>NC_054467.1:45743709-46051001 GCF_017639515.1 Carcharodon carcharias | reverse complement strand
CTACTTTAACGTGGGGATTTCATAGCCAAGCTTGATTCTGTTTTTGGCTGATGCCCACACATGCACACTTCCATTACACACTTTATGAAATGTGTGTGCTCAGATGAGCAATACACAGAAACCAAATGTAAAATTAATTTCCCTAAAAGAAAGTTTGTATGGCATATCTATTTCAGAATTTACACAATCTGGTTTTAAGTTTGGTTTGGGAACAAAATGAGCCAATTGTATGTGGTATGGTGTGATGTGATGCATTGTGTGTGTGTATATATATATATATATATATATATCAATTTAATTAGCTTCCTACTAAGAAGTTTTATGATATTTTTACTTTACCCTATGTCTGTATGGTACCTAAATGTCTAAAAAGGGTTAGCAGCTGATGAAAATAGCAGATGTTTATCCCAGTATTTCTCAGCTTTCTTGATATAATCGAAGAGGAATGAATTGCTGAGTGTCAGGCGAGCTAACATTCAATATATTGTTATTATAAGACCTTTGATTATCAGTTCAAAAATGGAGATTATTGGTTATGATGATATAAGCCTAAGTACGAATTCAATGTCTTGACTTACTGAATGTACTTTTATTTTTCAATTTTCATGTCTCTTACAAGTTTAACCAACATCTACCACCCCTTGCATTTGACAGCTCTACATTTAGTCTTTCTTCATTTTTTTGACGTTTCCTGACCCCACTGTCCTCAAATGGAACTTCCAAATTCCTCCCATTTTTAAAGCTTCCTCTGTATAGAGGGGTTCCTCTTTTATGGCTAACATTGTTTTTCTCCTTGACCATTTCTCACTTTTTGTAAAGCTCAAGACTGTTCAGGACTTGAATGCTTCCCCTTTATATTACATATGTGTATAGGTGTATGAGGGGAAAATTTTAGATTCCTAGGATATTGGGACAAGTACTAGGTAGCAAGAGGCTTTTTGATATGAGGTGAATTTCACCTAAACTGGTTTGGTACGAGTATTTTTGCAGAAAGGGTAAAGAGAACAGTGAGGGAGAAATTAAACTAGTAAGGTAGGGGTAAACAAAGGAAATTCATAATACCAGAACGATCATTTAAGAATGTTTAAATATTTATGTAGCAAAGAGCATCAAGAATAAATCACACAAAAATAAAATTGACAGGAAGGTTCAGGGAGAGGGTTTCTGTTTAAATATCCAAAATTGTGGGAATAGACAGGCTATTCCTGTAATTGCCTCTCCTTAATAGTCATGACGCTACTAAAATTCTCAATGTGATTGGCTCAGCTGTAACTTGAGAGGTTTCTAGTGGGCCAGTGTAATTGTGGGCTCAGGCAAACCAGGGACCACTGGGATTTATAAAAGGGAACTCACTAAAATTCAAGAAGAGTCTAGCCCCACCAGCCTGATCTTTAAAACAAAACAAAATCAACTTAAAACTGTAAGGCAGATGGTTGCTTTTTAATGGTCACCCAGGCACAAACTATAGCTGAAAAATGCAGAGTAAAAAATCTGTTCATTAAGTGAGTTTGTAAAATCACGGGACTTGATTAGAGCCTTTTTAACAATTTATTCATTGGATGTGGGTGTCGCTGGCAAGGCCAGTATTTATTACTCCTCTCTAAATGTCTTTGAGAAAGTAGTGGCTCTCCACCTTCTTGAACCTCTGGAGTTTGTGAGATACTCCCACAATGCTGTTATGTAGGGAGTTCCAAGATTTTAACTTGGTAATGATGAATGAATGGCAATATGTTTCCAAGCCAGGATGATGTGTGACTTAGAGACGAACTTGGAGGTAATGGTTTTCCCTTGCTCGAGCTGCTCTTGTCCTTCTAGTTGACAGAGATCATGGATTTTTAGAAGAAAGTTTAGCAAACTGTTGCAGTGCGTCTTGTAAATGGTACATGCTGTAATTGGCGGTGGAGGGAGTGGATGTTTAAGGTGATAGATGGGCACCTGTCAAGCAGGCTGCTTTAGCGTGGATGATACCGAGCTTCTTGAGTGTTATTGGAGCTGCACTCATCTAGGCAAGTGGAGAGTATTCCATCACACTACTGACATGTGCGTTGTAGATGATAGACAGGCTTTGGAGAGTCAGGAGGTGAGTTACTCGCCTCAGAATGCCCGATCTCTGAACTGCTTTTGTAGCCTTAGTATTTATGTGGCTGGTTCAGTTCAGTTTCTTTAACTGATGACTCCCAAGTTGTTGCTGGTGGGGAATCTGACAAAGTAATGTTGTTGAATGTTACGGGGAGGCATTTAGACTGTTTTGCGGCACAAATGTTGCTTGCCACTTCACAACCTGAATCTGATTGTTGTCCAGGCCTTATTGTATGCAGACAGGGATTTACCTCTTTATCTGAAGGATTGTGAACAGAACTGAATGCTGTGTAATCATTAGCAAACATCTCCACTTCTGACCCTGTGTTGGATTGAAGACCATTGATGCAGCAACTGAATATGGTTGGGTCTAGGACACTGCCCCAATGGAGATGTGTACTGGGGCTGAAATGATTGGCCAAGGGATATGTCCCAAGTGCCTTCCCTTAAAATAGATAACACCATAATAAATGAGATGATCTTCAGTGGCAAGGACTAAAAACAACAAATGATGGGTGGTTAGCCATTTTGATATTGAACTTTCATATTTTGAAACTTGGTGTCCGATATCTGGTTAGCAAAGCAGATCAGATACTGGGGTATTTTTGGTATATTGTGATCAATAATCAAGGCAACTCAAGGAAGATGCGCAGTTTTTGACCACACTATCTCAGAAAGATATGGAATGCTTTAGAAAGGATCGGTGAGAAATTAACAGAAGGATTGCAGGCCTCAATGGACTGAGTCATCAGTCACGAGCAAAAGTACTGAGGAGTGACATGAAGCAGGTTTACAAAATAGCAAGACACAGGTGAGGTGGAAGATGGAAATTATTTATCCTGGATTGAGTGTAGGACTAGAGTACATGCGTGCAAAATTCACAAGGCTAGGAATTAGTAACAGCAAAGAAATTCATAAAGAAGGTGGCTCATTTTGATGAAATTTGCAAATTCCAAAAGGGGCTCAATCAATATTTGTTGAGAAGGACAATTGACAGTTACAAATATAATTGATAAAACTGTCAGGAGAAGTTAAGAAAGAAAACTAATGCTTCCTTAAACTGCGGATCAACAGTTGATATGGCAGAAAAGTCCATGATAGGATAACTGTAAATGGACTTTGGATGAAGTGGGCCTGATTTGATGCAAGTCCTTTTCTTGCTGTGGATTTTCTCCTTTCTTCTTGGTTGATAGTAGAATATTCTAACATCTATCCATTGTATTCTTCTCTAGGTTCTAAAACATCAAATCCTTGAGCTGCTTTTGAGAGAAGAGTAGCTGAGGTGGTTCCTTGTATTCTTCTTAGTTTTTATTTTGGAGTGCCTTCCTGGTCAGCCATGGCTAAGTTTCTAGCACTCTCATCTTTGAGTCAGAAGTGTGTGGGTTCAAATGCCACTCCAGAAGCTTGAGTGCAAAAATCTAGGCTAACATTCCAGTGCAGTACTGATGGAGTGCTGCACTATCATAGGTGTCATATTAAATAATGACCCTCTCTTAAATAAACCTACAACTTCTCTGTTCCTCTCTTAGCATCCTCAAAAAGTCTAGTTGAAATACTCAACATTGCCTCGCATTAAGCAGCAACACCAGCTGAGCTACCCAATCCTCTCCCCACCCTAATTCATCCACATGCCTGCCGGGGGAAAATCTTGCCAACGTCCTTCCTGTCCCTCTCATTGGTCTTAGCTCTGTGAGCTGTACATCTCTTTTTCTTCAAACTTTGAATGAGCTTGCACAAATTTAAACATCTCCCCAATGGGTTTTAGATTGAAGGTTTTTTCATCATCAGAACTTTCCTCAGCACCTGAGGCCTCTTTTTTTTAAAATTCCAGCTTTTTAAGCCGGTCTTCTCTTTCTCTTTCCTTCTCCTTCTCCTCCATTGCTAACTTTTCCCTCTGGAGGTCAAGTTTTTGCATTTCCATTTCTCTTTGAAATACTCTTCTCTTTCTTTTTCTATTGCCTCTAGTTCAAGTTTTTTCATTTCCATTGCTTGTTCAAATTCAAGCTTCTTCATTTGTAACTGAATTCTCATTACCTGCAGCTGTGACTCATTAGTGTCAAGTATCATTTCCAACTTCGAATGCTGTGCTAACGCTTAAAATATGCCTGCTTTCTTTGCCCCTACAGGTAGCCTCAACTGCAACTTATTTGCCAACTGTGTTAAATTACCCTCAGACACTTTTTGTAACCCAATCAGAGTTATACCCTCTACTTCCAAAAAGGTTTTAGCCATGGATACAGCCATTTCTGCAGTCAAACCACTTTAAAAATCCTTCACACCAACTCCTGAATTCAATGTGCTTCTCGTACTCATAGCCTTAAGATTCACCAACTCCAGATCAATCAAGGGATTTCAAATATCCCACAAAGACCCCCAATTTGTTATGACGTCGCAGCTGATGTATGCCAGGCAAATCCATAAGTAACACTTGGTCGTGCTTTCACAACGGTTTTTCAATTTGTATTTATTACGAGACGTGTGCACTGAATTCAATAGTAATGAGTCCACCAAGACCTTTAGAAATTTAAAAGAATTAAATTAAAATATTTATTAATAAATTAAAATATTTATTAACAAAATATAAGATGTCAAACACATACATAAGACTACAATTACTACTATAACTCCTAAAATTCCTAATTAATCTGACCCCCCCAGTAACTCCCTTTAAGGTAACAGTCCAAAAATAGATTTTAGATTTAAACAGATCCAGCAAGTTAACACAATACCCTGGACAGTGGAATTTCAAATGGCTTTTCTCAGCTTCAGTTTCGGTAGACATCAGACTTATGCACAAATGTTGGAGGGTTCGTTAAGGCGATTTCATGCACTCCTTTTAAATTTTACATGACCTTCTGGCACATAGCCTTTCATTCTCCTTTATATATGTTCCTCTCTTTTTTAATATGTAAATTCTATTGTTCCAGACGTCTTTGAAACTGTATCTTCCTCACAATATTAAAATTTTCATGGTACCATTATTGCCTGTAACATTTGGGAAAAATAAACACATTCCTTAGACTTGCTTATCTAGCTAGTTGTAACAGACTAAGATCCCTTTGAAATATAAATATCCCTTCACTTGTCTAAAAATGCAAATTCCCTTCACACCTTATGTGCTAAGCCAGCACCTATGTTTACTCGTTAGCATTTCAAACACCTAGCTTCTTTTGATGAGTTAAAGCTTGCAGTCTGCTTGACTATAGCCAAGTGGTTAAGGTACTGGGCTTGTAACCCCAAGATCAGGAGTTCAAATCTCACAATGGCAAACTATGAAACAATGTAACTTCATCTGAATAGGAACAGATGGAAACGTGTTTGTGCTCGAAAGAGTTACAAAATGTAATTAAATCACATGCCAACAGACCAAACTATACTTACCACCATAAGTCCACTTCACAATAAAACAAAAGCATATTATGAAAATTATTATACTTTCATGACGAGGGGGGTGTGAATCCTTTATATTCTGACTCGAGGTAGCAATGCTGCCATTAAACCAAAGACTCACTTCAACTTATATCCATAATATATTAAAATTCATGAATTAATATGCTACCTGCCCATTAAAATCAGTGCACAACCCTATAATGCTGATGACTTCTGTTCTTAGCTGCTACTCAGTTGCTGCTGTAGGACATTCCAGGCTGTCACAGCAAACACAGTTGAAATACATCTTCCTTGTAAGGAGGCCCATCCAGTGGGAACACCAGTAGACTGGTTATGTTACTGGACAAGTAATCTAGAGGCCTGGACTGATACTCTGGAGACACAAGTTCACATCTCACCACAACAACCGAGGGATTTTAAATTCAATAAATAAATCTCAAAATAAAATGTTAGTCTCAGTAATAGTGACCATGAAACTACCACATTATGGTAAAAACACCTATGGTTCACTAACGTCCTTTAGAGAAGGAAATCTGCTATCTATGTGACTTCAGACTATTATGAGCTCGGTAGAGAGCAGTAACGTTTTTAAAGTAGATGAAATTTGAAATCCCAGTAATTTACTAACAAAACGAAGCCACAAGGTTCCATGGTTTACAATGGAAGAATTGTTTTACTGTATGAGAGTTAACAAAGGAAATACTATATACTATGCATCCTTTTTGCTAGCTTCCAGAGTTAACGTGGGTTAGACACAAATTAAGACAAATTTTGATCGCGTATAAACTATAAATTGCACAGTAAATGGCAGATATAACCAAGAGAGATCTTATGAATAGGCTCAGCAGTTCACTCAGTTCCGAGTGATCTCACACAATCACAGAATCCTTTAAACTCAGTCTTCCTCATGAGGAATTTCAGCTCCTCCTTCAAGGAGTTTGCCTGATCCCCAGCTGACAGCAGCACACAACTGAACCAAGATCCTCAGGCACAGTCTTCAGCACAAATGGTGGATCGTAGAACCTGCTCAATACAATCTGAATGGTATAGGTCCACCACTGTTATCTTCAAGTAACAGAAGCAGCTGTAGCAACTTATTTTCTTTGCTTATTCTGAGCTCCTGGATCTCGCTTCCTCGTCTTGAGTCCTCAGCCTGTCTTCTACTCCACTAGGTTCAACAACTGCTACTGATTAGCTTGGACTGATTTGTGTCCTTTCAAAGATTTCAGTTTTGATTTCCAAACCTCAAGTTTGGTTTCCTTAGAAACTGGAAAGTTCAGTTTCATTTCTAGGTTTACCTTTTCTGCTTCCCTTTCAGTTTCTTTTCCAATTTGGCTTTTGTTTTGAGATATAGATTCCCTCAGAAAAGCCATAGCTTTGTGGTTGACTCTCAGCTGCCCTCTGAAATGGCCAAGCAAGCCACTCAGTAAGGAACATAAAAAGTATGAGCAGGAGTAGACCATACTGCCTCCAGCCTGCTCTACTATTCAGTACAATCATGGCTGATCTTCTGCCTTAACTCCGCTTCCCTGTCTGCTTCCCATATCTCTTGATTCCCTAAGAGATCCAAAAATATCTCAGACTTCAATATAATCATTGATGGCGCATACATAACTCTGAAGTAGAGAATTTCAAAGACACTCAACCCTGTGAGTGAAGAAACTTCTCATCTCATTGCTAAATAATTGACACCACATCCTGTGATTGTGCTGCCTATGTTCTAGATTTCTCACCCAGGGTACATAACCTCAGTGTCTACTTTGTCTAGCCCCTTCAGAATCTTGTATGTTTCCATAAGATAACCTTTCATTCTTCTAAACTCCAGAGAGGATCGGTTCAATTTGCTCAACCTCTCATCAAAGAACAACCGTCATCCCAGAAACCCATATAGTGAACATTCACTGTACTGCCTCCAAGGCAAATATACTGTTCCTTGGATACGGAGACCAAAACTGCATACAGTACCCAGTGTATGGTCTCACCAAGGCTGTATACAACTATAGCTAGACTTCTTTATTCTTATACTCCCAATTCCCTTGCAATAAAGACTAACGTGCTTATCACCTTCCTAATTGCTTGCTATACCTGCATGGTAACTTGGTCTTCCTTGCACAAGTACACCTGAGGGGCCCTCTAATCATCAACATTTAAAAGTATCTTCCATCTTGTCGCCTACTCACTTAACCTGCCTCTTTTTATAGCATTTTTGTGTCCTCCTCGTAGCTGGCTTTGTATGATCAGTAAACTTAGAAGCATTACTCTTGGTTGCTCAGTCTAAGTCATTAATATAGATTGTAAATAGCTGAGGCTCCAGCACTGATCCTTACAGCACTCCACAAGTCATCGCCTGCCAACCTGTCCTTAACGGTCTGCTTCCTGTCTAGTTGTCAATGTTTCATTCTTGATCCATCCCAACACCATGAGCTCTTAGCTTGTGCAGTAACTTTTTAGGTGGCACAATGCCTTTTGGAAATCCAATACACTGCACCAATTGGCTCCCTTTTATCTACCCTACTAGTTACATCCTCAAAATACTATAAATTTGTCAAACACAATTTCCCTTTTGTAAAACCATATTGATTTTGTCTGATCTTAATATACTTTTTAAAAATGAATTATTAAGACTTTCTTAATGAGAGATTCAAGCTTTTTCCTGAAGTTTGATGTCAGGCTAATTGACCTGTAGTTCCCAGTTTTCTCTTTCCCTCCTTTATTGAATAGCGGCATTCCATTTGCTAACTTCCAACCAATTGGGACTTCTCTGGAATTTTGGAAAATCATAACCAGTGTACCAACTATCTCTTCTGCTAAAACAAAAATAGAATTCTGCTCCTATCACTGCTTGCTTGTCCCTACAACAACACCACCCCCCCCCCACTCCACTTCTCTTTCCCCACTCCCCCCACCTTAAACCAGCTTATATTTCACCCTCTCGTTGTAAAGAAAAATCAGTTCTGTTGAAGGGTCATGAGGACTCGAAACGTCAACTCTTTTCTTCTCCGCCGATACTGCCAGACCTGCTGAGTTTTTCCAGGTAATTCTATTTTTGTTTTGGATTTCCAGCATCCGCAGTTTTTTGTTTTTATCTCTTCTGCTACCTTTTTTAGAACCCTAGGATGTTGGCCATCATGTCCTGGTGATTTATCAACATTTAGTCCCTTACGTTTCCCTAATACTTTATCTCTATTGATACTAATTGCTTTCAGCTCCTCACTCTTATAAGCTCCTTGGTTACCCTGTATTTTCGGTATGTAATTTGTGTCTTCTATTGTGAAGCCAGAAACAAAATATTTGTTTGACATCTCTGCTATTTCTTCATTCCCCATAGAATCATTACAGCATAGAAGGAGGTAATTTGGTCTGTCGTGTCCATGCTGGCACACTACAAGAGTAAATCAAGTAGTACCACTGCCCTGCCTTTTTCCTGTAGCCCTGCAAATTTTCTAATTCACTTTTGAAAGCCGCAATTGAATCTCTGTCCACCACACACTCAAGGCAGTAAATTCCATGTGTTAACCATTTGCTGCTTATATAAGTTTTTCCTTATGTCACTGTTGTTTCCTTTGTAAAATCACTTCAAATCACTGTCCTTTGATTCTTGATCCTTTTGCCTATGGGAACAGTTTCTCCCTATCTACTTTGTCCACCCCCCTCATGATCTTGAACAACTATATCAAATCTCTTCTCAGTCTATTCTAAGGAGAACAGCCACTGCTCCTCCAATTTATCCTCATAACTGAAGTCCTTCATCCCTAGGACCATTCTCATAAATTTTTTTGCACTCTTCCAAATGCCTTCCTATCGTTATGTGCAGTGCCCAGGATTGAAAACAATACTCAGCTGAGGCCAAAATAGTGTTTTGTAAAGTTTCAACATAGCTCTCTGCCCCTATTTATAAAGCTCTGGATCCCAAATGCTTTATTAACCGCTTCCTCAACCTGCCCTGCCACCTTCAATAATTTGTGCACATGTACCCAGGTCCCTCTGCTCCTGCACCCACTATAGAATAGTACCCTTTATGTAATATTGCATCTTCTCACACTTTGATGCCTTAAATTTCGTCTGCCCGGTGCCCACACATTCCATCAGCCTGCCTGTGTCCCCTTGAAGCCTATCACTATTCTCCTCACACTTAGCAATACTTCCATATTTTGAGTCATTTGAAAAATTTGAAATTGTGCCCTCATACCCAAACCCAAGGACGTTACTCCTGGCTCTGTTCAGGCGCAACCCGACAAGATGGACTTGGGGGACTCCTGCACAACCTACTAGGTCCTCTCTGACTGCTTGACAGTCACCCATTTCCCTTCTGCGTCCACACTCTTAACCTCCATGGTGACTACATTTATAAACCTACAATCCATGAAACTCTCAGCCTTGTGGAAGCAATGCAGAATTGCCAGCTGGTGGCACTTCTGCACAAGATTTGGCCTGGAGTTCCAAAATGGAACAGGATGTGAATTCTTAGGACTTGAGATGCCCTGCCTTGCCTCTGTTTATTACACCTTTAAACTTAAGACTTAAATAAATAAAGGTTCATTAGCTACTCACTAGATTTGTCGCTGGGTCAAAATCCTGGAACTCCCTTCGGAACATCGCTGTGGGTGTACCTACACCACATGGACTGCAGTGGTTCAAGAAGGCAGCTCACCACCACCTTTTTCAAGGGAAACTAGGGATGGGCAATAAATGCTGGCCTAGCCAGTGATGTCCTCATCCTGTGAATGAATAAAAATCAAGATAGCTGTTTCCCTTCTGCTGATGTCGCTTTGTTATTGGGAGGTTAATTAAAATGTTTTTATGTAACTCTTATTTTCTGTATACCTCAGATTTTAATTTACCGACAAGAATTAGAACTCTTTAGTGTTACTATTTCCTGTTATTTAATTTTAATGTTATCCCCAGATCTGATTGATTAATTGAACACTGGAATTACATGATAAATTATCAAATTGGGTTTAATTTTAATAATTATTTCATCAAGTCTTACTTTATAGTTGATTGTTTTATATTAAATTAAACACTTAACACTATACTCACCCCACATGACTACTTGACCTGTGGCATCACTTGGCAATTTTTTTCCTCCCATTTGGTGAACATTCTCAGATCACAGCCTGCTCCGATTCCATCCTCCTTTGTGCTGCTCTACTCCAACCCAAGCCTCCTTTATGCTGCTCTGCTCTGCTCTGATCCAAGCCTCCTTTATGCTGCTCTCTTCTGCTCCAATCCAAGTCTCCTTCATGCTGCTCTGCTCCACTCCAGTCCAAGTCTCCTTTATGCTGAACGATAATTTCACTTGTCTCAGCCTCAAAGGGAGAACCATTCACTTTAGCTACTCTGACTTTTTGTGCTCTTGTAAAAGCTCTTGCAACCTATATCAAGCTGCTACAGAAAAGCCAAATTTAACAACACTCTGTGTGTACCTATATAAGGACTGCAGCAGTTCAAGAAGGCCGCCACCACCTCAAGGACAATTGGGGACGGGCAATAAATGCTGGCATTGTCAGCAAACATTCCATGAACAAATAAAAAAATACTCTGCATCCAAATGTGAAGTCCAGCTTCCAGCTGCCTGTCATTTTAATTCATAGCCCTTCTCCCACTCTGACCTCTGTCCTCAGCCTCCTACATTTCCAACGAAGTTCACTATATATTTGAGGTACATCACCGTATTATTTGATTAGACACTTTCTCGCCTGACCAGCTGCATATTTTCAACTTTTCCTGTTTTTATTTCTATTTTCCAACATCAATAATTTTTAAATAGACGTTTTTAATTTGTTAATATGAACATATAATCTGTAAATTAATAATGTCTTAGTACTCTGTAGCAGAGAATTGGTTTTGTCTTGCGTGGACCTGTATGAGGCTTGGTGTGTGAGCTGATTCTTGAAGGGAGTGTATGAGTTGAGCTGCCCAAATATTTGCTGAGTCTTCCTGTTTCCAGAAGTCTAATATTGTTTTTTTTTCCACGCAGAACAATTGTTGGAATTCATGCATCAGCTCCCAGCTTTTGCTAACATGACAATGTCAGTCAGAAGAGAACTTTGTGCTGTAATGGTGTTTGCAGTGGTGGAGCGGGCAGGCACTATAGTACTCAATGATGGTGAAGAGGTGTGTATCTTCAAATCAGTTTGCTGAATTTTGATTTTGATGTAATAACTGGAAAGATGCAATGTTAAGTTTTAATTTGTGTACATAGATTTCCTTTCACAATATAATTTTGAAAATCCAGCCTGCTCCAATTAAACAACTTAATCAACTCTAGAAGTCCTGTTTGTCACTAAAACGATACACGTTGGTGATTTTGCTGAACTTGATGTGAGACTTCAGATTAGATTGAGTTAACTTTTGACAAATAGCATTATGGGAAATTGACTGAAGTTTTAAATGATTATGTGACCATTTGAATATATTTCCTTTCTAGCTTTCAAACAAAGCATACTTTTTCCTTTGTGCAACTAATTTCTGTGAATTTGATCACAGATTAATAAAACTTAGAACTATGGAACATGTTCTGAATGGAATAGAAAATGTTGAATTATTTTTGATGGAACAAAGCAGCTACAGGACTCAAATGAGCAGTTTCTAAATGCAATAGACGGGAACGGAAGCCTTTTGGTGATTATTTCAGGACAATTGTTTCTAAAGTTTTTCTTTTGGCTGCAGTAATTTCTGATTTAAAAGCTGCTTTTCTATTCTACAGAAGCAGCAAAAGAGTTGTTTTTCTGACATGCACACTAATTGTCATTGAGGAAATAGTTAAAATTTTTAATTTATTGAACCACTGGCTATTACAAATATTTTGCTGTGACAATGCAGATTCTGAAATAACAAAAGAAAATAAATTGAACATTATAGCATATTTCATCTTTACAATATCTACATATGTAAGATAACAAAAGTTGGATGCACATTACCCAAAGCACTTGATCAACAATTCTGAATTTTTTGCTGGGCTGATTGCTCCTCAACTTACTAATTTCAAAATTGTATGAACAAACAGACTGAACATTCAAAAGTCTTTAAAGAGTAAATTGAAGTAAAAGAATATGTTTTATGCTAACCCTGTTTCAAGGAATAGTATGCCTTGGCATTTTAATGGTAAGATTGCTAATGCTGCCAATAAAGTTCGAGTCAGAATGCAACTTTATTTTCAACAATACTACAACCCATTGGGACTAACACTTTGTAGCCAGATGGATTGAGCAGGTTACAGCTGGGAAAGATTCTACTCTGTTGGCAAACTGATAGGCACGATAGATTCAATCAATGTATATGTCACAAGCAGATCTAAATAAGATGCTGTTTATGTTGATTATTACATATAATGGAGGAACAAGCAGCCTGTCAGAGTGATGGTCAACCTGCTGCCAGACCCTTGTCAGTGTAGCTAGGAAATTAAATTTTAACGTTTGCATGAGCAATCTGGAGATCACATTTTGCTCTGCTTTCTCCCTTCTTGGCCTGCATAATATAATTAACAATCTGTTAGAGGTATCGTGGGCATTTCAATATGATAGAATTGCAGGGTATTTTGAAACACGGGCCATTCAGCCCAACAGGCCTATGCTGGGGTTTATAGGTTTGAGGCAAGTTGGTTTGGGTTTGAAAATGTTTTAATTTTAAATTCTGACCTTACCTAAATCCACCCCCCTTTGGGGGTTACAACTATCCCATTTTCTCAACGTCCCAACCTATCAAACCCCTTCATAATTTTAAAGCCCTCTATCAGGTCACCTCTCAAGCCTTCTTATTTTTGAAGATCCCTAGCCTGTTCAGTCTGTACTGATAGTTGTACCCTCTTAGTTCTGGCATTAGAATCTTTTTTACATTTACTGCTGTGCCTATATATTCTTTTTGTCATATGAAACCCAGAACTGTGTACAGTATTCAGTGTGGCCTAACCAAGGTTCTAAATATGTTTCATTTCAATATAGAGTGTGAGGTGGTACACTTTGCTAAGCAGTATGTTGTGGAATATCTAAAATATACTCGACACAGAGTCAACTGTAGGTAGATTCAAGCAGCAGTTCTTTATTTAGTACAAATATGCACTCATGGGAAATGCTTTCAGAATGCTCTAAAGGCAATTCAAAGTTACAAAGTTTCTGTTGGTTATCTATACTGTCTTTGGGATAACCCATCATTAACTCACAATGTTCTTGTACATCTACTTGTTACATCCTTAATTACAAATGAGTTTACAGCATAAACATGGAATGACCTAAGAGGGGTTCCATTTCGTGGGGCACTGGCAATCAGTATTGGAACAGGAGGGATCTGTACCGTTGGGACGGTCTCCACCTGAACCAATCTGGGACCAATGTTCTAGCGAAAAGGGTAAATAGGGTGATCAACAGGACTTTAAACTAGAAAGTGGGGGGTGGAGGGAAGGGTAAAATTCCAACAAGTATGACTAATGGGAAACAAAGCAGCAGGTTAGCGTGTGGGGGGGTGGATTCAACTTCATGGAAAATTATGAAAAAACTGAAAAGAGAGCCCAGGAGAGGCTATTAAAGTCCCCAGAACACAAAATAGGACAGAGTATTTGGAAAGGGCTAGGAATCTAACTTCAAGCACACAGAAAAAGGGATGACAGTGAGAAAGGGGACAGGAAATACAGGACTAAAGGTGTTGTATCTGAATGCACGCAGTATACGAAATAAGGTAAATTAACTTGTGGCGCAGATTGAAATTGGCAGGTATGATGTGGTGAGCATCGCGGAGACATGGCTGCAAGGGGATCAGGACTGGGAGCTAAATATCCAAGGATATACATCCTATCGAAAAGATAGGCAAGTTGGTGGAGGAGGTGGGGTTGCTTTGTTAGTAAGAAATGAAATTAAATCGATAGCAAGAAACGATGTAGGGTCAGATGATGTGTGGGTAGAGTTGAGGAACCGCAAAGGTAAAAGAACCATAATAGGAGTTATGTACAGGCTCCGAACAATAGTCAGGATGTGGGGCACAAGATACACCAGGAGATAGAAAAGGCGTATAAGAAAGGCAAGGTTACAGTGATCATGGGGGATTTCAATATGTAGGTCGACTGGGAAAATCAGGTTGGTAGTGGATCCCAAGAAAAGGAATTTGTGGAATGTCTACAAGATGGCTTTTTGGAGCAGCTTGTGGTGGAGCCCACTAGGGAACAGGCAATTCTAGATTTAGTAATGTATAATGAGGCAGATTTGATAAGGGAGCTTAAGGTGAAGGAACCCTTAGGAGGAAATGACCATAATATGATAGAATTTACCCTGCAATTTGAGAGGAAAAAGCTGGAATCAGATGTAACAGTATTACAGTTGAATAAAGGCTACTACAGAGGCATGAGGGAGGAGCTGGCCAGAATTGACTGGGAGATGAGCCTAGCAGGAAAGGCAGTGGAACAGCAATGGCAGGAGTTTCTGGGAGTAATTTGGAAGACACAGCAAAAATTCATCCCTAGGAAGAAGAAGCATACTAAAGGGAGGACGAGGCAACCATGGCTGAGAAAGGAAGTCAGGGACAGCATAAAAGCTAAAGAGAAAGCATACAATGCGGCGAAGAGCAGTGAGAAACCAGAGGATTGGGAAGCCTACAAAGACCAACAGAGGACAACTAAAAAAGAAATAAGGAGGGAGAAGATTAAATATGAGGGTAAACTAGCCAGTAATATAAAAGAAGATTGCAAGAGTTTTTTT
This sequence comes from Carcharodon carcharias, assembly GCF_017639515.1. Classification (NCBI taxonomy): domain Eukaryota; kingdom Metazoa; phylum Chordata; class Chondrichthyes; order Lamniformes; family Lamnidae; genus Carcharodon; species Carcharodon carcharias. The sequence continues at coordinate 46,035,846 of NC_054467.1, read as the reverse complement.
AGATATATAAAGGGTAAAAGAGAAGCAAAAGTGGACATTGGGCTGCTGGAAAATGATGCTGGAGAAGTAGTAGTGGGAACAAAGAAATGGCGGAGGAACTGAATAGGTACTTTGCGTCAGTCTTCACGGTGGAAGACACAACATCCCCAAAGTTCAAGAGAGTTGGGGGCAGAGGTGAGTATGGTGGCCATTGCCAAGAAGAAGGTGCTAGGAAAACTGAAAGGTATGAGGGTGGATAAATCACCTGGTCCAGATGGATTACACCCCAGAGTTCTGAAGGAGATAGCTGAAGAGATAGTGGAGGCATTAGTGGTGATCTTTCAGGAATCACTGGAGTCAGGGCGGGTCCCAGAGGATTGGAAAATCGCTAATGTAACCCCCGTTTAAGAAGGGAATGAGGCAAATGACGGGAAATAACAGGCCGATTAGCTTGACCTCGGTCATTGGTAAGATTTTAGAATCCATTATTAAGGATGAGATTTCAGGATACTTGGAAATGCATGATGAAATAGGGCAAAAGTCAGCGTGGTTTCATCAAGGGGAGGTCATGCCTGACAAATCTGTTAGAATTCTTTGAGGCGGTAACAAGAGCCAATGGATGTTATCTTGGACTTCCAGAAGGCTTTTGACAAGATGCCGCACAGGAGGCTGCTCAGTAAGATAAGAGCCCATGGTGTTAGAGGCAAGGTACTAGCATGGATAGAAGATTGGCTGTCTGGCAGGAGGCAGAGAGTGGGGATAAGGGGGGTCCTCCTCAGGATGGCGGCCGGTGACTAGTGGAGTTCCTCAGGGGTCAGTGTTGGGACCACAACTTTTCACTTTATACATTAATGATCTAGATGAAGGAACTGAGGGCATCCTGGCTAAGTTTGCAGATGATACAAAGATAGGTGGAGGGACAGGTAGTATTGAGGAGGCAGGGAGGCTGCAGAAGGATCTGGACAGGTTAGGAGAATGGGCAAAGAAGTGGCAGATGGAATACAACGTGGGGAAGTGTGAGGTCATGCACTTTGGTAGGAAGAATAGAGGCATAGACTATTTTCTAAATGGGGAGAGAATTCAGAAATCTGGAGTGCAAAGGGACTTGGGAGTCCTAGTCCAGGATTCTCTTAAGGTTAACTTGCAGGTTGAGTCGGTAGTTAGGAAGGCAAATGCAATGTTGGCATTTATTTTGAGAGGACTAGAATATAAAAGCAGGGATGTGCTGCTGAGGCTTTATAAGGCTCTGGTCAGACCACATTTAGAATATTGTGAGCAATTTTGGGCCCTGTATCTCAGGAAGGATGTGCTGGCCCTGGAGACAGTCCAGAGGAGGTTCACGAGAACGATCCCAGGAATGAAAGGCTTAGCATATGAGGAACGTTTGAGGACTCTGGGTCTATACTCAATGGAGTTTAGAAGGATGAGGGGGGGATCTGATTGAAACTTACAGAATACTGAAAGGCCTGGATAGAATGGACATGGGGAAGATGTTTCCATTAGTAGGAGAGACTAGAACCCAAGGGCACAGCCTGAGAGTAAAGGGAAGACCTTATAGAACAGAGATGAGGAGAAACTTGTTTAGCCAGAGAGTGGTGAATCTATGGAATTCATTGCCACAGAAGGCTGTGGAGGCCAGGTCATTGAGTGCATTTAAGACCAAGCTAGATAAGTTCTTGATTGGTAAGGGGATCAAAGGTTACGGGGAGAATGGGGTTGAGAAACTTATCAGCCATGATTGAATGGCGGAGCAGACTCGATGGGCCGAATGGCCTAAATTCTGCTCCTATGTCTTATGGTCTTACCTTCGTAGTTCCAGAGGAACTTGTAAAACAATCATGGAATGACCTGACCTTTAGCACAAACAATGTTCACAATTCATTCCAAAACATAAACTTTGCTTATCTATCCTGATATTTTGCTGCTGTGCCTAGTCATCTGTATATCTTGACCCTGGGGTCAAGCTATCAGTTTATTACAGTATAACTTATAGACTATTCATCAACTTATTTTATTCTGACCCAAAGGTCACATTCCTTTAGCTTTACCATGGACTGATCCATAGGCTAGTCATTAACTTCTGGGCCTGGCGAAAAGGTCATGTTTATTCTAGTTTTTTTTTAAACTGCAAGCACTTTTTGTAAAACTTATATCTGCAACTTGGCCAAGCCTGGGTAATCCCATGATGCATCCTGATATGCCTCTTCAAGGAATAAAGAGGCCACCTACTCATTTGAAAATAAAATTTTCAAGTGGAAAAGGTTCACAATTCATTAAAAGTAGATACGCATGTAAAACATAAAATTGCAAAACAAAGTACATTTCTGGTGGAATAGAATTATAAAGGAATGAAGTAGGAGCTTGCAATAAACCTTCTTGGACTTTAATTTGTCAGTGTCCCCAGTTAGAACTTTTTTGCATTTATTGTCACCGTCTGGTTTCTAGTCGAGCTAGTTTTTTATTCAGCTAAGTAATTTTCTATTAATAGGGCATGCTATAACCATTTCAAGTCTCTCATAATCAATTTTTTCCTGGAAAATTCAAATAAATTATACCTAATAGATCATGTTCATCCATTTGCTATATCTCCACAATGAATTCCAGCAGACCCAAGGCTAATTGATTTTTATGAATTGTATATGGAATAGTGAAAATTTTGATTAAATGAGTGCAGCAGAATGACATCATAATTGTTAGTTTTTAAGTATGCTGTGGCCAACTGCACTGTAAGGTACATGAAAATCCAGCTTCACTGAAACTCAGTTTCAGTTTCACCAGGGCCACTCAGCCCCTGACCTCATTACAACTTTCGTTGAAACATGGACAAAAGGGCTGAACTCTAGGTGAGGTGAAGTGAGAATAATTGCCCTTAACAACAAGGCAGCATTTTGACCGAGTGTGGCATCAAGGAAACTTAGCAAAACTAAAGTTAATGGTAATCAGAGGGAAATCTCTCCACAGGGTGGAGTCATTCCATCACAAAGGAAGATAGTTATGGTTGTTGGAGACCAATCATCTCAGTCCCGAGACAGTGCTGCAGGAGTTCCTCAGGGTAGTGTCCTATGCCCAACCATCATCAACTGTTTCATCAATGACCTTTCCTACACCATAAGGGCAGAAGTGAGGATATTGGTGGATGATTGCACAATGTTCAGCACCATTCATGACTCCTCAGATACTGAAATAATTCATGTCAGCAAGACCGGACAATGTTCATGCTTGGGCTGATAAGTGGCAAGTAACAATTGCACTACACAAGTGCCAGACAATGACCATCCACAACAAGGGAGAATCTAACCATCTCCTCTTGACATTCAATGGCATTACCATGGCTAATTACCCCACTATCAACATCAATGGAAGTTTCCATTGACCAGAATCTGAACTGGAGCAGCAACTGTGGCTATAAGAGCAGGTCAGAGGCTGGGAATTCTGTGGAGAGTAACTCACCTCCTAACTCCCCAAAGCTTGTCCAACACAAGACACAAGTCAGGAGTGTGATGGAATACTCTCCACTTGCCTGAGTGATTGCAGCTTCAACAACACTCAAGATGCTTGACACCATCCAGGACAAAGCAACCTGCTTGATTGGCACCCCTCTACCACAATAAGCATCACTCCCTCCGCCACCACACACAGTGGCAGCAGTGTGTAACTTGTAGAAGATGCACTGCAGCAACTCACTAAGGCTCCTTGGACAGCACTTTCCAAGCCCACGATTTCTACCATCTAGAAGGACAAGGGCAGCAAATGCACGGGAACACCACCACTTGCAAGTTCCCCTCCAAGTCACACACCATCCTGACTTGGAACTGTGCTGCTGTTCTTTCACTGTCACTGGCTCAAAATACTTGAACTCCCTTCCTAACAGCATTGTGAGTGCTCCTGGAACACATGGACTGCAGCAATTCAGAAAGGCAGCACCTTCCCAAGGGCAGTTAGGGATGGGCAATAAACACTGACCTAGTCAGCAATGCCCACATCCCATGAACGAATATAGAAACAATACAACTTGCTTTTACATAGAAAAACATCCCTTGGTGCTTCACTTAAGGCATTAGCAGGCAAACATTTATGCTGAGACAAAAGGTGATGTTAGGAGGGATGACCAAAAGTTTGGTCAGAAAACTGAGTTCTAAGGAGGGCCTTAAAGCAGATGTAGAGGCAAGGTAATTTGAGGTCAATTCCTGAATTTGGAGTTAGGTGGCTGAATGCATCCAGCGAGAAGTACCAACTGCCAGTCAGAAGAATTAAGAGTTCAGTGAGGCCTGGGGGTGGTGGGTGTTGGGGGGCTGGCGGAGGGGGCTGGGGTGGGGGGGGGGCGGGTGGTGTGGCAGGAGGTGACTGAGGATTATAGGGCTAGAGATTAATGGGGACGCTGAACAGTGTGACCTGTTTGAGATGATGACCGGATGGGGCTGGTGGATGGAATAGGTAGCGATGGTATGGGAGTTTGTGACACAAGCTCAAGACAACAACAACTTCAGCTTTCCAAATGTTTAACTGAAGGAAGTTAAAGTTAATTTAAGGCTGGATATTAAACAGACAGCCTGACAACAGCACTAGTGAGAAAAAATGAGAACCACACATAGTGAATTATTTGAATTGTATCACATTGACAAAGAGAGTGACATAATGATGGCTTCTCTTCCACAGTTGTAGTGCATTATAAAATAATCAATATGATTGAATAAAGAACAATAAAACAGGTAAAAGTGTCTTATCCTGTATTGCCACTAAATATCGCTCATCTGATGGGCTGAATCATTGCAAGTGAATTGTTCACAAAATTGTTTGGTAGAAGTGTATCCACTTGATTGTTGACCATTTTGTTTGGTGATACATTTTAAATCGGAAGATTTACCTGCTTCATTGATTGAAGACAAGTGATGCTAGCAGTACAAATTTACAATGCCTAGTTAACCAAATTTTATCTTCCCTTTAAAGGAATATTGTTCAGTTAGCAGCAAGCATAAAGAATGCATTGAACCAACAATTTTGAATGATTTAATACGTTCTCAGACAATTTCACTTGTTACAGATCCTTTTGCCAATTATTTTAATAATAGCATTATATATGACAGTATAATATTCTGTAACAACAAAATTTAACCATCTACCCTTGGCATTCAATGGCCATAACATTGTTGAATCCCCCACTATCAACATTCTGGGGGTTACCATTAACTGGACCAGCCACATAAATACTGTGGTTACAAGAGCAAGTCAGAGGCTTGGAATTCTGAGGCGAGTAGCTCACTTCTTGACCCCCAAAGCATGTTTACCATCTGAAAGGCCCAAGACAGGAGCATGATGGAATACTCTCCGCTTGCCTGAATGAGTACAGCTCCAACAACACTCCAGAAACTCAACACCAGCCAGTACAAAGCAGTCCACTTAGTTGGTGCTCCATCCACCACCTTAAACATTCACTGCCTCCACCACCAATGCACAGTGGCAGCATTTAGAAGATGCATTACAGCAACTCACCAAGGCTCCTTGGACAGCACTTTCCAAACCCATGACCTTTGCTTCCGAGAAGGACAAAGACAGCAGATACATGGAAACACCACTACCTGCAAGTTCCCCTCCAATCTGAGTACCATCCTTACTTGGAACTATATCACCATTCCTTCACTCACTGAATCAAAACCCTGGAACTCCTTTTAACCATACTCTGGGTGTACATACACCACATGGACTGCAGTAGTTCGAGAAGGTGGCTCACCACCACCTATTCAAGGGCAATTAAGGATGGGCAATAAATGCTGGAATAGCCAGAGATGCCATTATCCTGTGAACAAATAAATTTAAAAATAATTGATTTAAAAAAAGTCAAATTGAAAACATTTTTTGTCCCCTTGTCTTTTTTTAATATGTTCGTGGGATGCAGACATCACTGGCCAAATTAGCAATTTTTGCCCATCCCTAATTGTCCTTGAGATGGTGGTGATGAGCAGCCTTCTTGAACCACGGCAGTCCATGTCATAGAATGATAGAGCCATTTTTGGAAGAGAGGGAGGCCATTCGGCCCATCAAGTCTGTTTGTTAGATTTTGACCCAGCAACAATGAACAAAAGGCAATAAATTTCCAAGTCAGGATGGTGTATGTCCTGGAGGGAACTAGTAGGTGCTAGTGTTCCCATGCATTCGTTGCCCTTGTTCTTCCAGGAGGTAGAGGTTGGAGATTTGAAAGGTGCTGTCAAGGAAGCCTTAGTGAGTTGCTACAGTGCATCTTGTACATGGTAACACTGCAGCCAAAGTGGTGGTGGAGGGAGTGAATGTTTAAAGTGGCAGATGGGATGCCAATCACGTTGGCTTCTTTGCCCTGGATGGTATCAAGACTCGAGCATTGTTGGAGCTGTGCACATCCAGGCAAGTGGGGAGTATTCCATCACACACTCGACTTATGCCTTGTCGATGGTGAACAGGCTTTTGAAGTCAGAAGGTAAGTTACTCACCACAGAATTCCCAGCCTTTGACATGCTCTTGTAGCCACAATATTTATATAGCTGGTCCAGTTAAGTTTCTGTTGTTATGATATTTCAGGTGGTACTTGTCTGGCTGACAAAATCCCAAAGGGAAACTTGGCCAAGCTATCGCAACGATTTGTAATTTGTATTTTTATTACGAGAAGGTATGTGCACTGAAATCAGAAGTAAAGTGTCCACTACCACTTTTGGAGATTTTAAATATTGAATGAAAACATTTATTAACAAAAGAAAAGAAAGCTTAAACATACAAAATTACAGTTACATGGTCAAATTTAGTCTTACAACATTCCCTAAGAGATTTCTACTTTGCTAGACTCCCAAAATAAACACCCTTTCCAGGCAACAGTCCAAATAGATTCTTAATCTATAAAACATCCAGTAATATTAGCACAAGGCACCCATTGTTGCTATAAGGGAGGTATTTCACAGGGCTTCCCTCTCCCTCTCACTCAACAATGGAATTCCATAACTTTCAACAAAACTTTGCTTTCTGAACGAGTAAGCATTTCTCTGGGGTGACTCGAAGCTGATACTTCACAGTTCACTCTTCAAGATCTAACATGGCCACTCCTCATACAGCTTTCAGTCTTTCCTTAAATATATTTTCTCCCTGTTTATTCATTAAATCCAGTATTTTAAACTTTTCCCAGAATATAAAAATCTTTCTTGTTTCCATCTTGTCTTTGCTTTTGGGTCAATAAAGATATGATATCCCCACCACTTGTTTACCTGTGAGCTCCTGCAAGATACAAACATTTTCCATGTCACCTTCTAATTCCCTTTTGAAATTCAGACAGCATCTCAATATACCTATAAATGCAAATGTTAGCTCGTCCATTTCCATTTCAAAATGCCTGTTTTTGCACCTAACCTCTTTGATGATTTAAATCTTGCAGTCTGGTTATCTTCAGTTTAATTAAATTAGTCACACAATCAGACACACACACACATACACACACACAACCCCCACAAGCCTGCTTCCATATCCCACAGTAATATTAGGAAAAGAATGAAATCTCCTTCACACTTGGCAGTGTTCAACCCAGGATTCAGCAATGGTAACGCCCAAGCCTGAATGCTGTCCTGGACTGCTTCATTTTTTGAGGAGTTGCAAATGGTGATGAACATTGTGCAATCATCAGCAAACATTTCTATTTCTAACCTTTATGAAGGAGGGAAGAACATTGAAGTAGCTGAAGATGTTGGGGTTAGGGCACGGCCCTGAGATGTAGCAATGTCCTGGGGCTGAGATGATTGACCTCCTCCAATCGCAAACATCTCCCTTGTACTAGGTGTGGTTCCAACCATTAGAGAGGTTTCCACTGGCTTCCCATTGGCTTCAAATTTTCTAAGGCTCCTTGATGCCACACTTGGTCGAATGCTACCTAGATGTCAAGAGAAGTCACTCTTAGCTCGCCCCTTTAATTCACCCTTTTGTTCATGTTTGGACCAATGCTTTAATGATGTCTGGAGCCAATTGCAACTGGAATTTTCCTCTGTTGTGGTTTGGGGTGTGCATGGGGTACTGGTATCTCTGTGGTCAGGGGCATTTCTCTTGTACTTTTTTCCACCTGGTAAGTATTCCTGTGCACAATTGTAAAAAAAATCCTTGCTTACCATTTCACATGTATCCTGATGACACCCACCTCTACCTCACTACCACCATTCTTGACCTCTCCATTGTCTATAATCTGTCACACTGGCTGTCTGACATCCAGTACTGAATGTGGAGCAATTTGCTCCAACTAAATATTGGAGGACCAAAATCATTGTCTTCGATACCTCCTACAAACACATATTTCCTTACCACCTATGGGAGAAAACGGTGACATAGCAGTAATGGCACTGAAATAGTAATCCAGATGCTCAGGCTATTGCTCTGGGGCCACAGGTTCAAGTTCCCCCAAGGCAGCTGGTGGAAGTTAAAATCAATTAATTAATCTAGAATTAAAGCTAGTCTCACTCATTGTCACCATGAAAGCGCCATTAATTCTCATAAAAACCCATCTGGTTCACTAATGTCCTTTAGGGGAAGTAATCTGTCATCTGGACTACATGTTACTCCAGAACCTCAGCAACGTGGTTGTCTTTTAACTGCCCTCAAAGGGCAATTAGGGATGGACATCAAATGCTGCCATTGCTTGGGATGCCCACGCCCCATGAAAGAATAAAATAATTCCATCTCCATCATGTCAAACTGTTTGCAACTTCAGTGTCTTATTGAACTCAGCTGAAATTCAGACCACATGTCTCCGGGAAGAGAAATTTCCACTGTTTGATGAATTTCTGGCATTAGCTTCTCAAAAATCCACCATTTCACATATATGTTCCCACCTTCAGGGCTAGTCCACTGTAGGTTGTTTTAAAAAATATCAAACTCTGCTGTCAGTCAGTGAGACTGGGAACTGACTGCAGAACCTGATTGGAGAAGCAGCGAGTGTGGGAGAGACTAAATCTGTGAGGAGCTGCTATCTCAATCACAAGTTCTCTCTCTCCCATGCTGGCTGCTCCAGCTTCCTCCTGCTGTCGCTCCACCAGAGACAGAATCTCTAATTGGGTGAACAGCAAGGCCAGGAGGGAGGGAATCTATGATTAGAAGAGATGGAGCAGTTACCCTGGCTGGTCCCTCTGCTGCCATCCCGGAGACTTTCAGCTGCACCATCACCAGTCATTTGACTGTATGAGCAGCCTTTAACTTTTATACCCCTTTGATTTTTCATTCTTATCTGGGCCTGGACCTTGTGATTCCCTTTGTCTACATATATCAGGACTTCATTAGCAAAAAGCATGAGCATGAAAATGCATCCATTTGTTTTATAGCACAGTGCATGGCACATTACCCAATCAACATTTGAATCTTTTGTTTGAAGTGTGTTTTTTACCAAGGTTAAAAAAAGCATCTTATAAGTAAATAAAAGAAAACTTTTTCACACCTGTTAGAAGGATCTCAAAGTGGATCACATATAATGGGTTACTTTTAAAATGCACTGACTGTTACATAGGCAAAGTTTAATAAAATGTTTGAGCGATGTATATTTGCTAGGATCCTGGTAGAACCACAGTTGTTCTTTGTATAGTGCCATGGGATTCTTAACAAGCACTGGAACAAGGGATAGCAAATGGCGCTTCAGTTGAATGTTTTTGCTGGTGCCTCTGACAATGCAGAACTCCCTCTGCCACACTAGAACTTGAAGTAGAGCACAAATTCTTTCTATAGCGTTTTAACATGCAGTTACTAATCAAGAGTTGGGATTGTTTCCATTTAAACTAGGCTGACAACACACCTATATACCACATTTTAATACTGTTTATGTCGTTATGTAAGTTGACCTGTGAAGCCTCAAAGCATCGGCTGATATGCCAAGTATAATGGTGAACCACTGACATGGGCGTGGGTGGTTGCCATCTCTGTCACTTGCCATGCAGGCTCTGCTCTGTGTGGGCGTGTCTTAAACTCCTGCACATCTCCACAACACACCCGTATCACCTGCTTGATCCCTTGCACCCAGTTATAATGTACCAGTAATTAAAACATCCACTTGTGAGGTGAAAAATTGAGGTTGACTGCTAAGGCGAGTATAACACATCATAGCTGAATAGAGGGGTCAATTTGTGCACTGAGTGTATGCAAACACATTTTTGGGGCCGAAAAATTGGGGCTCACCTTATACGTCACAATCTATTGTATATTTCTTAAAGAAGTCAAAAATTGTTTGCCTACAGTCATTTCAGTTAACTGTAAACCCTAAGGCTTTTGTTTTAATGCCATTTAATGGGCATTAAGTACAGAGTAAAGAGGTTATATTGAACTTGTGTAAGACACTAGTTAGGCCTCATCTTCAGTACTGCGTTCAATTCTTGAGGAAGGATGTGAAGGCACTGGAGAGAGTACAGAGGAGATTCACAAGAATGATTCTAGGGATAAAGAACTGTAGTTATGAGGATAGATTGGAGAGGTTGGGACTCTTTTCCTTGGAGAAAAGCAGGCTGAGAGGGGACTGAAAAGAGGTATTCAAAATCCTGAGGGGTATGGACAGAGTAAATAGTGAGAAACTGTTCCCACTAAGAGACAATTGAGAATTAGAGAACACAGATTCAAAATAATTGACAAAAAGAGTAAATATGATGTGAGAATTTTTGTTTTCACCCAGAGAGTGGTTTGGAGTCTGGAACAAACTTCCTCAAAGGATGGTGGAGCGAGGTTTGATCGAGGTATTCAAAAGCTAATTGGATTGCTACCTGAAAAGAAAATAATATGCACAGTTATGGGGATAAGGCAATGGAGTGGGACTAGGTGGAATGCTCCTTCAGAGAGCCAGCGCAGACTTGATGAGCCAAATGGCCGCCTCCTGTACTGTAAAGATTCTGTGATTTTTCAACTAGTGTGGTTTCAATAGATGGTGTTTAGTCACTGAAAATGTCATTAATCCACTGCTGGGGGAACAAATAATTCAGTCTGCATGGCATAAGACACACTTTTTGTGAAACAAACTAAATTTTCAGTAGAAAGAATTAATGTTCATAATAAAATTATAATATTAAAAAAATGAATTATCTGAAATGTATTTTATTTGGTTTTGTTAGTAGAATTTATTGGTAATGGATAAAGGAAAAACTGCGGATGCTGGTAATGGAAATGTTTTTGATGCTTTAATTTCTTTTGTTCTAGCTTGATTCTTGGTCAGTCATTTTAAATGGTTCTGTAGAAGTCACATATCCTGATGGAAGGCTCGAAATCCTGTGCATGGGCAATAGTTTTGGGGTGTCTCCTACTTTGGAGAAAGAATACATGAAGGGAGTGATGAAAACTAAGGCTGATGACTGCCAGGTAATTAAGCTTATTTGCAGTATTATATGTGTTTTTCATTTTAAAAGCTAGTTGGAGTTTTAAGTTCTGGATAAAATATTAAAGTAAAATTTTGAATTAATATTCGATGCAACAGCATGTTCACAACTGACTGGAAAATATTTCACTGTTGCCTACAGTAATTTCCATTTATAAGCCCAAAGATTTTTTGTAGTAACATTTTCAACTAATGCTGTTTCAATAGATCTTGTGTTTAGCTACTGACTATGTAATTAATCCTACTTTGGGAAGAAATTAATTCAGTTTGAATTGTATTAGACTTTTTTGGTGAAATAAATTCAATTTTCAGTAGAAAAAAACAATAATAAAATTGTGATGTAAAATAATTAATTAAATGAAATGTATTTTATTTGTTCTTAATGAGAATAATTGTAAGCCTGAAAGACATTTCCATACTTCACCATAAAATCAAGTAGTTTTCTCTTTATAGAGATTCTGTTACTCTTATTAACCTGTAATTCTGTGTCTAATTTAAGGAACTCGCATTTAAAACATCACAGCCTTTCAATGCCTTCGCCTCTCACTACTCATAAACAAGGAACACATGTGTATTTTATTTTTAAGGGCATTATGTTAAAAGAACAATTTCTACTTGCAAAATATTATGGATAGGACACGTTGACCATATTGGATATCTAGAGATTTTACGAGAACTCACTTGAATGATACCATAACGTTGTATTTTCAACCTTTCCCAAATAATTCCGTGCCGTTTTTGGGGAGCTGAACCACCTTTTTTTGTAAAGTTAGAAAATTGAAACGAATTCTTCACAGAATCTCACAGTGCAAAAGAAGCCCTTCGGCCCATCGAGTCTGCACCGACACAAGAGAAACACCTGACCTATCTACCTAATCTCATTTACCAGCACTTGGCCCATGGCCTTGAATGTTATGACATGCCAAGTGCTCATCCAGGTACTTTTTAAAGGATGTGAGGCAACCCGCCTCCACCACCCTCCCAGGCAGTGCATTCCAGGCCGTCACCATCCTCTGGGTAAAAAAAGTTTTTCCTCACATCCCCCCAAACCTCCTGCCCCTCACCTTGAACTTGTGCCCCCTTGTGACTGACCCTTCAACTAAGGGGAACAGCTGCTCCCTATCCATCCTGTCCATGCCCCTCATAATCTTGTACACCTCGATCAGTTCGCCGCTCTTCTCTGTTCCAACAAAAACAACCCAAGTCTATCCAACCTCTCTTCATAACTTAAGTGTTTCATCCCAGGCAACATCCTGGTGAATCTCTGCACCCCCTCCAGTGCAACCACATCCTTCCTATAATGTGGCGACCAAAACTGCACACAGTACTTCAGCTGTGGCCTCACCAAGGTTCTATACAACTCCAACATGACCTCCCAATTTTGTAATCCAAGCCTCGATTGATAAAGGCAAGTGCCCCATATGCCTTTTTTCACCACCCCACTAACATGCCCCTCCGCCTTCAGAGACCTATGGATACACACACCAAGGTCCCTTTATTCCTCAGAACTTCCTAGTGTCATGCTGTTCATTGAATACTTCCTTGTCAAATTACTCCTTCCACAGTGTATCACTTTACACTTTTCAGGGTTAAATTCCATTTGTCACTTATCTGCCCATTTGACCATCCCGTCTATATCTTCCTGTAGCCCAAGACACTCAACCTCACTTTTAACCACCTGGCCAATCTTTGTGTCATCCGCAAATTTACTAATCCTACCCCCCCACATAGTCATCTATGTTGTTTATATAAATGATGAATAGTAGGGGACCCAGCACAGATCCCTGTGGTACGCCACTGGACACTGGCTTCCAGTCACTAAAGCAGCCTTCTGTCATCACCGTCTGTCTCCTACAACCAAGCCAATTTTGAATCCATCTTATCAAATTACCCTGCATCCCATGTGCATTTGCCTTCTTTATAAGTCTCCCATGTGGGACCTTGTCAAAGGCTTTACTGAAATCCATATAAACTACATCAGCTGCACTACCCTCATCTACACACCTGGTCACCTCCTCAAAAAATTCAATCGAATTTGTTAGGCATGACCTCCCTCTGACAAAGCCATGCTGACTGTCCCTGATCAAACCTTGCCCCTCCGAGTGGAGCTAGATTCTCTCCTTCAGAATTTTCTCCAATTGTTTCCCTACCACTGAACTGAGACTCACTGGCCTGTAGTTCCCTGGCTTATCTCTACAACCCTTCTTAATTAGCGGAACCACATTAGCTGTTCTCCAGTCCTCTGCCACCTCCCCCATGGCCAGAGAGGAATTAAAAATTTGGGTCAGAGCCCCTGCGATCTCCTCCCTTGCATCCCTTAGCAGTCTGGGACACACATCATCCGGACCTGGAGATTTGTCCACTTTTAAGCCTGCCAACACCTTGACAGCCCTTATAGCAATTTGCTCAAGAACCTCGCAGAGTCTCTCCATGAGTTCGATACCTTCATCCTCGTTCTCTTGGGTGAAGACGGATGTGAAATATTCGTTCAAGACCCTACTGATGTCCTCTGGCTCCACCCATAGATTACCCACTTGGTCTCTAATGGGCCCTACTCTTTCCCTGGTTATCCTCTTCCCATTAATATGCTTATAGAATATCTTGGGGTTTTCCCTACTTTTACCAGCCAGAGCTTTCTCATATCCCCTCTTTGCTCTCCTAATTGCTTTCTTAAGCTCCACCCTGCACTTTCTGTACTCCACTAACGCCTCCACTGATTTGCTTCCCTTGTGTCTGCTAAAAGCCTCTCTTTTCCTTCTCATCGTATCCTGACTATCTCTGGCCATCCATGGTTTTAAGGGCTTGTTACTCCTTCCTATCTCTCTAGAGGGAACGTGTTGAGCCTGTACCCACCCCATTTTTGAATGCCCCCCACTGCTCCTCTGTAGATTTCCCCACAAGTAGCTGTTCCCAGTCTCCCTGCCTTATTATACTAAAATCCGCTCTCCCCCAATCCAAAACGTTTTTTTGCAACTTGTCTATTTCTTCGTCCATAACAAGCTTAAATTGTACCATGTTGTGGTCGCTATCACTAAAATGGCCACCCACCACCACCTCAGCCACCTGTCCAGCTTCATTCCCCCGAATTAGGTCCAGCACTGAGGCGTCTCTTGTTGGACCCTCTACATATTGACCAAAAAAGTTCTCTCGTACACATTTCAAGAAATCCACTCCATCCAAGCCCTTAACACTATGTCTATCCCAATTAATGTTGGGAAAGCTGAAATCACCTAATATAATTACCATTTTGTTATTGTTTTTACACACCTCCACAAATTGTGCACATATTTGCTCCTCAATTTCCTACTTGGGGGTCTATAATAAACACCTAACAATGTGGCTGCCCCTTTTTTTATTGCTAAACTCTACCCACAAGCTTCATTCGATGCCCCCTCCAAGATATCATCTCTCCTTACTGCAGTGACTGACTCCTTAACTAATAATGCAATGTTTCCTCCTCTTTTACCCCCTCCCCTGTCTCGCCTGAAGAGTCTATATCCTGGAATGTTGAGCTGCCAATCCTGCCCCTCCCTCAACCACGTTTCACTGTATCACAATTCTGACTTGATTGTTTTACTGTATTATGATGTGTCCCTATTCTGCTAACATTCTGTGTCCCCTCCCCCTGCCGAATTAGTTTAAACTCCTCCCAACAGCACTAGCAAACCCGCCCACAAGGATGTTAGTCCCGCTCTGGTTCAGATGTAGACTGTCCCGCTTGTACAGGTCCCACCTTCCCCAGAAATGGTCCCAGTGATCCAGGAATCTAAAACCCTCCCTCCTGCAGCAACTCTTAAGCCACGTATTCATCTGCGCCATTCTCCTATTTCTGATCTCGCTAGCACGTGGCACTGGGAGTAACCAGAGATTACAACCCAAGAGGTCCTGCTTTTTAGTCTACTGCTTAACTCCCTGAATTCTTTATGCAAGACCTCATCCCTCTTCCTACCTATGTCATTGGTACCAACATGTACCATGACCTCTGCCTTATCACCTTCCCCCTTCAGGATGCCCTGCAGCTGTTCAGTGACATCCCGGACCCTGGCACTAGGGAGGCAACACACCATCCTGGAGTCACGTTGATGGCCACAGTAGCGCCTATCTGTTCCCCTGACTATAGAATCCCCTATTACTATTGCTCTTCCTCTCTTCCTCCCCTCCTGCTTATGGCGCCAGAAGCTTGGCTCTGTCCGCACGCCCTGGCGGAACCAGCGCCCTCAGCCTCCAAAATGGAATACCGATTTGCAAGTGGGACCCCAGGGGTTTCCTGAACTACCTGCCTGTTTCTCTTGGACTGCCTGGTGGTCACCCATTCCCTTCCTTCCTCAAGTCCCTTCAGCTGCGGTGTGACCACCCCTCTAAATGAGCTATCCATGATGCTCTCAGATTCGTGGATGCTCCATAGGGTTCCCAGCCGCCGTTCCAGCTCTGAAACCCGAGCTTCCAGGAGCTGCAGCTGGACACACTTGCTGCACGCATGCTGGTCCCGGGCACTGGAAATGTTCCTGGCTTCTCACGAGCACACCACGACTTTGAGCTCTTCTGCCATGACTTATATCTTTAAATTAAACCTTTTAAATCAATTATTCTAGGGCCCTTCTTTCCTGATCCTAGTTACTACAGATTGTACAAACTATAAACCACAAAAAGACCTTAAACTAGAAGCAATAAAAGTAATAAATACTTACCCGACCTTACCCACTACTTACCAGTCATTCCTTTCCCTTGTAGCCTCCACTGCTGCCGCAGGGCAAGACCACTCTCTGAAGATTTAAGAAGTTGGATAGCAAAGACAAAATGCACCAAATTCCCACTGTGCACCAAATTGCCAACACCCACACTCACTCTGGCTGTGTCTCATTCAGAATGAGTGACATGAGTCATAAAATTGAATTTTTTGTTATTTGATTCAAATGTGGTGCTTGAAAGGAGAGTATAACAGAAAGTAGTTACAGTTCTCCAAACTGAATGAGTTATAGCTTAAACTACCATTTAGCCTGTCTACGTAAGTATAAATACCATTTGCAAATATGCCTAATACTGGAACATTTTCTGTGCCCCTTGGCAGTTTGTGTGCATAGCCCAGCAGGACTATTGTCGAATCCTAAACCAGGTAGAAAAGAATATGCAGAAAGTAGAGGAGGAGGGAGAGATTGTTATGGTAAAAGAACACCGAGAGTTGGATCGCACTGGAACCCGGAAAGGGCATATTGTCATAAAGGTAAATATTACCATAAAAGGTAGTAAAGGAATATTTAAACATATTAAATACAAACAATGGTTTAAAACCTGGTGCTCATCATGTATTTTTTGTGCTAATTATGCAACTCTAGTTCCGGTGGATGTAACTTTATTAATGCACTATTCTCCACCACTTTGTTAGGGAACAGCTGAGCGGTTAACAATGCACCTGGTGGAAGAACATTCAGTGGTGGATCCCACATATATAGAAGATTTTCTTTTAACCTACAGGACCTTCTTATCAAGCCCAATGGAAGTTGGGAAGAAATTGCTGGAGTGGTTTAATGACCCAAGTCTCAGGGACAAGGTTAGCCAAAATTAAAAATGCAGGACTTGACTTTTAATTTGGTAATAATTCAGTACCTAACAAATAATTTGTTTTAATTGATTAATCTTTCCCCTCACCAACTGTTAATAAAAAGGAAAATGAAGACTTTTCACAACCATCAGACACCTCAAAGCGCTTTACAGCCAATGAAGTACTTTTTGAAATGTCGTTACTGTTTTAATGTAAGAAATGTAGTAGCTACTTTGCAATACACAAACAGCAATGTAATAATAACCAGATAATCTGCTTTTTGTGATATAGATTGAGGGATATATATTTGCCAGAACACCAGGGATAACTGCCCTGCTTCTTTGAAATAGTGTCATGGGGTCTTTTACATGCACCTATGCAGATAGATGAGGCCTTGGTTTAACATCTCATTCAAAAGACACCTCCAGCAGTGCAATTCTCCCTCACTGGAGTGTCAGCCTTGATTTTTGTGTTCAAGCCCTGGAGTGAGACTTAAACCTGGAACCTTGCGATTCAGAGGCAAGTGTCCTACCAACTGAGCCAGAGCAAAAATCCAATAGGTGTCTTTGAATTACTAAACATAGATGCACAGATATTGGAACAAAATGGTTCATTTATAATTATGTTTATTGATAGTATGTGCCGGATATTGTTTGGCAGGGAAGAAATCTACATTGCTGTTTATTTGACTTGAGCTAATTTTAATTTGTCATGAGGTATAGTCTGCATATATGTAACTTTTTATCACTCCTGTGTAATATTGGTGGTGATCAATTAATTTTATCAGTCACTTGGCAGCCATTTTCAAGAGTTATGCAAACCTGGTCTTGACTATCATGCATGTTTCTTGTCATTGTTGAAAAAGTTGTAAAGCAGGATGGACACATAGTGATAATGTTACTTGGCTAGTAATCCGGAGGCCTGAATTAATGCTGTAGAGATATGAGTTTGGATCTCACCATGGGAGTTGGGGGAAATTTAAATTTAATTAACAAATCTGGAATAAAATGCCAGTCTCTGTAATAATGATCATGAAGCTACTGGCTTGTTATAAAAACTAGGCTGGTTCATTGATGCCCTTCAGGGGAGGAAATCTACTAACCTTGCTGAGTTTGGCCTACATGTGACTCCAGATTTTTGGCCTACACTGATGTAGTTGACTCTTATTGCCAGTGGTAATTAGCGATGGGCAATAAATGGTGGTTTTGCCAACTACACTCTCATCCCAAGACATGCTCTGCATAATGTTTTTTAAAAATCATCAGAAGTAATTCCATCCTTTCTGAAGGTCATGTTGAATTATACACCATTCACATGGCAGAGCATTGTGAAATTCTAAAATAGTTTATAAGCATCAGCGGATATTGAAGCACATAGCTATTCCACAACTAAACTGAAGTGGATTGAGAATTTCTAAGACCATCTGTTGTTACAATTCCCATTATTTGAAGTTTATACAATATACATTAACCAATAAAGAATATACTTTCAAATAATCTCATCTTTCTGCCATCTACCATTGTAAATTGAATTACAGCTTCCTTCGTAAGACCCTAACATCAATCTAAATGATTTCACTAAACTTCAAACTAAATTAAGAGTAGGAATAAGCGGCTTTATAAATAAAGCAATCAAGCTTTATCTGCGTATTTTTATTTCTCTAAACTTAAGCATAGTCAGTGTAGTCAGCACATGTTGCATGCATCAAATATTTGTTACATTCAGGATACAGAAACAAACTGAACTTCTTTATCTTCTCACCGTCTTTCTGTGAGCAGAGGTGCTTTTAATTGTTTTAAAACTAGGCTGTAGTGTGTTTTCCCAAACCCTCAGTTTGTGTGGTCCAATTTTGTAAGTAACTCACAGGAGGTGGGGTGTTGGGGAGCAGATGTTCGCAACCTCACACACACGTGCACACATGTACAGTAAGGGTGGTAGAAAAGATGGAGTTTTACAACTATGGATAACAACAGTAAAAGAATCATAGAAACGAATATCAGTTCACATGATTTCCAAAGTCCAGAAAGTCAGAATCCAGAGGGGGATTTCTTCGTGGAGAGGTTCCAATTCTGGTGGTTTCCTGGCTGAGGACAGCAACACAAAATTACTTTCAAGTGGAGGGCAATGCAGCAAGATGAGATTGATATTCAGAGACTTGTTCTGCTTGTCAGGCAGTGGCCAGTGACTTCCAGATAAACAGGCTTCAGGGAGCTAAGATTTATTGCCAGCTGTTTGGTCAGCTGAGAGTCCTGCTGTTCTTCTCAGTTTATAGGTAAATCAGCAGACTAGTCTGCTTCTGAGTTCTCAACCATATAAAGAGATTTCAAAATTGTCACTCAAATCATGTGACGACCTCCCTCCACAACGATTCCATAAAGGGATGTTTATCTCATGCCTGGACCTGGCTTTAGTCTTATGGCTTATAATGTCCCAGTCATTAGCCTCTGAAGGATTGATGGATATCCATTGTTATGATGGACCCCATGTCCTCCACTAGAGGTAAGCTTATCAAGGTGCAAATGACGTTCATTTCCCTTCAAAGGTTCCTTTTTGAAATGACCTTGACAGCCTCAAGTGTGAGATGGGGCTATTAGCACCACTTCAGGAATAATGAGTTTCGATGTCTGTAAATTTCCTGGTTTTGAGATTATAATGTTTTCTTACAATGGGGTGTGAGACTCCACAGGGATGAGTGTGGAACTCTTTTGTCCTTACAACTGCTGTTGGAGATTTCCAGAACAGATGGCCAATCTTGAGTCTTGTGATCTGTAGTAGCCATCTTTTGCTTCAGTAAAAGTCCATTTTAAAATAAGCAAAAAAGAATTAAGTTTGATGTGCACAGTTTATTTCTTTCATGTCTTATTGACATGTCACAAGCAATGCAAAATAAACTACTCTGAACATTTTCCAGGTTACACGGGTAGTATTACTGTGGGTAAACAATCACTTCAATGATTTTGAAGGGAATTCTGCAATGACCACATTTCTAGAAGAATTTGAAAATAATTTGGAACGAGAGGTGAGTTATCTCATTTAAAGTAAATAACTTGATGACTTTTAAAACCCTCTCTTAAACTTTTAAAAACAATTGAAGTTGAATTTCAGTTTTTAATTTATGTTTTCTCATTTTGTGTAGAAAATGGGCGGTCACCTTAGACTGTTGAACATCGCTTGTGCAGCTAAGGCCAAGCGGCGGCTAATAACTCTAATGAAGCCATCACGAGAAGCCCCTTTGCCATTTATCCTTTTGGGAGGCACTGAGAAAGGTTTTGGGATCTTCATAGACAGCGTAGAACCTTGTAGTAAAGCTACTGAAACTGGGTTGAAACGTGGTGATCAGGTTTGTCTTTCTTTCTCTTTAAGTAATTTTTATGGAATAAAATGATACCAGCAAAAGTATCAAAAATATATACATATGTCTGCACAGGACCTTAGTGACAAAGTTTCACACCTCGTTTCTACTAAGAGTTTCTCAGACCTTGTTGTTTGGAGCTCTCTCCTTTTCAAGTGCAAAATTAAATATTTTATTGATGAAGCAGAGTTACTCAATGAATTAATGATCCAAATTATGCATCAGATTATAAGAAATCTGTAGCAGCCCATTGGTACCCAAGAAAATTTTACTAAACCTACTGTGTTTCTACTAACTGAGCATGTAATTTGAAATATCTTGTTCCTTATTATCATTTTCTTCACTTGCATTCTGTTGTGCCCATCTAATAATGCAACTTCCGAGCTCCAGGGCACTATGTCAGGGGAGTACCCCAAAGATACACTGGGGAATCCCCCACTCCAGAGGTTCCTAGATAAGGATTGCACGTCAATTACCCGGGGAGTTCAGACTTCCAATGGGCAATTGCCCTGCACTGGGAGTTATCGAGAATGTTATTTAAATCACAAACTTCAGATGGTTTCTGCTGTTCCATCAATAGTTACCCACAAAAAGTTAGAAGAAAAAAACCACCCCTAGCGTCCGGGTAACTGTTGTACTGGCCCATCCCAGCCCCACCATGGGACACTCCCGCCCCCTCACATTCTGCAACCCCCCCCCCCCCCCCCCGCCTCACTGGGACACCCCGACTCCCCCGATCCCCACCTTCTGCATCCTCCCTCACCACCAATGGGACTCCTTGCCCCCCTGACCGCCACCTTCTGCACTCCCTGCCCACTCCGACACCCATGAAACTTCCCCACCCTCTACAGTGCCCACTCCCCCTGACCCCTACAGGACTCTCCCACCCTCTTCCCTCCTCCAAACTCCACAGGACTCCCTGACTACCACGGGACTACCCCCCCCAACCCCAGCCCCCATTCGACTACCAATTTCCCACCCCCACTCACCCAAGCCAGACCCAACCCCTTCCCCCACCCCCAAACCCTACCTACCCACTTATATTATACACTTACCTTCTCCTGGCTTATCAGAGACCTTTGCACTTGGCTAGACTTTTAAACGTACCTGGTTTTCAGCAACTAGTGCCCTAAGAAAGGGGGCATAGCTTATTTACCTACAACTGAGCTGCCCTCGACCGTAGGCCCAGGGAACGAGCTGCACTACACAGATCTCGCCCAGCTTGAGTCATAAGGTCAGGCCAGATACGATTACCTGGATTTTCAGGTAAGTCATTTCGAGTGGAGTAGAAATCTGGCTCAGTTACCACTCCATCAGAAGTCATAGCTCATTGTTTCTCAGAATAGGCATTCAGGACCAAGATGAGGAGAGTTTGAAGGTGTGATAAGGTGACTGTGCTTATCAAATATATATTTCCATATCAGAAAGGTGTCAACATCGGACTATAGGCTCCTGTGCACCATGCAACTTCACTTTAAAGGTGATTTACAAAAACGTAAATATCTTAGAGGATACAAATGATCGAAGATCTGGAAAATTTTGGGACAGCTACTTGTTTGCTGACATTGACAAAGAGTGGGAGATTTGAAAAAGAAATGATGAGACCTACTTCCTCAAGTGAAGATTGATTTTCATCTTGACAACTTGTCTATGCACCAATTCACAGTAATATGGCAGAGAGGGCCAGAGATCTGTTTGCTGGGTATCTGCTCCTTTTGCACACATTGTACATTTCCAGGGACTAGATGATATAAAAATGCCTCTCTTAACTTTTTATGGGTTTCACACTGGTTCCATGCCATTTTCAAATCATGCCTGTATAAATAAGTAAAATAAGTATAAAAAACAAGTAAGAGAGTTCATTCAGCCACTTTTAAGACCATTTCTGGCCTGTTTTGTTTTCCTTTCTGGCACTTAGCTTGTCGTGAGTCTTTGTGCCATTTCTAATCATCCCCCCCCCGGGGACATTATTGGAGGAAAACCATTGAAATGCTGCAAAGCAGGACAGGCTGGGCAAGCAGTGATCTATGTTCACCCAAATGTGCAGCTACATCCTCCAAAAAGCAGCAAAAGATTGGCACGGACATTAGTGCCTGTCAGGTGCAGGTTTCAACTTAGCTGGTCTGTCTTTAAGTCATGCTGCAGTATGGACAATAAAGTATGGTCCTGTGGAGTGGCACAGAGGGGAACTCTTCCTTCCAATCATCTTATGCGGTGCCATCTCCAATTAGCAGCCATTAAACAGTGCTTGTGTGCTGGCTGCTCTGTCACTTGCTTGCAGATTCCTTTCCCTTCAACTTTCCCTGTTGTTTCTTAATTCCTTGTCAGTTAAGTATTGGCAAAGGCTCTTAATGGGTTGAGTGCCATTTGCACAAGCCTGGTCTGGCAAGATTAATACCAATTCTTATTTAGAATTGACCCAGACCTGTAGACAAAGTTGGCCCCATGTTTCTGCACTTACAAAATGAAAATTGGTAATTTGATTTTATTTTCCATTTCTAGTAGTAGTAGTAATGTTCAGAGTTATATTCTTAAAAGTACTAACATTGCAACCACAAAGTGACTTAATAAATTAAATTTCT
Organism: Carcharodon carcharias; assembly: GCF_017639515.1. Lineage (NCBI taxonomy): Eukaryota > Metazoa > Chordata > Chondrichthyes > Lamniformes > Lamnidae > Carcharodon > Carcharodon carcharias. Next base: position 46,013,056 of record NC_054467.1, on the reverse strand, counting down.
TTGGCTGACTAAGGGTGAAAAAGCTAAATAAATATTAATTGAAACATATTTTTGAAAATGTAAGAGAAGCATTATGAAGAGTATATGTTAAGTAGCCAGCAGTCTGATATCTCACCACCTTCAAGCTGACATTTTCAATAATCAACTGGGAGAATTTTGTTGTCATAAAGTAAAAGTTACAGTAAGCTTCGCTTGTGACATTCTTTATCATATTGAATGGTTAGCTATGACTTGCCCCCTTTTAGAATTACATTGGCTTTTAGGATTTTCTTGCTGACAAATAACAGTTCCGAAAGAGAAAATAGGAGGCAGTAATGGTAATGTTAACTTATATGACGTTGTTTTGACATTCAGTTACACATTTGGTGCAAATGAAAAATTAAGGCTATTTTGTTTTTCAGATAATGGAAGTTAATGGGCAAAACTTTGAGAATATTCAGCTACCTAAAGCTTTGGAAATTCTTAGGAACAATACTCATTTGTCTATCACTGTGAAAACAAACTTGTTTGGTAGGTTTCTATATAGAGTGATAATTTCATAGATACAATTTACATGATCTGTTTGTTTTAAATATGTTTTTTCACAGTAGCTGCAGTTCTTAAGAGCAGCAAAGATTTATGGGTGTCTGAAATAATTATGAGGTGATATTCCAGGCTATTTGCAGGTATTGTGAATAAAAAAGTATTTATTTTCTGCCTCATTTCTTGGTCTCTCCCAGATGTACACCGTCTGTGACTGAATGGATAACTTGCTACTTTGCTTTCTTTACTTATTGCTCTATAAAGTGGCCCAAGTGAGATTTCTTTGCCCAATATTTCTTCCCTGAGATTTGCTCTGTGTTTTGGCTATTGAATAATTTTAATATTTAGCAACTCTTTGTAAATCAGTTGTGCTCTCAAGCCAACACTTTTTTTTAGTAATACATGGTGCATTACTTATGCTCAATCACACTGCAATTGCTGTGTTTGTGAGTCATTAATAAGGAATAGCCTCAGGATTGTTTAGCATTGGGATCTTTCCCTGAGTTGTTACTGTTGACTGTAAGGGGCCTTCACATGCATTTAGGCCATCTTGATTCTGTTTTCAGTAAGTCTACGCCACAGAGCTATCCATCATTGACATCTTTTTGGTCAACTTTTTAATGCATTATAGAGAAGTGGATGTCACTGGAAAAATCTGCATATATTGTCCATCCCTAATTGCCCTTAAGAAGGAAAGGTGGAGGTGAGCTACCTTCTGTTAATTGTATATTCATTGTGTTTAATTGAATGCAGGTGGGATGGGCATTAACTGAGGATTGACTAGAGCCCTTGTATATAGTCACAAACTTAAACTTATGATTGTTGATTTAGAACAGTGCATACTTGTATGCAGAATTGAAGAGATTGAGAGTTGTTTGCAAATCTGATGCAGAGCGGACAACAACACCGCAGTCATCCGAGAACTGCAGATCTTGTATGTTTGCGGTGGTCAGTTTAGTTTTGGCATGAAGGCGACTGAGGTTAAAGAGCTTAACATCTAGATGGTATTTAATGCTCACACCAGAGGGCAGCTGACCTTCGATAAGGTGAATAGCCACTGTCAAATACATTGTAAATAGTATGGCGGCTATTCCATAGCTTTGCTTGACACTGCTCCGGATTTTGAGGCGTCTGTTTCAGATCTCCTAATCAAGACAGTTGCAATCATATCATCATGAAGCAGTTGCAGGACTGATGAAGTTTCTGGAACATCGAAATCTTTGGAACACAATCCACAGAGCCTCACAATCTACTGAGTCAAATGCTTTGGTCAGGCCAATGAACGCAATGGAAGAGTTCCTTGTATTGTTCTTGACATTTTCCTTGGATTTGTCTGGCAACAAAAACCATGTCAGAGGTTCCTCTGGAAGGCCTAAAACCACGCTGTGTCTCTTGGAAGATTTCCTCAGCCACAGGAAGCAGGCAATTCAGGAGATGTCAGGATTTTCCCTGCTATAAACATATAAGAGCACTCGAGAAATTCATCAGCAAAAGCTCTGCCTAATCTTCTGAATTCAATGGGCGTAACTTCTTGAAGCTAGGTCCTCAACCAGTCAGACAAAAACACTATAAAATCAACTACAATGGACGGGACACTGTTCAGATGGCTAAAAATCATCTCCCCAACTGGGTGCTGTTTTCTCAGCTCTCAAATGGTCAGCATTCCAGGAGAGAACAAAGAAAATGCTTCAAAGACACTCTCAAGCTCTCCTTGAAGTGCAGCAGCATCAACACTAATGACTGAGAGGAGCTTGCTACCAATCATTCAAAATAGCGACAACTTGTGCATCATGCTTTGATTCTAAACGCCTTAATGATGAGGCAGAGCAGAGGCAGAGAAGGAAAGAAAAGAAAGGAAATTCTGCACTTCGGATTCTACTACCCCACGGGACATCCTTCCCATGTGCCCAGAGATCTGTGGGTCAAGAATCAGCCAGTTGAGTCTCATGAAGACTCATGGTAGAAACTCGTGACCCTGCGTAGATGTCCTCCACAAATTAAGAGATAGCTGATGACGACGCATGCTGTATTGTTTAACTCTGTAGATAAAGGCTTAGAAAAGTGTATATAGATTGGCTGCAGTTCTATGCTTCAGCAGGTGGCTTTCTGGAATATAGTGTGGTAGCAGAGGATGTTGTTGGTTGGAGGTTAAGAAAACATTTCAGGCAGAAAACTAAAATGCTAGTGCCATTGGGGAAAATGGCAGAAAGCAAATGTAAATTGTTGGGGTGTGATTACTGTCCGATGTTCACACACTGAAGCAATGAGCAGCATGAGAATGAAGTGGATATGTGGACACAGGTTAATGTCCCTACCAAAGAGAAAGCAAGATATGTATGGCCTTGCCATTGTCACTTGTACAAGCAATAAAATTAGAAATATTCTGTGTTACGTACTTACCATTTGGGTAGTGAGTTCTTCATTGAAGTCTACAAGGAGAATGATCTATTTAAATACCCATGCAGTATGGTAAGATTTTGATAAATTTCAAAAAAAAAGTTGGTCATTCCATGGAAGCATACATCAGGATGGACTTTAATAAATTGTATAAAAGATTGACAAAATTTAATTTGGGGATCCCTGAATCAGTACTCAGGTTTAAATTGCAGGATTGTGCTAAGGTGTCTCATATGGTCAGGCTACTGGTTCCAATTTTTATATTCCACTCTTAGAGAGGGCGACCCTCTCATATCATATGTCTGCTGACTCGAAAGGTTCTTGGAGGAACTATCAGTTCCTTCACCCTTCATGAAACAAATGGGATACTGTGCAGTGACACAAAGAATAAAGGACTCAGTGATGGTCAGATTTCAAAGTAGCCCAGATACTGGATGCAGGCGTCAATACAGTGGAAGTATTAAAGACAGGCAGAATGAGGATAGAAGGACCTTTAACAGATATAGGTATTATAGCAAAAGACAAAATTGGATTAGCAGTACTAGATGAAAAAATACCAGCAATGCCCAGTGAACAACTAATGGGTGCAACACTTGTGATTCAAAGTATTATGTGACAAACTACCAGCAATATGAAATATAATGAAGAGAATTCTGAGGAAGGGGGTGGAAATAATGATAAATCTAAATAAATAATACTGGCCATAAGGAGTTTTAGTCCTTTGATGCATGTATTGGTCACAGACCCCCTTGAGCTGTGCAGCACTCGATAGCGATTGCAGTTCAAGATTACATGCAACAGATGGCTCAGATGTTATCTTGTTTCACTACTAGTGAGGATTGATGCAAGATTAAGGTGTAAGAAAGTATCTTGACTAAGCCATTTTATAAGTACTGATGTAGTCTCTAGTGACATACCTATGGTGTTGAGTAAACCTTCTATGAAAAGGGCACAAATGAAACTTGACATGGAGCATGATAGGCAATTAGTTTTTAGGAAATCAGTGGATCTGCAGTTTCCTCTGTCAGACATTATTGTATCCCCTTAACAAAATGTGATGTTTCTCATCAAAGTGTTAGACAAGTATTAATTACACCAGGTGATAATGATTAGAGAGAGAAAATACATTGTTTTGAAGTTACATGGACAATTTGCTCAATCTACTTTCCAAAGTTTAAAAATCCCTCCAAAAGCTTCAGGTGAGATTGATGAGAAGTATATGGGGGCGATAAAAGAGATTAGTAAGAAGTGGGCCCGAGAGAGCGTGGTGCACACAGTGCCAAATGGTGGCGTCCAGTGGCTTGGGGGGCCCGGGCGCAGTATTGTAAATGGCGTCCAGACTGAGCTGCATACCTGAAAGACCATCTTTTTATTTTAAAATCATCCGTCAGTTTGATATTGTTTAATCACTCCACTTTGCTGCTCAGGAGTTATTTGATTTTTCTACTCTGTGAGATGACTGATAAAATAGAATCTAATTACACCTCTTATATGAAATAATTGAATACGTATCCAGGCAAGAAATAGTCCTCTACTACTTCTACAGAATTGAAAGGATCTTGTGCAGTTTATCTGGGTTGCAAGTATTGAGTCTTTCTCCCAAACATGAATTTACTGTCACCGTGCCCATGTGGTGCAATGTGCAAAACATGTTAATGAGGGCTGAGGCAGTCACCATAATCAGTGCTATCGTCTGCACAGTGTTATAAGTAACTAATGGAATATTTTCCTGTCAAAGTTATAATAATGCACAATGCTCACAATGCTGTTAAAGTAAAATTTGTACCCTGTAGCTTGTTTGATAGTCACAGTGGGATCACCTATTGGTTGCCCACAAATTAATACTGCATTATATCATTGCTGCTCTTAATATTGTGGCATATATATCAGATAACATTTGTAGCCAGATGCCAACAATGGGAATTAGCATTTTACTAGGACCTTTCTATGATTGTTTAGTGAATTGACTGGTGAATCTTGAAAGGGGGATAACTATTATGCATGGTTAAGGAGGAGTGTTAAAGGGAGGGTGGGGAATACGGGGCACGGAAACAGGAGAAGCCCATCATTTCTCTTCCTGGCTCTGAATGCATGCCTTCCATTGGCATGTGATTTTAACAAGGTAGTTGCTATGGGTCTAAAAGTATGGGATAAAGACCGAAATATTTTGATTCTGCATTTCGTTAACCTGGTGGCCAGATTTAGTCTTTGTACAATAATACTCAATAAAGCCATTATAGACATAATCATGGAGAAAAGGATAGGAGCCAAACTTCAGACATCATTGAAGTTTCTGTCTGACAGTAGAGGGGAATTTGCCAATTACGAGTTCAGAGATGTGTGAAAATACGAATGTCATGGTCTTAAATACCAAAATCCTTTCAGCAATGGACTCTGATCAATTAAATGTGACATAAGTTTAGCTCATCAACTCGACTGCAAGTTGACAATCAGTTAGGCTACAGATGAAATCCCAAATTGTTTCTGTGGTGTGCAGTAGCCCTCCTGCTTTAGTAGGTACTATAATTAGTTCAGTATTTTTCTGCACATTTGAATACTTCACATGTAGGGAGATGGTTTTTCGTTAAAGATAAGATCATGGGGAAAATTCAGACAGCACTGAGGCATCGTAGAATTCCATCTGAGAAGGACAGGGCCCAGTGCCAGTGGAGGCTCCATCTCAAATGGGGGGCAGCTCACAACCCCATTTATTATTTCTGCAACCTCAATTGGGACCACGATCCACAACTTGGGAATCGCTGGCATATGCTGAGTGCCACATTACACTGAATTACCCTGAAATCTTTGTTGTTCCTCTTTGCTAATTAAATCAAAGAAATAATTAGAGGTCAGAATTTTGCTAATTCAATTTTATAATTCTCCCACAGTATTTAAAGAACTTCTGTCTAGACTTGCAGAAGAGAAGAGAAATGGTGCTCCACACTTACCCAAAATCGGTGACAAGAAAGGCAGCCGTTACTCCATCCCTGACCTTGCTGTCGATGTTGAACAGGTGATTGGATTAGATAAAGCAAGCAAGAAGGCTAAGGCAAATACAGTGACAGGGCGAAACAAACTGAAGAAAATACTGGACAAGACTCGAATCAGCATCCTTCCACAAAAACCTTACAAGTAAGTGAAAGCTTTTTTCTGTGAGTTTTATTGAGAACGACCATTTCAAAATGTTTTTGTAAACACTGTGATTGGGAATAAGGTAAGACTACGTAATGACAACAGTAAAATACTTGGACTGTTCCACAAAGCTAGTAAGATCAAATGACCAACAGTTCATAAATGACTAAGTTCTTTCTGGTGGATAGGGTATTGGAAATGTTGAGATAGTCCAGTGGAATTATTTCCAAATATTTATCCTTCAAAAGTATGTCATGGAGTTAACAGAATCATGGAATTTGTTCCTGCAGAAAGAAGCCATTTGGCTAATCATACTATATTTTTCACTGTAGCTATCCACCAATTTCCCTGCTCTTTCCCCATATTTATTTTTTTAAATTATTCAGTTTACTTTTAAATTACCTTGTTGACTTACCCATAATCATCACTTTGGTAAAAAGCCACCATGTGACAAAAAAGTCTTCTTACTCCCTCTTTTCTCCTCCTATTGAAAGAACCCTATCCTTTCTTTGGCTCTAATATGCTTCTTATAAGGAGTGCACACAGTATTCCAACAGTAAGCTAAACCAATCTCCTGTACAAATTCAACGTTAGATAATCAACAAATTCTGTATGAGGTTCAGCCCATTCACTTCTTTATCACGTTTTCCCTCCTACCTTTGAAGACCTGGAGCACCTGTAAATCCATCTGTTCTTTTACCCTGTAAGAGCCTTACTATTGGGAAGCAATTGAAATTGCTTTCAATTTTATTCCCTGAACCACAATACTTCATATTTTTTGACGTTTAATTGTATTTGTTCACTCCAGTACCCTGTCAAGAAAGCTATATATTGCATTATTCTCACAGCCTACCATGCCCTCTTATTGTTGTCATAACCAGCTGATATAATTGCTTCTGTGCATATGGATGAAATTTACCCCCCAACCCAGAGCAGGCTGGCAGGCAAGGGGAGGGTTTCCATAAAATCAGGTGCCATGGCACCATGCAAGTATTTTGCCAGTGGGGGAGGAGATATCGGGAGGCCCACCTGCTTTTGGGTCAACTGAGGCACTCAAGTGTCCACTTAAAAGCCTCCTCTGACCATCACTGGCATTTTACCTGGTGGTACTTTTGTGGTCTGAGCAGGGGTCCCTCCTGATAGACTGGCCCCAGTGAAAAGCCCCACTCCCCTCTGAATCTGTCTCCATGGTTCTTCACTGTGGTGAACTGCCTGACGTCAAAGCAGTGGCCACTGCGGTAGCACTTTTGGCTGGCAGCTCTGTGAAGTGGGGCTTTCTCCCATATGGGGGTAGAAGTCCCATCTCAAGCCAATTAACTGCCATAAAATTATCCTCGGAGCAACCCACCAAGCAGATGCAGGCACCCCCAACTTTTAAGCTGGGGTGGTGCCACCACCTCCACATAAAATCCAGCCCTGGATCTGAATTGTTTGCACAAGTAGAGAACGCAAAAGGTACCGGCACAGATTCTTCGGGACATCAGTATACTAAGTTCAATTGAATGTTTGGAAGGTTTACTCATCTCAGAAGATGATCAACCTGTGGAATAAGATTTCAAATGTGTTGGTCAGGACTGACTCCTTGCAGTCTTTCTAGATGTTAAGTGCATTCTTGGAAAATTACATGATTGTGATTGAAGTTAATGATATTCTATGTAACAACTAATTGATTTGGAGCCTACTAGGGCTTGCCAATAACCTTTTGAGAAATGGGGAGCAACTTTTGACAGAGGATTCCTGTAGGCAGCTTATTTTTTTTAGACTCTCCCTGGAGGTGGGGGAGAAGGGATATATGCACTAGAGGAGACTAGCAAAAATGCAAGAGGGCCTGATGGCCTTTTCTCACTTGAAGTACGTAACAGTATCCTGTCAATCTAAAACACATCCATTTCACCCTATTGTCTGCTTTCTGGCCCCAGCCTTCCCACCATCCTTGTGACTACATTCTTTTTAATACTTTGTGTTACCATGCCCATCTACAGGTATGGCCTTTACCTTTGGCAGGACAGACCAACTAAAGGCAGAGGTGGCATAGTGAGATGCATTCAGGAGTGAGTGGCCCTGGGAGTTCTCAACATTGACTCCATTCCCCTTGAAATCTCATGGCATCATGTAAAACATGGGCAAGGAAATATCCTACTGATTACTACCTAATGCCATCCCTCAGCTGAGGAATTGGCACTCCTCCATGTTGATCATTGGAAGAAGCACTGAGCATAGCGAGAGAACAGAATGTACTGTAGCTGGAGGGCTTCAGTATCCACTACCAAGTGTGACTTGATTATATCACTGCTGAACAAGTTTGCTGAGTCCGGAAGGATGGAGTTGCTCGACTAAGCTTGTGGCAGAAGGTGAGGGAAATAACATGAGGAAGGAGTACTGCTTGACCTCATGCTGGTTATTCTACCTTTTACAGTATTGGTAGAAATGACCGCCACACAGTCCTTTGGAGACCTGGTCTACCTTCACATTGAGGACACAACCCCCATCATGTTGTGTGGCATTACCATTGTGCTAAATGGAATCAGTTGCGCAAAACTGTGTGGGCATGAGGCACTTTGGCCATCAATGGCAACTTAATTATTTTCGACCACAATTCTATAACCTCATGGCTTGGCATATACTTCACTCTCCCATTACCATCAAGCTAGGGGACCAACCCAGTTCAGTGAAGAGTGTCGGAGAGCATGCGGGGAGCAGCACCAGGCATATGTAAAAATGAGGTGCCAATCTGGTAGAGCTACAAAATAGGACTAAATACTTAATAAACTGCAGGAGCAGCATGTAATAGATAGAGCTAAAGATCTCACAATCTTCGAATCAGATTGTAGCCGTGCAATCCTCTTCATTTGCCCCATCAATCTATTATATTTGACCTAGTTCTCGCTCGAAGAATTTACCTGGCATACACCCTTTTTTTTTGTTCCATCATATTCTCTATCTCCCTCATCATCAAGGAGCTCTGGCTTTGGTTCCTCTATCTTTTGTACTTGTTGGAATGTACTGAGTCTATACCTGAAGTATCGCTTCCTGAAAGATCTCCCATAGTTTTATTACAGCTTTTCCTGTCGGTCTTTGGTTCTAATTTACTCTGGCTAGATCTCTTCTTATCACTTTAAAATTAAGCCTCTTCCAGTTTAGCCTTTAAACTTTAGATTGTTCCTTGCTCTTCTGCATTATTAGGCTAAACCTTACATTATGATGATCAGATTTTCCTAAGTATTACCCCATGGACATTTGGCCCACTTGGGAGATAGTGGAATAGTGGTATTGTCACTGGACTGATATTCCAGAGACCCAGAGTAATGCTCTGGGGACCCAGGTTCGAATCCCACCATGGCAGATGGTGAAATTTGAATTATATAAAAATCTGGAATTAAAAGTCTGATGACCATGAAATCATTGTTGATTGTTGTAAAAACCCACTGGTTCACTAATGTCCTTTAGGGAAGGAAATCTGCAGTCCTTACCTCCAGACCCACAGCAATGCGGTTGACTCTTAAAATGCCCTCTGAACAACGGCAATTAAGGATGGGCAATAAATGCTGGCCTAGCCAGCGACACCCACATCCCATGAACGAATATAAGAAAAATTCTGATTGTGTAAAAGACAGTTTATTCACTCGTGTTCTCCTCCACCCATATGAAGAATTGCTTTCAGCAGGTACCTACGCACTGTGAATACTCTGAATAAATGCTCTCCTTTTTGTTCACCCTGGAATTAAGTATAACCAAATGGTACTTCAGAAAAAAGAATCTATGATCCATTGTATCATAAGGGAATTTATGTGAATATGTTCACAGGAGAGTAACCTACTAATTGCTCGGTGACCTGTTCTTCTTCTTAATTAGAGTTTTGTATTAAAGTATTACCTTTTCTTGGTGCTACTGCCAAGTCTTAATTAATGTGATTATTATGTAAGCAGCCAACTATATTCACAAGACTAGCTTCAGAAGCGCAATGATTTGTCCCCTTACCTCTGTATCAGAAAAAGACTTGCATTATATTACACTTTTCACAATCACCGGATATCTCAAAGGTGCTTTGCAGCCAGTGAAGCACTTTTTGACAATATCACTGTTATAATGTAGAAAACACAGCAGCCAATTTGCACACAAGGTCCCACAAATAGCAATATCAGTAACAATGACCAGCTGATTTGTTTTTGTGATATCGATTAAGGAATAAGTATTGCCAGGATGTCAGGGATAACTCCTCTGCTGTTCTAAGAAATAGTACATGAGTTAGCTTTTTGCAACTATCTCATTTTGCTTACTTATTTGTTGCATTATTGGCTTGATGGTGAGCAATAATTTGGACTTAATCATATGATCAGTCAAGCAGGCTATAAATTGCCATGGGAGCTAATTAAAATTTTCACTCGCTGGCCCAGTTCTTCTGGTCAGCAACGAGGCCAAGGTGCTCACCGCTGACCACATTAAAAACTCCGTCCTTACATTTTTGCATTGGAGCTTTGGGAGCTTCCTGTCCTGTCTGCAGGACATAGACATCTGCAAAGGCAGCCATGAGGAGTAGTGGTGCGGCTCACATGCACCGAGGCCACAGCCCTTTTGATGTCAGCAGAACAAGGAATGCTCCTTGTGGTCTAGCAGCCTACTGTGTTATGGTGAGATTTTTAAAGTTCTTAAGATTTTTTAAAAAACTATTTTTAACCTTTCAAAGACTTTTAATTGCTTTTTAGTTTGTATAACCTTTAATTTAGTGTAAATAAATGTGGAAAAGTCTTGAAATTCATTTTATATATACTTAAAATGAAATAATTGGTAAGGTATGTTTTACAGTATTGTAAATGTAGCTTAGTAAGCTAAGTAACAATTTACATTTTTTTGAACACCTTGATTGCTTTTATGTTTTCAGTTTCAAACTGCTGAAATTAGCAGCTCCGAGGTCAAATTGTTTATTTTGAATGTATTCCAACTTTTAAAGTAGAACTTGAGTTCAAGGGCAGAATTTTACTTTCAACCAGCAGATGGCACACCTCCTAATCTGATGGAAAATATGGTGGGTCAACGTTAAGTCAAGTGCCCAAAGTGATTGGCAGGCATAAGTATCATGGAGTGTATTTCTGGGTGAGTTTAGGACATCTACAACAGCAGGGTCAGTTCAGAGTCATCCACAGAGGAGTTCAGGCAGTGAATCTCTGCCTGTTGCAAATTTGTAATTTCTTGATAAGTACTGCACACATGCACGCGGTGGGACTTCCTCTGGATCCCAACCTGCAGCAGCCTCAAATGACTGAAAGCTCATCACCAATTCCATTGGAAGATCTGTGCCACTGTCAGAACCCTAAAAAAATATGCATTTGTTTCTGTGACAGAGGGAGAATAAGAAATTCAAACTTTGAGTATTTTCATGCACTACTTGGTGGTAGAAGACATCGATAATTCCTAGCCGAGCGTTAGCTTCATACCATTCATCAGGTGAAAGGAAATAAAGGAAAGCAAATAGATTTTTTTATTCTTGGGATACGGCTATTGTTGACAAGGGAAGCAATTTATTAGCTTTTTCTGGTTGCCCAAGAAGACTCAGGGCCTTCTTGAATTACTGCTGTTTAGATGGTAAAGGGACTTGCACAACGCTGATGGGTAGGGATTAAGGAATGACTATATATGTCCTAAATTGGGATGGTATGTGACTTCAAGGAGAACTTGGAGATCATTGTGTTATCATGCGCATTATTGTCCTTGTTCTTCTAGACACTGGCGGTTGCAAGCCTGGGAAGTGGTGACGAAGAAACCTTTGCTAGTTGTGATAATGCACCATGTAGATAGTACACACTGCAGTCTTGTTATCCCAATGGTAAAGGGCATGAATATTTAAGCTGCTGATGGCATTCTGATCAAACATTTATTTTTCCTAAATGATGTTGAATTCCCATGAGTGTTATTGGAGCTGTACTCATCTAGACAAGTAAAGAGTATTCCATCACAATCCTGAATTGTGCTTTGTAAGTGGTGGACATATTCTTCTTAAACCCCTCCCCACTGTATCCTCCTCTCCTCTCCTCTCCCCTCTCTCTCCCCCCCCCCCCCCTCCAAACAGTGTGCGAGTAACTCATGGACTTCTTTGTCACTAAGATTGAGACCATATAATCAGTTGCCTCTGTCATGTCACCCCCTTCCACAAGCCCACCAAGCCAAACTTCCTCTAAAGTTCCAAGGAGGAGTCATGTTGGACTCGAGGCGTTAACCCTGTTTCTCTCTCCAAAGATTCTGGAAGACCTGCTGAGTTTTTTCAGCACTTTGTTTTTATTTCATATCTTCAGCATCCGCAGTGTTTTGCTTTTATTCCTATAAAGTTCTCCTGCCCAATCCTGAACTAGTATCTTTCTTCAGTTTCTCTGCTATCTTGCCCTCTCTGAGCACATCTTGTCCATGAGACCCTCCTCCTGTTCCCTTCACCCTAATTCCACTGAACTGATGATCCTCCAACTTCCCTTCGTGGACCCCATATTAGCTGATCTTTTCAACAGTTTTATCTCTCTGTAGGTGTTGTCCCTTTCCACTTTAAGTCTGCTGTCATCACCCATCTCCTCAAAAAGATAACCTTTGACCTCACTGTCCTTGCAAACTACTGAGAATCTTCAACCTCCTGTTCCTTTTACAAGTTTGTGAATGTGTAGTTGCCTTCCAAATCCATGCCCAACTCTCCTGAAACTCCACATTGAATCTCTCCCTGCCAAAGTACCGAAATGGCTCTTATTAAAGTCACAAATGACATTCTGTTGACTGTGACAAAAGTAAACTTGCCCTCATCTTTCTTGACCTGTCTGCAACTTTTGACACAGTTGACCCATACCATCCTTCTCTGACTCTTCTCCATTGTCAAAAAGCTTGAGGCTGCTCTCACCTGGTTCTTTTCTTACCTATCTAATCATAGTCAGGATATCACTTGTGACTCCTCTTCCTGCTCCTACACCATTACCTCAGATGCCCCCCAAAGATCTACCCTTGATCCACACCTATTTTAGATATGCAGCTGCCTCTCAGCAACATCATCCAAAAGTACAGCATTAAGTTTCCGCACATATGCAGACGACACCAGCTCTTCTCACAACCTCCTCACTTGACTCCTCCACATCTGCTGAATTATCATACTGCTTAACTGACATGCAGTACTGAATGAACTGAAGTTTACTCCAATTAAATATTAGGAAAGCTAAAGCCATTGTCTTCACCCCTTACCCCTCCCCACATTCTACTACCTAGCCACAGACTGCATCCCTTCTTCCTGGCAACTGCTTGAATCTAAACCAGACTTTTCACAGCCTTGGTGTTACATTTGACCCTGATTTGGTCTCGCAACCACACCATCTTTAAGGCCGCCTATTTTCATCTCTGCTACCTTACCTGACTTTGCCCTTGTCTCTGCTCATCTGCAGCTGATTCATGCCTTTGTTACCTTTAGACTAAATTATTCTAACACACTCTTGGCTGCTCCCCCACATTCTACATTCCATAAACTTGAAGTCATCCAAAACTCTGCTGGAAGTGTCTTTACTTACACCAAATCCAAACTATCACCTATCACCGCTGTGCTCACTGACCTTCATTGGCGCCCAGACTAGCAATTACTTGATTTTAAAATTCTTACCCTTGGTTTCAAATTCCTACATAGCCTTGCACTTCTTCATCTCTGTACTCCCTCCAGCCCCAAAACCCTTGGCTGTTTGCACTCATTTAATTATGGCCTCTTAAATGTCCCTGATTTTAATTGCTCCACCATTGGCGGCTGTGCTTTCAGCTGCCTAGGCCCTAAAGTCTTTTTCCCTCTCAGGACTCTACCTCGCTTTCCTTCTTTAAAGCACTCCTTAAAATCTACCTTCTTGATCAAGCTTTTGGTCATCTGATCTGACATCTCCTTATGTGGCTTAATGCCATATTTTGATTTATAATGCTCTTGTGAAGCCCATTGGTGTGTTCTTTTATGTTAATGCTTTATAAATATTTGCTGATGTTGTCAGACAGGCTTTGGGGAGTCAGGAAGTAAGGCAGCCACCACAGAATACATCCAAGATCCTGTTCTAGTAGATATCGAATTTTTGATGCTTATGCAATTGAATTTCTGGTCAATGGTGGACCCACCCCCCCACCCACCCTCCGGATGTTTTTTGAGTGGGACTTGGCGATAGCGTTGTGTGGCATGGAGAGATTGGTTATCCTGTCTAATGGAGATGATCATTGTCTGTTAGTTGTGTGGTGGAACTACTGCTTGCCACTTCGAAGCCCAAGCTTGGATGACGCCCAGGTCTTTCTGTGTATGTGCATAGACTACTTTATTATCAGAGGATTTGCAAATGAAACACAAGTACACGTCTCCACTTCAGACCTTATATTGGAGAGAAGGTCATTGATGAAGTAGTTGAAGATCGTTGGGCTGAGCATGTTGCCCTGAGGAACCCCTGCCATGATCTCTTGATTTTGAGATGTGATTGGCCTCCAATAAACACGGCCATCTTCATTTGTGCTCAGCGCACTCCAGCCAGTGGAGAGTTTTTCCCCTGAACTCCATGAACTTCAGCTTACTCGGGCCTCTTGGTGACATGCGCCACTGCTGTCGTGATGTCAGAGTCAGTCACTCTCACCTCACCTCGAACTGAAGAATTTTAAACAAAGACTTCAGCCAAGCATTTTTGGTGGAGTCTAAACTTAGCATCAGTAGCAGGAACCATGAACTTACTTTATAGATCTTCACTAAATTGTGTGAATGGTATTTCCTATGTTTTAAGTTTCTTGCCTTTCAGAGTTGTTTAATCTGTTGAGTTTCAGACAGCAGTGGAAATTTTCTTCAATTTCTTTCATTATGGATTCTACATGAAGTGTCGAGGCACTGCAAGGCTCTATCAGAATAGTAGTGAAGATTAGGTAAACCAAGAACTAAGGATAAGGTGAAGATAAATTTGTAGTTTCAAAACCTCTGAACAATAGGGAAATGGAAAGGCTGGGATTTATGGTGTTCCTACCATCAAATTGCCTTACATTTGATAGTTTTTGTTCCAAAATGTTTATTGTAATATCACAACCAAATAGGTGTGTTTTAAATTTGTTTCATTTTAATTTGCATCATTTTAAATAACCAACGAGCAATATGCCATCAAGGTGCAGGCTTTCCACTTGCTGGTTAATATCATTGCAAAGCTTGAATTCTACTTTCTTTAAAACTCTTTTTCCTAAATTTGGCATTAACTGAAGTACGGGGAATTCAGATAAACAAATGAACATTATCAGTCACAAATTTTGTTTAAAAATCTTTTTAATATGAGTTTTCCTTTCCTCAGTTTTTCCCATCTTTCTTTCCACTCCCAATAGATGTCATCAGAGCTTCAGTATCTCAGTCCAGTAACTTTCCCAAAAAGCTAGCACATTGCTACACCTTTGGCAATGCTATCATCCTTATGAAAGAAGTGCAGTAAAGTGCTTCCAGCACAAAGCCATGTGTGTGTGATTGGTAACCCTCAAAAAAAAATTGCTTTTCAGTTATTGTTGCACAACATAACTGCTGCCAATGTAAAGTCTGAACTTTATTTTTCTTCAAATTTTTTTCAAGAAGTTGATGTGACCTACTGAGCTAATCACATTCTCAGAAATTGAATATTTCAAACCATGTATTTCATGGTGTTCTTAACGGGCCATTTATTAAGGACTAAATCAAGCAATTAATTCCTTGGGGTGGGGTATGTTAAAAGGCATTTTGAAACCCTTAGTATTTTGTCTGTAAATATCGCACTTAAGGTGATTAATTTTGTTTTTGAGGTCTCTTCTGTCAATATTTTGCTTGGACCTGGCACTACTAATCCCCAGCACCAATTTAAAGTCTTTATTGATAATGCGATTATAAAAATGCATTTTGTATGAATTGCTTCATACCAATTTTAAAAATAAAGTTCTTATGATAATGATGATGGTGAATGTTTCTGATTTGTGAGCATATTTAGTGTAATGATTAATGTAGTTCTTTCCAAAAGCTGATTTCATTCTTGGAATGTATGTGCATTCTAAATATTTTGTATTTCTTTGTAGTGATGTTGAAAATGTTATCATTTGTCTGTTTTGTGTTTTTCTTTCTAAATGTGTGTTAATCACAAAATGCCTTGGCTTTCTATCGGCCACTTATTTATTTCTCTTCCATTTACCCTGCAAATCTTTGTTTACGGGACTATTTGGGTAAGAATTCAACCACCGTGTTGAAGTAACTGTTCATTTCACTTGTAAGAAAGCAGGGAGTTTTTTCTGTACATGGCATCCCACCTTTTATGTCTACAGTACTACAGCCTGTTAGTGTATATTTTCAGTGTGAAGATTTGTGGCTGTATTGATTTAATGACATATGTTAAATGGACCTTATACTAATGGTGCTAACTGTTCATGTGTTAATATTTAGTGATGTTTCTTTTTCATGGATGAGTTGTTCTGACTAATGTGTTGATTTTAAAAAGGGAATTTGAGTCAAAAGTGAAAACTTGAATTTTCCATTAATCATTTTTGGCTTGCTTAGTTTTGAAGACCGAAGAGTTAAATCCATTGTAAAACTCCATAAACATATTGTATTTTTATATTTATTGGACCTAAATTATTCACTTCTGAGCAATCTTTATGGCCCCTAATATTTTCAAAGTTTTTAATATACTCATAATTTAATGAAATAGTTGCAGAAATTTGTGTTAAATTTTGGAACTGAGGTGTTTATTTTTAATCTGTTTCCTTTGAAAATCTACATCGATTTGCATTGGAAAATATTTCTAACTATTTTCTTCCATGTCCAAAATGAATAACAATATTTTTACATGAATTAAATAGAATTTCAAGGCTTGCCTATATGTTTTGCCTTTTAATTTTCTCAACTTTCTCCTCCATTCCCTTCATTAAAGGTGCCATCGATCCTCATATTAACTATTCTTGTGTCACCCTGGAGTGTGTGCCTGGTGGTTTATAAGCCAGTATATCATTGTTCTTACCTGATGTCCACACAGTGGAAAGTCTGGCTGATTGTTTTGCACTCTGGTAGTCTAGGAGCACTGAAGCTAGTTGCCACTTTTTCTGGGAAAACTGTATAAATCTATTAGCATTGACTTAGGAATTAAAAATAATAATACAACTTAACTCTGGACACAAAGTGGGAGAAATTAGATAAAGTGTTAAGATCCACAATATTCTCTCCTCCAGTAGGGTGTGACTGCTTCATCGTTGAATATTTTCAAGGCTGAGATAGACAAATTTTTAGTCTGGCAGGGAATTGAGGGATACAGGGAGTGGGCAGGCAAGTGGAGTTGAGGCTGAATATCAACCATGATCATATTGAGTGGCAGAGCAAGCTCAACAGGGTGCATGGTCTACTGCTGCTCTCATTTCTTATGTTTTTATGTGCTTTAGGCTGCAGATATTGTGGATGTATCAGTGTAGGAAAAAGTAATAAATGTAATGCTATTAATGACTTTGAAAGTATGAATCTAAAATTCTGTAAGTTCAAAAGAAGTAGAATCATATATATCTGCCATAAAAAAAGCTAATACAAAGTAATGGGCTTCATTTCTAGAGGAACAGGATTCAAAAGCAGAAATGTTAATGTAAAACCTTGGTCAGATCTCAGTTAGGGTACTGTGCTCTCTTCTGGCCTCCATTTACAAAAGAGAGATAGACACTGAAACAGGAAATACTGGACAAGCTCCAGAAAAGAGACAGTTGAAAGGTGAATTGATGGATGTCTTCAAAATTATGAAGATATTTGATAGGACAGATGTAGAGAACATGTTTCAGCTTGTGAGCAGTCCATAACTAGGGGTTATAAATATATGATTGTTAATAAGCTAAATAATGATGTTAGGAGAAACATTGTTACTTAGAAACTGATTAGAATGTGGAATTTGCTACCACATGGACTAGTTAAGCAAATAGCATAGATGCTTTTAAGGGGAAAGAACATGAGGAAGAAAGGAATTGAAGGAAATATTGATGGGTGAGATCAAATTAGAAGAAACAGGATCCTGTTCACAATCTTGGTGTCTTATCTGACCCCAAGATGAGCTTTCAATTACATATCAGCACCATCACTACATCCATCTATTTCCAGCTCCATGACATCAGCCTACTCCATCCTACCTCAGGACATCATCTTATGAAAACTGCATCTATGTCTTTGTTACCTCAAAATATGACTATTCCAACCCATTCCTGGTCATTCTACCTTTCTTAAACTTGAGGTCATTCAAAACTCTGTTGCCTGTGTCCTAACTTATTCAAGTCTCATTCACCCATCACCCCTGTGCTCACTGACCTACATTGACATCCAATTAAGCTGCACCTCAATTTTAATATCTACATTCCTGTTTTCAGATCCCTCCAAGACCTAGTTCCTCCCTATCTTTGTCATTTCCTCCAGCCTCACAACCTTCCAACTCTGGACTCTTGAACATTCCCAGTTTTAATCACTTCAATATGGGTGGCCATGCCTTCAGTTGTTTCGGTCCCAAGCTCTGGAATTCCCTTCTTAAGCCTCTCTGCCTTTCTATTCATTTCTCATTTAAGATGCTCCTTAAAATCAATCTTTTAACCAAGCTTTTGGTCATCCACTCAAATATCTCCTTATGTGGCTTTGTATTTGCTTTATAATGCTCCAATTATTATATTGGAATATTTTACAACATTAATTATGCTATTTAATTGCAGTTTGTGATTGCATAGACCTGCTAGCCCAAATGGTGAATTCCTGTGCTGTAGATACGTTCTTCGTAAAGCAGGTTTGTGATTTAAGATTAGCAATATTGATCCCGTATTTACTAGTGTCTCTTTTGCTTCTTAGTGATATTGGTATTGGTCAGTCCCAGGATGACAGCATAGTAGGGTTGAAGCAGTCCAGATATATTGCACCTACATTGCCTGTAAGTGGCACCTTATCATCCAGTAATCCAGACCTGTTGCAATCTCATCATCGCATTCTTGATTTTAACACCACACCAGGTGAGTGTTCATTTATTCCAAAATGAGATTACTGTTTGTTGTATCCGTTGGATAACTGTTCCATATGTGTTCTCTAATGTTTTTATGAGGGGGAAGAAATCTCATTCTTACTATGTTTATTCTTTGTGGTACAAAGAAATAGTTATTTTGAATCAGTAATTATCAATATTAATAGTCGAGTTCACTGTAGTATTTGAAAGGGAGAAATGTGAGACAGCTTCTAAAATTCTAGATTTAGGTATGACTGACTTGAATGCGGTGACTCAGACTTTCCACAGTATACTGGGAAAGACTGTTAATGAGTAAAATGACAGAAGATTAGTGGGAGGTGTTCAGAAAAAAATGTAATATGAAACAGAACCAGTTTGTACCTTTAAATGGCAAGAGATATACATGGTAAACAAAACAGCCATGGCCAACAAAACAGGTGAGAGACAACATAAAACTAAAAGAAATAGCATCTAAAAATGCAAGCAATAGCATAGATCCTGGAAATGGAAAGATACAAAGAACAGCAACAGGTGATAAAACAGATGGCAAGAGCTACAAAAAGGAAAAATTAATGTTGCATGAGGTATCAAAATTGATAGAATTTTTACAACCTTGGTGTAAAAAGGCAAATGCACATGGGATACAGGGTAATTTGATAAGGCGGATTCAAAATTGGCTTAGCTGTAGGAGACAGAGGGTGATGATAGAAGGCTGCTTTAGCGACTGGAAGCCAGTGTCCAGTGGCGTACCACAGGGATCTGAGCTGGGTCCCCTATTATTCATCATTTATATAAATGACAGAGATGAGGTGAGTAGGATTAGTAAGTTTGAAGATGACACAAAGATTGGCCAAGTGGTTAACAATGAGGTTGAGTGTCTTGGGCTACAGGAAGATATAGACAGGATGGTCAAGTGGGCAGATAAGTGACAAATGAAATTTAACCCTGAAAAGTGTAAAGTGATACACTTTGGAAGGAGTAATTTGACAAGGAAGTATTCAATGAACAGCATGACACTAGGAAGTTCTGAGGAACAAAGGGACCTTGGTGTGTGTATCCATAGGTTTCTGAAGGCAGAGGGGCATGTTAGTGGGGTGGTGAAAAAGGCATATGGGACACTTGCCTTTATCAATCGAGGCATAGATTACAAAAGTAGGGAGGTCATGTTGGAGTTGTATAGAACCTTGGTGAGGCCACAGCTGGAGTACTGTGTGCGGCTCTGGTCACCACATTATAGGAAGGATGTGATTACACTGGAGGGGCTGCAGAGGAGATTCACCAGGATGTTGCCTGGGATGAAACATTTAAGTTATTGAAGAGAGGTTGGATAGACTTTGGTTGTTTTTGTTGGAGCAGAGAAGACTGAGGGCCTACCTGATCAAGGTGTACAAGATTATGAGGGGCATGGACAGGATGGATAGGGAGCAACTGTTCCCCTTAGTTGAAGGGTCAGTCACGAGGAGGCACAAGTTCAAGGTGAGGGGCAGGAGGTTCAGGGGAGTTGTGAGGAAAAATTTTTTTACCCAGAGGGTGGTGATGGTCTGGAATGCACTGCCTGGGAGAGTGGTGGAGGTGGGTTGCCTCACATCCTTTAAAAAGTACCTGGATGAGCACTTGGCACATCATGCCATCCAAGGCAATGGGCCAAGTGCGGTAACCGGGATTAGGTAGGTAGGTCAGGTGTTTCTCATGTGTCGGTGCAGATCGATGGGCCGAAGGGCCTCTTCTGCACTGTGAGATTCTGTGATTTGACCCTGCGTTGAACTTCCGACATAATATTCGCATCGTCCCTAAGAACACCTATTCCTAGCTCCATAACATTCGCCCAACTTTGCCTAGCCTCAGCTCATCTGCTGCTGAAGCCCTCATTCATGCCTTTGTTACCTCTAGACTTGACTATTCCAACACACCCTTGGGTCCCCCACATTCGAAACTCCATAAACTCAAAGTCATCCAAAATTCTGCTGCTCATGTCTTAACTTGCACCAAGGCCTGTAAACCTGACCCCTGTGTTCATTGACCTACATTGGCTCCTGGTCAATATCAACATCTTGATCTTAAATGTTTTGAAATGCCCCCATGGCCTTGCCCCTCCTTCTCTCTGTAATCCTCTCCATCCCCACCTCTGTGATATATGCACCCCTCTAATTCTGGCCTCTTGAGCATTGCCAGTTTTAAAAGATCCACAATTGAAGCCATGTTTTCAGTTGCCTAAGCCCCAAACACTGGAACTCCCTCCCTCCATCTCTTCTGCTTTCTATCTCACTTTCTTCCTTTATGGCACTTAAAACCTACCACTTCCATCAAGTTTTTGGAGATCTGACCCAATATCACCTTATGTGGCTCGCTGTCACATTTTGTTTTATAATGCTTCCTTGAAGTGCCATGTTAAATGTGCTATACAAATTGTTGTTGTTGCATATTAGGAAAAGAATCATAGAGTGGTTACAACACAGGAGGAGGCCTGCATTGTGCCCATGCTGGGTCTGCAAGAGCAACTCAGCTAGTCTCACTCTCCTTGTCTTTTCCCCCTGACCGTGTACATTTTTTCTATTCAGATAATTATCCAATTCACTTTTGAAAGTCACAATTGAATCTGCCTCCACCATGCCCTCAGGCAGTGCATTCCAGATCCTAACTATTTGCTGCATAAAAATGTTGTTCCTCGTGTCACCTCTGGTTCTTTTGCTAATTGCCTTAAACCCATGTCCGCTGGTTCTCAACCCTTGTACTAATGGGAACAGTTTCTCCCTATTGTCCTGTCCAGCCGCCTCATGATTTTGTACACACATCTATCAGACTTCCTTTCACCTTCATCTTTAAGGTGAACAACCTCAGCTTCTCCAATCTGTCCTCATACCTAAAGCCCTTTATTGTAACCATTTTGTAAACTTTTTAGTACCCTCGTTAATTCCTTGGATACAATACTCCAGATATGATCAAACCAATGTTTTATAAACATTGCTTCATAGCTTCCTTGTTTCTTCAACTTATCTATTTATAAAGCCCAGAATCCAGTATGCCTTATTAGTTGCTTTCTCAGCCTGCCCTGCAATGTTCAATGACATATATCCCCTTGTCCTTACGCTCCTGCATGCCCTTTAGAATTGCATCCTTATTTTGTATTGCCTTTTCTCATTCTTCTTACAAAATGAATTACTTCACGCTTCACAAGGTGGTCAGGATCAATGTGGGCCCCGTGAAAACTGCCAGACTTCCCAAACAAATTAATATTGGATATGGGACAGTGACTCACCAAAAGTAAAATCAGCAAAATAACAGTTTGAAGAAAATAATGAGACCAAAGTGTGAAAAAATCCGACCAGATAGTTTCCATCCCAGGGTTTTAAAGCAATTAGGCAAGAACATTGCAGATGCCCTAACCAAACTGAATTTCTTTTGATTCGTGAACTGTTCCTTTAGGTTGAAAAATTGCATGTGCCACACCACTATTTTAAGAAAGGTGAGAAAGGGAAACCGGAGAATTGCAGATTAGTTAGCTGAATGTCTGCAGTTGGAAAATTACTAGAATCTATAATTAAGGATAGGGTGACTGAACACTTTGAAGATTTTCAGCTGATCAGAGGGAGGCAACATAGTTCATGCCTGACGAACCCGATTGAGATTTTTTTTTGAAGAGGTCACTCAAGTCGGAGCGAAGAATGCCGATTGATGTTTTTTATATGGACTTATCGAAGACATTTGATAAAGACTCTAAGAGACTGACTCTCAGCTAAAGTTGAATCCCAGGAAATGGAAGGCAAATTATTGACCTGGTTCGGAACTGTACTGTAATTGACAGAATGTGATTAATAATGTTCTACAAGGATCTCTGTTGTCTTAGTTACTGGTAGTCACCATATATATTTATGATTTACTTGATGGGTTTGGAAGCCACATATGAAGATACATGGCATTCTAAGCATTGTAAATGGAAACACAAAATTACAGGGAGTTATTGATAGATGAAGTGAATGGGCAAAACTGTGGCAAATGGATTTCTATGTGGATGAATGTGGGGACCTAAAAACTATACAGCAGGATACTTTCTAAATGGTGTAAAGCTAGAAACTGTGGAGGTCTAAAGTGAAGTGGGGATACAGATTTATAAATCGTTAAAATTTCATGAGTGGGTACAGAAAGTAAAAAGGCTAGTGTAAAGCTGGCATTTGTATCTGGAAGAATAGAATATAAGGGTGTAGAAGTCATTCTTCAGCCATGCAAAGCCCTGGTTAGCCCATAACTGAAATACTGTGAGCAGTTGTGGGCATTGCACCTCAGGAAGGATATATTATTCTTAGAGGGAGTGCAGTGTAGATTAACCAGAATTATTGGACTACATCTGCAGTATTTCCTTTTGAGTTTGTACAGCATAACTCATTTAATGATGAATAGAGGCAACCAATTGTGTGGGATTATTCTTGGCATTTAGATTACGGCCAGCCAAATAACCTCCTATTTCAAACTATTTTGATCCAAGAAATAGAATTTAAGAAAAAAGGGATTCAAAAAGGTGATAACATAAGCTTTGGAATTTGTCCTAAAATTTTACTGAAATTTTGTTTTGTGCTTGCCGTATTGGCAACAGATTTCACACCCTAAAGTGTGAAACTGCTGCTCACTTATTTGATACTACGATGTGTATTCAGGTACTTTGTGATAGTGACATCAGATTTATTAGCCAGCTGTAACAAACTGAAGTGACAGGAACAGCCAATAATCAATTTTGAAAATAATTCTCTTATGTTCTTTTATATTTTACCTCCAATAATTGAGTGCTGTTTCGCATTGACTCTGTAAGTAATAAGTCACTGAACACCATAAATATTACTTATTTAGGGAACCTATAAAGACGAAAGTCAGTGGAGAGACAATTAATGCTGAAGTAACTCACATTTTAATAATCCACCTTCTGCACTGAATAAGAAAGAGATTTTTTCATGTGTGAATATAAAGTCGGAAACAATAGAACTGTCAAGGTTATTTTATTCATGAGTAAGAGCTCACTCAAATTCACAGATCTTGCTTAGGATAGAATGAAGTAGACGCCCCACTGATTTGAATTATCTATGGGGACAAATAATGCAGTGAGCAAATTTATTTTTAGTTGATTTGCTTAGTTACAGAGAGTGAAGACTAAGTTATGTTTTCAGTATAAAGCTTAAACCTAAATATTTATTTCCTATTCTGCCTTCTGCAAGTTCTTATAGTATATCATATATGTGCATTAATATTGTTCTGGTCTAAACAATGCTGTTTTTCATTTTGCCAGCAGTGGTTTTTGGAATTGTGTGTTTAGTCTTTGTACCTTATTTCTCTGAATCAGTGAAAAGAAAGCTTTCTTCGGGGAGTAAAGTTGGGAAGAAGAGAAGACAAAAGGGATAAAATAGCTTGGCTTTTTGTTGAACTGTAAATGTCTGTATTTTTGTCGCAACAGGGCTGGTAGTTAATAAAAACCTTCATCAGCTCTGTGATGAACATTGCTTTCAATTTCATCTATAATGGCAAGGTTTTGGCTGGTTTAATGGAGATTGCTTGGCAAATGCTCATTTTCTGAGGTTTCACACATATATATAGATATTTGATAATTGTAAGAACAAAATTATTGCTTTAAAAAATAAATGCCCCAATATCAATGCTCAAGTCCAGTGATCTATGTTTGGCAACCAAATCTATTTTGTGTGTCCATAATTCAACATAAGTCAAGGTAATTCATGTTAATAAATGCGCAGCCTCTTCTACATTTCTGAAATTGTAATATTAAACTTCAGGCTGATACCAAATTATTTGATGCAATTATTGTTATCATTGTTTACCAAGTAGGATTGCTGAATCTGACATCAAACTATGCAGCTAATTGTCACATTGCACCCCAGTACTATTTCTCCAGTTGTTTTGTGCTCCCAACAGCAAAAAGCTTCAGATTTGTATGAAAATTTCTTTCTTATATCTGTCTTAAGCTGTACACTCATATTACCCCACCTACTGTATGCAAAAAGTACACCTTAGAACATTCAAACATTTCGAGTGTGTTGGTAGCGATATAGGAAACAGCTCTCCCTGGGAATGATCTGAAATGTAAATTTGTCTATGAAAAGGTAACAGAAACAATATAACATCTATATTATTTATTAATGTTTACTGTTGTAAAAGGACTTCTGATGGGAAAAAAAACAAAAATGTTAGAAACACTCAGTTCATTAGTTAGTATCAGAAAAAGAAAGACAATCCTGATGAAGGGTCTCAGCTGAAATGTTGAGCTGGCTTTCTCTTTCTGATGACTGTCCAGCATCCACTGTTTCTCTTTTTAATTATTTGTTCATGGGATGTGAATATCACTACCTAGGCCAGCATTTGTTGCCCATCCTTAGTTGTACTTGAAGGAGGTGATGAGCCCTTGAACTGCTGCAGTCCGATAGGTCCTGGTACATGCATAGTGCTATTTGAGATCCAAGTTTTTGACCTAACATGAAGGTACAGCAATACAATTCCAAATCAGAATGCTGTGTAGCTTGGAGGAGAAACTTGCATGTGAGTGTGTTCCAATGCATCAGTTGCCCTTGTCCTTCTAAGTGGTGCAGATCTTGCTTTTGGATGGTACAGTCGAAGGAGCCTTAGCACGCTCTTGCTGTGGGTCTTGTAAATGGTACACACTTCTGCTACTGTTTGCCGGTGATGAAGGGAGTCATGTTTAAGGTGGTGGATGTGTTGCCAATCAAGTGGGTCACAGTGTATGGTGTTGAGCCACACTCATCCAGGCAAGTGGTGAATATTCCATCGCACTCCAGACTTGTGCCTAGTAAATGGCAGACATGCTTTGAGTGACGACAAATTAGTGACTCGCTGCAGAATTCCTGGCCGCTGACTTGCTCTTGTAGCCAAATATTTATATGGCAGAAAATGTTGGAAGAACTCAGCAGGTTTAGCAGCATCTGTAGAGAGAGAAACAGAGTTAATGTTTCGAGTCTGTACGACCCTTCTTCATACAGACTTGAAACATGAACTCTGTTTCTCTCTCCACAGATGCTCCTAGATCTGCTGAGTTTTTCCAGTATTTTCTGTTTTTGTTTGTGATTTCCAGCATCCACAGTATTTTGCTTTTATTTATATGGCAGATTCAGTTATGTTTTTGATCAATGGTAACCCCCATTATGTTGATGGTGGGGGATTCTGGCTGAAGATGTTTGCAAATGCTTAAGCCTTGTCTTTTGCACTGATGTGCTGTGCTCTTCCATCTTTGATGATGGGGGTGTTTGTGGAGCGTTCTCTTCCCGTTGTTTAATTATTAGCCATGATTCACACTGGATGTAACAGGACTGATCTGTTGGTTGTGGGGTCGCTTTGCTCTATCTTATTGCATGCTGCTTACACTGTTTAGTACAGATGTAATCCTTTGTTGTAGCTTCACCAGGTTGGCACTTCATTTTTTGGTACATCTGGTGCTGCTCCTGAAATGCTCTCCAACACTCCACATTGTATCAGGGTTAGTCCTTTCGCTTAATGGTAATGGTGAAGTAAGCCAGACCATGAAATTACAGATTGTGAATACAAGTGCACTGCTCCTGATGGCACCATAGCCTCTCATGGATGCCCAGTTTTAAGTAGTTAGATCACTCTGAATCTGTCCCATTTTAGTCACCCCTACCAATACTGTCATGGACAAATGCATATGCGATAGGTAGATTGGTGAGCACAAAGTCAAGTAGGCTTTTCCCTCTTTTGTTGGTTCCCTCACCATCTGTCACAGACCCAGCCTGGCAGATAGATCCTTCAAGGCTCAACCAACTTGGCCAGTAGTAGTGGTGCTACCAAGCCCCTCTAAGTGATGGACATTAAAGTATTAAAATCTCCCACCCAGTGTACATTGTGTGTGCTTGCTACCCTTAGTACTTCCAAGTGGTGTTCAACATGAAGCAGTACTAGTACTTCAGCTGAAGGAGGCCGGTATATGGTACTCAGCAGGAGGTTTCTTGCCCATGTTTGACCTGATGTTATGAGACTTTATAGGGTTGAAGACTCCCAGGGCCATTCCCTCAAAACTGAATACCATTGTGCCACCATCTCTGGTGCCTTTGTCCTGCCAGTGAGATAGAACATACCCAGGATGGTGATGGAGGAGCCTGGGACATTGGATGTCAGGTATGATTTGGTGAATATTTCTATGTCAGGCCATTGCTTGATTAGTCTGTGGGACAGCTCTCCTAATATTGGCACAAGTCCCCAAATGTTAGTGAGGAGGGCTTTGCAGATCTGACTGAGCAGGAATGCCTTTGTCATTTCCGGTGCTTAGATCATGCTAGGTGTCCAGTCTAGTTTTATTCTTTTTTGACTGTTCTGTAGTGGTTTGATACAACTGAGTGGCTTGCTAGACCAGGCTAGGCTATACCCCATTGCCGTGGATCTGGAGGCACATGTGGGCTAGGAACAGAAGCTTTCCTTTCCTAAAGGACATCAGTGAACCATATATGTTGTTACGACAATCTGGTAGTTTCATGGTCATCATTACTGAGACTAGCTTTTTATGCCAGACAAATTGTTTAGCAGTAGCAAAGATTTATCATGCTGTTAAATGTTCACTTGCACCTGAATGCACAGGCCCTAACTTTCTGATATATTTAGTTGATAACTAATGGTGAAGTTAAGAAATTTCAAACTCTTCTTGTACTTTAAACCAAGTCTACTGGCATAGCAAAACTTGGGGAGGAGCAGAGGAAATGGGACAGAAAATTTCATATACAGACACTGGGGCTAGAATTTTATGTTCCTCCGCAAGCAGGTGTCAGATTGCAGGGGTCATGAAATCCCTCGGATGGCTGGCCTGCTCACTCTTGCTCAAATTGAGACCCTTAAGTGGACAATTAATGACCAATTAAGGACTGTTTCCCACCCAGCCTCAATTTTCAGGCCGGCAGGAAGAGTTAAGGCAAAAGGGAGATACCCGAAATATGACCCTGCTCAGGCCGGAAATGGGGGAGGGATGCCTCCATAAACAGCCTCCTTTCAATACTGACTGTGCCACACCCCCTCTCCCCCCAAAAGGTCTGCCCTCCCCCCACTGGTTCTCTCTAGCCCCCTTGGCCTCTCCACTCTATTATGGATTGGAAATTGTGGTCTTTACAAAAATTACTATATATAAAGAATAGGTTTACAAAAATAACTTGTTCTGTTGCCAACAAAAAATGATCTATAACGAAATATATTTTTTATTTTCAGCAGTGTAGTCAAATATTGAAGTAGCAACTAAATGATGCATTAGTTATTGAGGATTATCAGGATCTGAATTGATTTTAAATTGAATATTTAGTCCCATAATCTCACTGTACCATTAACTGTAAAGCTGATATAATCTTTGTCTTGTCCCTAAGTTCTTACTAATAAACAAGAAGAAAATATTGTTGTATAATTACAATATTGGAGTGAAGGCTTGATAAAACAGCTGGTGTTTTCCTGCCTGTTGATTTCTTATGTTTGTACAAATCTTAATAAAGTAGTCTTCCTTTATTCTAGCCATATATTGTTTGTTTTGCTTTTTTTGAACAGAGCTACCAGATCAAGTTTTAAGAGTTTTCAAGGCAGACCAACAAAGCCGCTACATAATGATCAGCAGAGATACTACTGCAAAAGAGGTGGTAATTCAAGCACTTCGAGAATTTGCAGTGACTGCTGCTCCTGAATCATACTCACTATGTGAAGTCTCCGTCACTCCTGAAGGTGTTATCAAACAAAGGCGACTTCCAGATCAGCTATCGAAGCTCGCTGACCGAATTCAACTTAGCGGCAGGTAAAAAAGAGATTAAATTGCCAGAATCCATGTTATTTCAAGGAAAACATTAAAAATAAACTTGCCTTACTCTACATTAAGAAAACATCAAGTTTGAAATTACATTTAGGGCATTATCTATTGGTGAATTGCGTCTGAGCATTGCAACAGGCCAGCCTCTGGGTCAAATCAGTCGCTACTTTAGGTGAATTTCTTTTCATTTTTTAAAAAATGAATGTTCTCAAGTTTTCTTTTCTCCCTCCAATTAGTTGTTATTTTGTTCCCAGCCATCTGTTCAGGGGCTGTTAGACACTTGGAAGCTCATGAGTTCATTTACTCCTTTGATGTTTTTGGGCCTGCCCTTGCTGGAATTCAAACTCAGTTTGGGAAATCACCATGGTGAAGGTTGTCGACATCAGACAGCCTGTTGCTGCTGCTGTTGCACATAAAAATGTATGATTGCAAATCTGTTTTGGGATGGAACAGTGAGTGATATAAGAGATTTCTAAGGAACTCGTGTCGGAATATAAGAGCATCATAGGAAATTCTGTTTCTGCTCAACTATTGATCGGAAAGCAGCTCAAAAAAAAATGGCAAGAACCACAACTAATTGCATAAAATAATTGAATAGAGAACTATTTTACACCCATCTGGAATAAGCCTGATTAATGTTGCTGCTGTGTCCTTTTCCTTTTAGCTAGTGTAATTTCTTTTTCCTTCTCAAGGTACTATCTGAAGAATAATATGGAAACAGAGACACTGTGCTCAGATGAAGATGCTCAGGAATTGCTTCGGGAGAGTCATATCACACTGTTACAACTAAGCACGATTGAAGTTGCCACCCAACTGTCCATGAGGAACTTTGAACTATTTCGTAATATTGAACCCACAGAGTATATCGATGATTTGTTCAAACTTAAGTCAAAAACTGAATGTGCCAATCTGAAGAAATTTGAGAATATTATCAATCAGGAGACATTTTGGGTTGCAACAGAGATCCTTAAAGAGTCAAACCAACTGAAAAGAATGAAGATAATTAAACACTTTATCAAGATGGCACTGCACTGTCGGGAATGCAAGAACTTTAACTCTATGTTTGCAATTATCAGGTAAAAAAAAGTAGCAGTAAGATCAATTTTTCTAAAAAGTATTTTTAATCATTTTTAATTCTTGTACTCAGAGTAGGAATGACTAAACTCTAATAATGGATGTAAGTTTCTAAATACCTTTTGCTGTAAATGGAACACAAGTACAGTACGTTTTTAATTATAGTATACAATCCAACTTTGTACTGTAAAGTTCATTTGAAAATGTGCCAACTTCCTCGCATTTAGAACTTTTAACTCATATTCAGCCATGTGGCAACAGCACTGTGGGTGTACCCACATCACGTGGACTACAGCGGTTCAAGAAGGCAGCTCACCACCACCTTCTCAAGGGCAATTAGAGATGGGCAATAAATGCTGGCCCAGCCAACGAAGCCCACATCCCGTGAATGAATAAAAAAAAAAAGTATCCATCATGCAGCAGAGAAGCTTAAGTTGGTTGAAATATGTATGGCAATATGGACTTTGGATGCAAATTCCGCAGCAAAAAAACTTTCCTTTATAAACTTTAAAGTGACTTTAATACAAAAAAACATCCCAAGGCACTTCAAAAGGAAACCCATCATCCTCAAGCAGTCTGGCCATTATGTAACCCCAGACCTACTAAGGGCATCTACAAATGAGCAATGAATACAAGCCTTGCTGGCAGCTCACATTCTGAGAATGAATTTAAAGAAGGATGCCAACCCAAAGAAGGTAGTAGGAAATGTCATGAAAAAGCTTAAACAAAGAGGCAAGTTTTAATGAGAGTCTGAAAGAATGAGAAAGATGTGGAGAGGCAGAGAGGTTTAGGGAGGGAATTCCAGAACATAGGGTCTAGATGGCTGAAAGCATAACTGTCAACATTAAAGTAAAGCTAAGGGTGGATTGCAGATGGTGTTAGGGTCAGAAGAATGGATAGTTCTTGGTGGGGTGGGAGGGGGGTTTGCTGTTGTTTGGCTGGAAGATTTTTGGGTGGGCTTGAGACTATGGAGGGGTATTAAACATAGGGATATGAATTTTAAACTTCCCGAAGGAGTTTTATAGATCACTATTCAGCTTTAAAGAAAATACACATAATGAAAAAGCCTAACGTGCACCCTGATAAAGGAATGCACAAACAGGAAGAAAATTAAATTACATTTCTTAGAAAATACAAAACCTAGTACGCAACTGTGGAAAACATGGCATAAAAAAATATATAAAGCTGAAATATGAATGAAAAACATTCAAGTTAGCAAGGGGAATTCAAACTATGTTCAAGCCTTCTATCATTAAACAGAAATTGCTTTACATACAGGACATAAAACTGAAAAAATGGTTCCCGTTGGCTTGGACTTAAAATACTAAAATTTCAAAGTAACATTTAATGAGGTGGGTATTGAGTATGAGCACAAGGCCTCTTATTCAGGCCTCTGTATTCAGAGCACTAGCATTTTTCTCAAAAATCCTATTTCATGTTTTACTGGCATAAATGAATATTTATTTTCAATTTCACTAGGTATTTCATGTGATTTTATTTCATATACCTTACAAGGCTTTATTGAATTTAATAGGGAACAGATTATGAAAGGCAGGTGGAATGTTGCAGTTGGCCCTGGACTGAACCAACCATTGCAACTATAAGGGTAGAAGCAAGAGCAGAAGGGGATTAGGGAGAATGTGGAAATGAAGAAGAGGGAGGTAGCAAATGGAAAATGATTCGTGCTTAACATATTACTCAGTCTGAAATTGAGCATCTGCTACATGGTATCTGCATGTATATAGCCAAAGCTGCAATTTTAAAATGCATTATTATGTAGGAGTTCACTTTGCTAACCTGACAACCTGGAAGCACATCAAAGTGCTAGGAACATTTAAATTAAAATTAACTTTTATCAAAACCATATTTTGTAGAAGTTACAACCGACATCTGTGACTGTTCTTTTATTTTTTCTTAAATAATAATATATTAGTGGAAATATTACAGAAGGTGGAAAGGCATTGCAGTACTGTAAACTTGAACAGCAGTCTTATGTTAGTTTGAGATTACTCTCTGAAAGAAAATTAAAATGTGTCACTGTTCTTTCCAAATGACTCCAGTGTGAAGCTTGGGCATCACTCATTGGATGAGTAACATATTTTCCCTTAAATGACGAATGATCTTAAGGAGTTGTAATCCTTCACTAACAAAGCTGTATCAAACCAACTTTGATTAGGCAAACGTGTTCCTTTCTGTCGGAAATTAAATAATGGCGATAATAGGCTTCTAAATGGAAGGATGCAAATGTGCCCCTTGCTTTAATATTGTAGGAAAAGGGTTAAATAGTACATATTCAGATATGAAATCTGTTTTTTATGCAATTCAAAATCTTAATGTATTGAATAGTAACAAAATCTGGCGAACATTAGAACACAACATTTATGGTTAGCATTCAAAAGTGTTTTGTGTATATTGTGCAAATATTGCAACTCTAACAGAGGCTTTAATGATTTATAATAAAAAGTGAATCTCTGAGATAATTTGTAATATTTGTCTGCAATATATCTTTTATTATGATTAAAATATTTGGTTATGTAAATAGTTTCAATTATAAGAAAGGTGTACTTAAATTGTAGCCCCAATACTGGAATGTTGTAGGGGCAAGGGAATAAGTGGGTTAGACCAGCAAATGAAATTTCTTAGAATCCTCAGTACTTGCTGAAAGTGACTGTGCCCAAGGATGTTAATTAACCTTCATTACTGATTTTTCTGAATTATATGTGAAAAAGAAAAATAGGTATCAAGATTGTTAGCAGTATTAAAACCAATGCTGGATAATACAAATAGAACATTTTTCTATTTGAAATTCAACAATGTAACTATTATTTTAATGTGTCTTGGAAAATGTGAAATTTTAATGGTATAAGTTGTGCAGTGGTCCTTGATGCTCCATTTATAAATGATAAGTGTTTCTGCAGGCCGTGTTCAGAGGTTATATTGTGAAATATGTGACATGCCTTTTGCTGAATGGCTTTAGCTGCTGATAATGTGAATTGAATCTTACCCATGATCTTCATTTCAACCCATAATGTTATACATTTAATGGTTCATATAAAAAAAAATGAGAAACAAATTTGACACATTGGGATTTAGTTGAGAAAAAATGTAAGATGGTAAAATTTCAAGTTAAGTTGGTGGTATCTTAAAAGACCTATTTAAATGTTGTTGTAAGTAGTACTTATTATATTTTCTTTGTCTTCTCACAAAATCTAGTGGTCTGTATCTTGCACCAGTGGCAAGACTACGGAATACTTGGGAAAAACTTCCAAGCAAATATGAAAAATTATTTCAGGACCTTCAGGACCTCTTGGATCCCTCCAGAAATATGGCTAAATACCGCAATGTTCTCAACAACGAGAACCTGCAGCCTCCTATTATTCCTCTCTTCCCAGTGATCAAAAAAGATTTGACATTCCTGCATGAAGGTAACTCTGTTTAAAAAAAATGACTGTTTCCATTTTTGTAGCTTGCTCTCCCTGGAGCACCACTACTCTCTTCACACCATGCTCATAATTTCAAAATTATTGCTACATTAGTTCAGTTTGCACTAGCATTTATTTATATTGTGTTTCACTAATCTCTTTACATTTAAAACTATGCCAAATTTGAGAGAGATTTGCTGTATATTATTGCCCTAAATGCAGTCATATACAGACTATACATCATACATCTCTTTTACCAGGATGTCCTATAAATTGAACATGTACTGAGCATGTTTCTTGTAATCAACTGATCATTTCTCAATAGATTTGTATTAGTTATGTTATGCTACACTGGCAATACTCTGTATTTTATACATTGTTGTCCACCATGACTTGCTGTGCTGACTGCTATTTATGTCACACTATTGCGTATTCAGGAGTAATTTTAATTTAGTTCCTGGCCTTAGCTGGCTAATATAAACAATTCAAATGTCACATTTATCTGAACCACTCAAAGTTACTATATTGTGATTGCTTCCAGTTGTATCTTATTCTCTCCTGGAAGAAGCTTTGTCGCTACAGGCAGTGTTCCCTCTAATTTTTGTGGTGTGCAGTCAATTTATTGCACTGTACAGTAAATTAACAATTGTCTAGGGCCACGTACAGCACAGCTTAGAGGGAGCATTGACCACGGGTCAGTGTATTTGTTTTCCAAAGGTACATTTGTGTATATTGTATCTAGTATACATCAGAGAGCCAAAGAAAGTAAATGTTGAAGACAAAGGTTT
Organism: Carcharodon carcharias; assembly: GCF_017639515.1. NCBI lineage: Eukaryota > Metazoa > Chordata > Chondrichthyes > Lamniformes > Lamnidae > Carcharodon > Carcharodon carcharias. The sequence continues at coordinate 45,978,963 of NC_054467.1, read as the reverse complement.
ATTCTTGACATTGAGATTATACAAGCCTCTTACTTTTAAATTATGGGAAAATTACATAGTCCCAATATGACTTTGAATTTTTCAATAACAGTCTATGGTATGGAGACTAAAAGTCAGAAGAATTTGGAGAGCAGACTTCCATGTGATGGAGGGGCTTCAGGCCACTTTGCTGACCTGAACCCTAATGGTGGGTCCCACAGTCATCAATAGTCCTCACCTCACTGGATGTGTAGTCTTCCACTGATGCATCAAATACAATCTAAGCCAAAGGAACAGGAACTCCTGGTATCCCAACCCTTGGCTCTGCCCCTTTTCAGTGATTTGTCTGGTAAGGGTGAAGGAAGGTTTAGGTCATCCTGCACGCCACAGAAGAAAGTGCAACAAATTCTTAATTTTTTAAAAAAATAAGCAATCAGCTTCCTAACACAGGACATGGTCATTGTCAAATACTTGATAACCTTTCTCTCAGGACCAGACAGACATTGGTGCCTCAAGCTGCAATGGCATTCTTTGTTTTCTGGAAGATTCTGCTAGTCTTCAAACAGTGTTTTACAGCAAGTCCCCCTCCAAGCCACACACCATATTGATTTGGAACTATGTTGTTCCATTTTTGTTACTGGGTTAAAAACCTAGAACTCCCTAAAAGGACTCTGGGTGTACCTACACCACTTGTACTGCAGCAGCTCAAGAAGGCACCACCATCTTCTCGAGGGCAATTTAGAATGGGCAAAAAAATCTGCCCTTGCCAGCAATGCTCACATCCCATGAATGAATAAAAAAAACAGACTTGCAAAAGCCCCTGAAAGATTTCACTCTTCTTTATCCATTATATTGGTAAACTTTCAAAGAATACTTAAATATAAACTGAAAGACCATTGACCATTGAGAAGGCTTATTTATCAAACTGAGAAATGCTGGTGAGATCAGAAACTGCATGCTGTTTGCCTAGGTTTTATTAAAACTCAACATCACTAAGCTACCTCATTGAAAGGTGATGGATCTAAGCTGTGGAAGCTACTATCCAATTAGTTTCCTATGTTTATTTATGATGCCATGCTTTTTGAAAAATCTAAATGTTTACATGAATAGTAGAAATAAAATGAATACAAAAAGAGCTTTCTATGCTCATTGACACATTCACATCTACATTTTTGAGCTGAGTGCAAAATATGTGACAATCTTAACTTGAAAGCAGTATTGGTTAATTTTTGTGCTCAGGAAGGCAAGGATGTTAATGCTGGGAAATGGCTTATTTTGTGCTATGGGAATGATTTTCAGCATCCATTATTCCCAAATTATATGACAATCTTCAGAAGTGCCAAGTGGATGATCCACCTCAGCCTCCTCTGGAAGTCCCCAGCATCACAGATGCCAGTCTTCAGCCAATTCTATTCACTCCACGTGATAGCAAAAAACGGCTGAAGGCACTGGATACTGCAAAGGCTATGGGCTCTGACAATATTCCGGCAATAGTACTGAAGACTTGTGCTCCAGAACTTGCCGCACCCCTAGCCAAGCTGTTCCATACAGCTACAACACTGGCATCTACCCAGCTATGTGGAAAATTCCTCAGCTATGCCCTGGACACACAAAGCAGAACAAATCTAACACGGCCAATTACCACCTCATCAGTCTACTCTTGATCACCAGTAAAGTAATGGAAGGGATCATTAACAGTGCTATCAAGCGGCACTTGCTTAGCAATAACCTGCACACTGATGCCCAGTTTGGGTTCTGCCAGGGCCTGACTTCATTACAGCCTTGATTCAAACATGGACAAAAGAGCTGAACTCCTGAGGTGAGAGTGACTGCCATTGGCATCAAGACCACATTTGACCGAATGTGGCATCAAGGAGCCCTAGCAAAACTGGAGTCAGTGGGAATTGGGGGAAAATTCTCCACTGGTTGGAGTCATATCCAGCACAAAGGAAGATGGTTGTGGATGCTAGAGGTCAATCAACTCAGCTCCAGGGCCTCACTGCAAGAGTTCCTCAGGATAGTGTCCTCTGCCCAACCATTCTTCAGCTACTTCATCAATGACCTTCCTTCTATCAGAAGGTCAGAAGTGGGGATGTTCACTGATGATTGCACAATGTTCAGCACCATTCGCGACTCCTCAGATACTGAAGCATTCCATGTACAAATGCAGCAAGACCTGGACAATATCCAGGCTGGGGGTGGCAAGTAACCTTCGCACCACACAAGTATCAGGCAATGACCATCGCCAACAAGAAAGGATTGTCCCTTGATATTCAATGGCATTACCATCACTGAATCCCCCACTATCAAAATCCTGGGGGTTACCATTGACCAAAAACTGAACTGAACTGGACTAGCCAGCAGGTCAGAGACTAGGAATCCTGCGTTGAGTAACTCACCTCCTGACTCCCCAGAGCCTGTCCACCATCTATAAGGCACAAGTTAGGAGTGTGATGGAATACTTGCCACTTGCCTGGATAAGGGTAGCTCCCACAACACTCAAGAAGCTTGACCCTGTCCAGGACAAAGCAGCCCGCTTGATTGGCACAACATCCATAAACATTCACTCCCTCCACCACCGATGCACAGTAGCAGCATTGTGTACCATCTACAAGATGCACTGCAGGAATTCCCCAAGGCTTCTTTGACAGCACCTTCCAAACCCATAACCACTACCTTTAGAAGGACAAGGGCAGCAGATAGATGGGAATACCACCACCTGGAAGTTCCCCTCCTTTTGGCCTCCTTTTGTGCTGTAACCATTCTATGATAACATAATTGCCTGCAAACATTATAAAAAATGTAAAGTTAAGGGAATGGCTTTAATTGTAGCAAGCACAGACTAGCACAGAATCATTTCTGCTAAAGAAGTTCAGGCAGAGCTCAGTCTAGCCTAGATGAAAGCTTTCTTCAACTCTATTTCATTCTGAAGGGTCAGTCTAAAGGGCCTTAAGATTACATGATAGGACTACTGGAAATAAATTCAAATGGCAGTAAAAATTTTCTTCAAAGATCTGATGTTCATTCGCAAAATACCAAGAGTTTTATTTTGCAGTTGAATTGATTGTGAGCACTTCTATAAAATCTCCTCTTAACCTTCTGTAAGAAAATCAAACCCAGATTTTCTAATCTTTACTCGTAACTAAAGTCCCTCACCCCTGGAACCATTCTTGTGAATCTTTTCTGCACCATCTCTAAAGCTATCACATCCTTCCTAAAGTCAGGTGCCCAGAATTGGGTACAATACTCCAATTAAACAAGAAGTAGGAGAGGAGTAGACCATATGGCTGCCAAGCCTCCTCTGCTATTCAATACAATCATGGCTGATCTTGGGCCTCAACTCCACTTTCCTGTTCACTGCCCAGATAATTTTGCAATACAGTACAATATAATCTCTGCTGGCTTTCTTTAATAAATACGCTCTTTCCCAAGTGACAATTTTTTCCTAGATTATCCTTTCTAACTACAGACTATCCCGTAATTGCTGGGTTGATCCTTACACAGTTTCTTGAACAAGGTTGTAACATTTGCAATTTTCCAGTTTTCTTGCACCACACTCATATCTGAGGAGTTTTAGAAGATTATGATCAATATCTTCACAATTTCCTCCTAATCTTCAGCTCATTGGGTTGCATCCATATTTGCCCTGGTAATTTTTATCAAATTTAAGAACAGCCAACCTTTCTAACGCCTCTTTATTTATCTCAATTACCACCTCCTATACTGTGACTTTGGAAGCATGTTCTTCCTTGGTAAAATACAGATGCAAGACATTCATTTAATACATCAGCCATGCCTTCAGCCTCCATGCCTAAATCCCCTTTATGGTCCCTACTCAGCCATACTCTTCCTCTTACTGCCCTTTATTAATTATATAACTATGGAAGACTTTTAGATTCCCCATTTTGTTTGTTGCCATTCTCTTTTCAGACTCTCTTTTTATGTCTCTGTTTCTTTTTTTCACTGTACCTCTGAACTTTCTATACTGAGCCTGGTTCTCACTTGTACCCTCAACCTGACATCTGTCATACTCCCTATCTTCTCCTCCATTCTGGGAGCCCTGGCTTTGGTTGCCTCTCATGACCACCTGAACCATCTCCCCTTTAAAGGCAGCTCAGTGGGCCATTACAATTTTGCCTGTCCATCTTTCATCCCATAAGACCATAATACGTAGGAGCAAATGTAGGCCATTTAGCCCATCAAGTCTGCTCTGCCATTCAATTTGATTGTGGCTGATCTGATAATCCTCAACACTTGCCTGCCTTTTCCTTCATAACCCTTCATTCCCTTACTAATTAAAAATCTGTCTATCTCAGCCTTGAATGTACCTAAAGACCCAGCCTCTACAGCCCTCTGCAGTAAAGAATTCCACAGATTCACTATCCTCTGACAGAAGAAATTCTTCCTCATCTCTGTCTTAAACGGGCGACCCCTTACTCTGAGACTATGCACTCTGGCCCTAGACTCTCCCACAAGGGAAAACAACCTCACAGCATCTATCCTATCAAGCTCCCTAAGAATCTTAAATAAGGTTGCCTCTCATTCTTCTAAATTCCAAAGAATACAGGCCAAACCTACTCAACCTCTCCTCATAAGAAAATCCCTCTATACCCAGGATCAACCTAGTGAACCTTCTCTGGACTGGCTCCAATGCCAGTGTATCTTTCCTTAGATAAGGGGACCAAAACTGTTCACAGTATTCTAGGTGTGGTCTAACTAGTGCCTTGTATAGTTTGATCAAGACTTCCCTATGTTTATAGTCCATTCCATTTGAAATAAAGGCCAACATTCCATTTGCCTTCCTTAGTACCTGCTGAACTTGTATTGCCAGCTTTTTGTGATTCATGCATGAGAATCCCCAAATCCCTCTGTGCTGCAGTTTTCTTCAGTATTTCTCCATTTAAATAATATTCAGCTCCTCTATCCTTCCTGCCAAAGTGCATAACCTCACATTTTCCCACATTATATTCCACCTGCCAAGTATTTGCCCACTCACTCAACCTGTGTATATCCCTCTGTAGGCCCTTTGTGTCATCCTCACCACTTGCCTTCCCGCCTATTTTTGTGTCATCTGCAAACTTGGCGAATAGTACGTTCACTTCCGTCGTCCAAGTCATTAATATATATTGTAAATAATTGTGGCCCCAGCACTGATCCCTGTGGCACTCCACATCTTAAAAATGGCCCCCTTAACCCAGCTCTCTGTCGTCTATTAGTTAGCCAATCCTCTCTCTATGCTAATATACTACCCCCAACACCATGGGCTCTTATCTTATTATGTAGCCTTATGTATAGTACCTTATCGAACTCCTTTAGGAAATCCAAATATATTACGTCCACTGGTTCCTCTTTATCCTGCTTGTTACCTCCTCAAAGTATTCTAATATATTTGTCAGGCATGATTTCCCTTTCATGAAGCCATGCTGAGTCTGCTTGATTAGATTGTTATTCTAAATGCTCTGCTCTTACATCCTTTATAATAGACTCCAACATTTTCCCAATGACAAATGTTAGATGTTACGCTAACTGGCCTATAGTTCTCTGTTTTTTGTCTCCCTGCCTTTTTGAAAAAGGGTATTACATTGGCAGTATTCCAATCCAATGGGGGAATGGCCTCCTTTTGTGCTGATTGGTTGGCAAGTAGACTTTGATTGGTAGAGGCATTGCCATGGAGAATGCACCAGTTGATGGGAACTCTCAGTTAACTGCCAAGCATTGTCTGCAAAGAACAGGGCTATGTGTTTAATATATGTAGCTAGGATAATGGCTACCACGATCAGATCATTTCACGCAGTATATTGCGCAAACTCTTGAATGGGCCTAAGGCTGTCACTTTCAGTCCTGAAAAGTGCCCAGTCTACCTCAGATTACCCCGGAATGGTAAGGTATGTCGAAAATTTGAGCAACAGATGAAGCAAGCTGTTTCACGCTGCTACTATACAGTAGCAACACGAATGGTATTCGCCACTAACAGGGTGTAGCCATCAAGCCAAAAAGATGTACTGCCTATTACACAAATGAATAATGTGGTGTATGAACTTGAGTGCCAGTGTGATGCTAGGTATGTAGGCAGTATGTCCCAAAGACGGGTGAATCATATCAAACCGCATGTTGCTTCCGCTGTTCGCAATGGGCAAGGTACGGACCGTACCCAACCAGCCTGTGCTTGCAAAACTCAAAGCATAGTGTCCAACAATAGATGTGATTCCACAACTGGACAACATTTGCTAAATAATCCTCAGTGTGCTAAGAATTATGCTGACACCAATTTAAGATTGTCAGTTGGGCTCGCAGTGTGGCGCATTTGCATGTACTGGAAGCTACTGCATAGTAGCAGTGTGAAACAGCTTCACCTGTTGCTCAAATTTTCGAGATACCTTGCCGTTCCAGGGTAATCTGAGGTAGACTGGGCACTTTTCAGGACTGAAAGTGACAGCCTTAGGCCCATTCATGAGTTTGCGCAATATACAGCGTGAAATGATCTGATCATGGTAGCCGTTATCCCACAGGATGTCTTTGACGCACCCTATTTCAGTATCAAGCTTGCATGGTGAGTAAATGGCTTAGGCCCTATTTACAAGCTTGCGGATAAAGCCAGTCTTATAGCGCATGGAACTGTAATAGTCCCAATGTGTTTATTGACCAGTGAAGGTGGCTTGCAGTAGACCTTGGCAGACTTCTCAACTAGTACGTCAAGGAAAGGGAGCTCAATCTACTGCTCCATTTCAAAGGTGAATTTGAGCTCAGGATGGATCCCTTTAAGACACGTAAGGAAATTATTACATGCAGCTGTGGATTTCAATAAGCAAACTTATCATCCATATTTTGGAAATATGCAAGGGTTAGGAAGTTGGGTGTCATTCCATTGAAGACACATTTCTCATGGAAACCAACGAAGAGGTTTGCGAGAGTTAAGCCTAGAGGGGATCCCACGGCAACACAATCTATTTGTACATACATGGCGTCATTAAAGCTGAACTCAGCTGCGCGAGTTGCTGAGTTCATAAGCTGAATGAATACTGATTCATGCAGTGGTGCTGTGTCTGGATCACCATGATATATGTTCCAACCATTTGGCCAATTCATGCTTTGCAGAACCGGAATAGACAAGGTTTTTGTGCGTCTTGGGCACCAGGAGTAATACAGAGATTGCTGGCATTGAGATCCTACTAATTCCCTTCTAACTCCTTAAAATCCGCCTGGGTGACCTCATCCCTCTTTCCGCCCATGTCACTGGTACCAATATGGACCATGACCTTTGGCTGTTCACCCTCCTACCTCAAGTGCTCTCCAGCCACCCACTGACATTCTGGTATCAGGGAGGTAACATACCGTCCTGGATTTATATGTTGGGCCACATAAATGGCTGTCTGTTCCCTTAACTATAGAATACCCTGCCACTGTTGTTTTCCCAATCTTCCCCCCTCCCCCGCACCACACAACTGAACCGTCCATTGTGCCATGCAATTGGCTGTGGCGACACTTCATAGATGAACCATCACTCTCACCTGTATTCAGAACTGAATGCCATTTGGAGAGTGAGATGCACTCAGGGGTTCCTGCACTATCTGCTGGCCCTCCTTAACTACCTGTTAGTCAACCTGCAGTTTTTGCCTGCACACCCTTTAGCTATGAGGTTACCACCTCCAGAAATGATCTGTGAAACTCTCAGCCTTTTGTTTGCACTACAATGTCGCCTATTGCTGAGCTCTGAAACTCGGAGCTCGGATTGCTGGCGATACTGCCTGTGCATGTGGTTGTCCAGGACAGGGGAAGCGTCCTGGAATTCCCACATGCCACAGGGTGCGCACTCCACTGAACTAAGATGCCCTGCCATGCCTCCATGTATTAGACTAACTAAAACTTAACAGAAGTAACTGAAGACTTGCATATAAAAAGGTTCATTCATTTAATAAATTAATATGACGTGACAAATTCTTAGCTCCAAGGTTGACACCGCGCCCCCCCCCCCCAGCTTAAAGTGCAAAAACAAAGCTACAGTATTCACCAACTAATCACCTACCTGCTGTCCTGTGACATTACTCCTTGATTTTGTTTTTGTTGGTTTATGGTTCAATTTTGAGTCCTGCAATGTTCTGGTCTCTGCTGCTCTTGCCGTGCTGTTTTATATCTTTAGTCCTTCCCCATGGTGCTCTAGTCTCTGCTGCTATCACACTGTTTTTATAACTTCAACTCTCTCCTGTGATGCTCTGATGTAAAATCCTAGAGAAGACAATTGATTTAAAGAAAGCAAAATCAGGAGAATCATAGATCTAACTATGCAGACTAAACTTTCAAAAAGTCATGTGTATAAATACAAATAAATGTGTGTATTTATAATTGCATGTGATTTCCCTTTAGCATTCAAATTTCATTAATCAATTTGCAAAGTCCAGGGTAGCATTACTGTTAACCATTAATTGCTCTACCCTGATTTATAGCTCGTGCAGTCTTCCTCCTACTAACACCCCCAGTATTGAAATCAATACACATGTGCAATTCATACTCTAATTTATTCCTTCTTAGATCTTTAAAACATTGAAATTCCCTAATGGGATATTGGTCTTTCACCTGGATTCTCTGGATGTAGAGTAGACATTTTCATGTAAAATAGAAGTTTGTCTAGCTGCCTTTGTCAGGAGTCATTTTATTTTTCTTTCCTTAGGGAATGATTCCAAAGTGGAAGGCTTGGTGAATTTTGAAAAGCTACGGATGATTGCCAAAGAAATCCGTCATGTTGGCCGTATGGCTTCAGTTAATATGGACCCTGCTGTTATGTTCAGAACAAGGTTAGTGTTATCTATTCACAGAATAATGGAATTCATAGCAGTGTAATGAGTCAATTAAAATTATTCATGGTAGAGAATAAAATACCTACTCGGAAAGGGCTAGCTGTAGACAGAAATGTCTCTTCTCTTTAAAAGAATAAGCACAGTTCAGATTGTTTCTATCCAGAAGACATAGCAGCAATAGTGCTCTGAGAATAGATAATAACTTGCTTTCCATTGATGTAACCTGCCCGATACCAAAGTACTAAAAACCACATAATCTAGCAGAAAAAGATGTTGTTATGTTGTAATTGTTTTAATTATTTTAGTGCTGTATGTTTTTGGTGCTTAATATCTGTTATACAATGTTTCACAATAGGTCTTTTGAAATGTCAATTTTTCCTTCTGTGGTGCAATGCTTTTCAAAGGTCTTACTCTAGCATGGTGTAGAAGTATCTTGCATTTTATAGCATTGAACAAGATCTAAATTAAGGCATCAAATGGTTCCTATTTATTACTGTAAGTGAAGAAGTTGTGTACGGTCCTATATTTCACACGTGTACTATTTTGATTTCCTAAAATCTGAAGCGCTAAATCAGCTGGAGTTTGTAACCTGTGATGGTGCCAAACTGCAACTTATAACCAAAAAAGCTGTACTATCTTGACTAAACCAAAGCCCTCTCAGAGTCCCTACTCTCATATTTCCAGTAAAGTTCCTCCTGGATATCTCTATTAAAATAAAATGAGAGAGTACATACACATAAATCATCAAGGAATTGCATGCAGTAAGCTAACATGCACTGTTTTCAAAAAATTAGAATGGACCTGCTGATTTAAGATGAGTGGTCAGCCCGGTTGTTATTCTGCTTTTTCGTGATTGTCCTTGTCATTGAAGCGGCAGAATACACAAACCAGACAGTTTAATGTTGGGTTTGTCGGTGGTCCTTGTACATTTGGTGCTATTGAAGTAGGACTGCTCATTAACAGATGATATTTTCAAGTATTTGCTCTAGAGTTAAGTCAAAATAATATTTGCAGCATTGTAAAGAATAATGACAATATGTTGAACAAATATTGACTTTGAATTTAGGACAAGATTTTCAACTTGCTGCCACCAGAAATTAATTTAGGCGGTTTCTCTAATAGGCAACCCACAATGTCAGTTTTACTCTGGGATGGCAAGTTAAAAATCCAATCCATGGGTAGAATTGACTGAAGCTACAATCTGCACTATTACAAAAGTATATTACCTATAAAGAAATATAGCATATTTAACACTGCTTTACACCATCATTAAAATGCTATGTTGAGATAAATACCTGGTACCTATCTGCAAGGATTAAAGAAATCCAGGTTTGCGATAGATCTGTGCATTCTGGTTATTAGAAGTTCTTTTCCTATCGATTATACAATTGTATCTATAAATGGACAGAATTTTTTGCATTTACTTTATCTTTATAGAGAATGATGGCAAAACAAAATCTCCAAATAGTCTTCAATTATTCTATGAAATTTCATTATAAACATATTAAAGTTATTATTAAATTACTTTCTACATTGAAGGGCGAAAGTTACTCTGACTGGACTGGGAAATGTTTGCATTTAACTCAGTATGTTTGGTCGTGGTCAGTTTCTGTGTTGCGATGACTGAAGTGACTGGACTGTGTTATGTCCCTTGGCTTCTGTTACTGCATGTCTGAGATCTGGTCTTTTCTGTCTGAGCTTGTGATCTTTCTCTGTCTTTCTTCTTAATCCACGCTTCAATATTCATGGCTCTCACTTACAGGAAGAAGAAGTGGAGAAGTCTGGGGTAAGTGGTGTACTGCAGGCACCAAGGATGTTTTTTTTGCCATTTTGCATTTTCCCTCTCTCTGCTTCCTTTAAGCTTTGAAATTTTTCAGTTTAACCCTTTTGTGCTCTGGCCTCATTTTGGATGATCTTTAACTACTCACATGAGTCTGTTCTAACATTGCTTAGGCTACTAAGGTCATTTGAGCGACTTTAGAAGCAATAGCTTCAAAATCATTAAAGCACCCAGTCCCTTAAAAGTTACATATTTAATAATGGTTTGAAAACAACTATATATAAAATAAATTCAGAGAAACAATAACTGTTCACTACAAATATTTTAAAGACAGACATCAGGATGAAATTGGCAACTGTAATTTCATGGACAATTATTTTTTATAATTACAATATGATTATGCTACCTTTCTTACATCATTGGGGTAGCTTGGGTTTGTCTTCTGGTTTCATCAGTGGTTCCGTTTCATGTTGGGCTTGTATCTGGTTTTATCTGCAGTTCAGCTTAATGTTGGGCTTGACAGTAGTTAATGGAGGTGCAATTTAATAAATTTGGGTGCTTGTAAATGCTAGATTTGTTTTTATTTACTGTAACTTTACAGGGAAAATTTTGCCAGATATTTATACATAATTTTTTTAAAATACTATCAATGTAACTTTTATTCTAAAGTTTTATTCTAAATAAATATAAATATTTACCTGTATTTAGGGGCATCCTGGTAACTCAGGTAATGGGAGTGATTTTTGAAGTCTCAGCATTCAGTGACTTTTGGGCTGAGCTTCAACTGGACTGCGGTGCGTTACTGTTTTGTTTTTTGATCTTATGCAGAGGTTCCATTCTATGAGGGCTGAGAAGAGTGTACCTTCCTGCTGATCATAAAGTGGCATAGAGTACTATTGAGACAATTTTGTTTTTAATATTGTCAGGATTTATTACAACTGCTGTTTAACATCAGCCCTGCATGAGCTTTGACTCCTACTCCAACTCTTCTGCCGGAGTAGCAGCTTCTTTTAAATTAGTGGGCAGAGATGCTCATAGTGGTGTAAAGTTTGGTTCCCAACTTGAAGCAGAATAGGGTTATTTGCAGAGTAGTTGCTGGTTTTTATCTTCCTTTCACTCTTCATTCCTTTTCTTTCATTTTTGTCTGTCTGACTTATGGAATGAGGCATGTGTTATTTTGAGCTTGAACAAGACTGACCTCAATCTGACCTTTGCATGTCCAGTCTTTGACGTTCCATGCTGAAACCAGCGGCGTCTCTCTCTCTTTCTCTCCACTGTGGCAGGTCGCTTAGCCAGGGCAGTACAAATGCTGCTGTGCTGGATGTGGTACAGACAGGAGGACACAAAAAACGGGTACGCCGCAGCTCATTTCTCAATGCCAAGAAACTCTATGAAGATGCACAGATGGCTCGGAAAGTAAAACAATACCTGGCAAACCTTAATCTGGATATGGATGAAGAAAGCCTGCAGGCACTGTCACTGCAGTGTGAGCCAAGTACTAATACGTGTAAGTCATAGTTTTTTTATATATTCTTTGATAATATGTTGATGTATTTACACTGTATCAGATTTCATTACGTTGTGAGTTAAAGGAAACATTCAATTTCATCCCAGGTGTGAGAAACAATAAATTACAATTTTGAAATAGTTTATTAAAATACCAATTATCTTGACTTTCAATACATATTTTGTTACAAAAGAAATAATTTATATTATGGTTCCTTTGCATAATTAGAATTAGGTAATCCATTATGACGGTAGATTTAAAATTCCTTGTGATCACCTAGAGCAATTTATAACATCCTTTCACAGGCAGTGTTTTAACTAAATTTAATGCCTGAATGTTTCCTTAAAAAAACAAAGTTTAATTATCCATTGAGTGAACCAGATTTCATGACTAATATGCCAATCACATTTCAGCAGATTGAAGCTGCTGTCATTGCTCTTTATTTTGGAGACCCAAGAAAGTGACTATCTCCTTTGCTCAACCAGTTTAAGCTATCAACACTGAAATGTACATTAATATTACAGTTTAAACAGCCCCTGTTTCACTTGCTCAAAACCTATTATATTTCTAACTTTTCTCAGTTCTGATGAGAGGCCGTAGAGCTGAAAAGTTAACTCTATTTCTCTCTCCATAGAGACTGCCAGATCTGCTGAAGCTTTGCAGCATTTTCTGGTTTTATTTCAAATTTTCAGGATCCACAGTATTTTGCTTTTGTGTGTAGAATAGACTCCATGGCAGTGCTGTATTGATGAGCACCTTATGGACGAATATGACTAAGAAAGGGATTGACAGTTGTAAAGATAAAGTCAGATGGAGACAATCAAATAGCAATATGATGGCTCCCTGAGTTACTGTGCTTTTGGTGACCTATGAAGGTAACAGACTTGTGGTGTATAACTTAGGATGTCAGATTACATAGGTGTTAGAATGCTTTAACACTGTTTTCCCTTGGATGACTGGAAGAAACTTTCCCTGACATTTCCTTTCAGGAGAGAGAGTGGGTTGGGTTGCATCCAAAGTAAAGCAGATTTCACATAGTTTATGAAATGGATGTTCTCGGGCATATGACCATTTCTTGATCCATGCTTTATCCTCATCTCGGCATTGGTTATTAATGAGGCTTTAACAGCAGTAACCTAATTTCCAAGTACAGGTCCAACAATTTCAACTCCGGTCTCTTAACTGTACAAAATGTTTATAGTGTCAGCAGATAGATTTGAAATAAAGAAAAATGTGTTAATGAGAAATCTTTTAAAGTTTTTTTTAAAATGGCTCTGAAAATGATTCTTCATAAAATTGGTAGCACCACTATTTTGGCAAGCAGGTACAAGGGTGGAAACTAATGTAATTACCTTCAAGAGTGGTAAATTTAGTTACACTATTTCAATAAATATTTTACTCTTTTTGATAAATATTACAATTAACAATAAAGGGACAGATTGATTAGGTTGTAATTGTAGATGCTATACTGCCAAAAGTACATGTTTAAAATCTCAATTTCTGTGTTTTATTTGGTAGTTAAATGGTTAAGATAATGCATACAGATCAGATTCATTGACTCATGTACTGTAACTGCATTAATTGTTTGGAATTTGGTTTCAGTCATGGAATAAGACCTGGATGTAGTTGACACATAACTTTACAAAACAGTGAAATACACAGCCAGAGTTTGATTTTTAACAACTTTTAACAACTGATTTCCAGTGGTGGTGGTTATGGGTCGTCCATGGACTGAGACAGTGTTATGATACAACAGTTGGTAAATGCTGAGTTGTTTAAATCCCAGAGGGAAACTTGAACAACTGTCATAACCTATATTTTCAATTGGTATGTTTGAGATGCAGCTCTGAATTCAGTAGTAAAACCACCGAGCCTCAAAATGTTTTTTTAAAAATGTCCAATTTTCCCTTGAAATTTCAAACTCTTGATAATCCAAATGCGAACAGATTTTCTCTATCAGCAGCATGTATAATCCATAGATAAAATGGTTGTAATATTAGAGTCCACCCGAAAAGTTTTGCACTTCTGTCTCGAAATTTGTCCAGAAACTTCAAAGGATTGTTTTCTGTATAAACAATTGTTTCTGATGAATTGTTTGCATCATAAATTTCAAAATGCTGCAATGCTAACACCAAACCCAACATCTCATTTTCAATCATTGGATATCTTCTCCATCGTACATTCAACTTCCGTGAAAAACATCCTGTCGGTTTTTCAATTCCAGTGTTATCATCATGTAACAGTACGGCCCCAATGCCTAAATTGCTCACGTCAACAGCCAACTTAAATTGCCTCGCGTAATTGGGTACTGCCACAACTAGTGTTGTAGTTAATACAGTTTTCAAACTATCAATTACTTCTGACACTCCAGTGTCCATTGAAACTTCTTGTTTTTTTTTATAGCTGTTAGTGGAGCAACCACACTGCTAAAATTTGGTACATATTTCCAGTAAAACCTACTCATGCCCAAAAATCTCAAAACTTCTCGTTTTGTTGTAGGCGCTGGGAAATCCACGATATCCTTGACTTTCACATCTCTCAGCCACCTTACCATGTCCAATGGTATGGCCTAGATACGTAACTTGCACTTTTGCAAATTCACTTTTAGCCAAGTTCACCACCAAATTAGTTTCTTGTAATCGAGAAAATAATTCTTCCAGGTGCTGCAAATGCTCCTCCCACGTCTGACTGAAACAATCAGATCATCAATATAAATAGCACAATTGCTTGGATCTGCAATTACTTTGTTAGTCTTTGAAATGTCACAGGTGCATTCTTCATACCTAATGGCATGACTTTAAACTGATATAGTCCATTTGGCGTCACAAAAGCTGACATGTCCTTTGCTCTTTCTGACAATGGTACCTGCCAGTATCGTTTTAGCATGTCAATCTTTGTGATAAGTTTCGATTGTCCCACTTTCTCAATGCAACCTTTCAACCGTACTATAGGATAGGAATCCGCTTTTGTCACCGCATTCACCTTTCAAAAGTCCACACACAGTCTTTGTGTTCCATCCAGATTTGGGACCAGTACAATAGGCAAACTCCAGTTACTGCAACTAGACTCAATATCATTTTGAAGCATGAAATCAATTTTTCTGTATTTGTGATAACTTTGCTGAAATTAATCTATAAGGATGTTGCCTCATTGAAGATAAAACTTGTACAGACACATCATGTATACGTAAATCTGTCTTCCCCAACTTATTTCCACAAATAGGTTTGTGTGACTGCAATAGCTTTTCCAAATCACTTTGATGCTTGTTTGGAAGGTAACTCAACATTTCATTTAAATTTTCAAATATCCCTTCAACCAATTTGCTTAGAGGAAAATCAATTTGAGTCATGCACCACTACCACTAATACCTCCTTTTGTTCCTCTTCCCTGTCAAAGTACTTTTTAAGCATATTTACATGACACACCCTCTGCTTTTTTCTTCTATCTGGTGTAGTTATTAAAAAAATTACTTCACTCAATTTCTTTTCAACCCTGTAAGGCCCAATAAACCTTGCATTTAATGAATCACCTAGTCCTGTTAACAGCACTAGTACTTTCTCTCCAGAAATAAAGCTGCGAGCTGTCTCTTTGTTATCGGCCTTCATTTTCATTACTTGCTGTGACATCTTTAAATGTTCCCTAGCCAGCTCACATGCTCTGTTCAATCTTTCCCTGAAATTTGATAGCTTCTAAATTTTGACACACCAATTTCTCATAAATCAATTTCAGTGGTCCCTTTACCTCATGACCATAAACTAGTTCAAAAGGGCTAAAACCAGTTGATGCATTAGGAGCGTCTCTAATAGCAATTAACAAGAATGGAATTTCCCTATCCCAATCCTGTGGATAAACCTGACAGTACGCTCTCATCATAGTTTTTAAAGTTTGATGCCATCTTTCCAAAACCCCATGTGGCTCTGAATGGTAAGGTGTTAATTTAAATTGTTTTATCCCCAAATTGTTCATCGCTTCCTTAAACAGTTATGACATGAAATTTGACCCCCGATCTGATTGTATTTCCTTAGGTAAACCATACCTTGTAAAATATTTAGTTAACTCCTCCACAATCTTCTTAGTTGTAATCTCTCTTAAAGGTATCGCTTCAGGAAACCTTTTAGACACATCCATTATTGTCAGTAAGTACCGATTTCCCCTTTTAGTATTAGGAGGGGTCTTACACAATCAATCATGACCCTAGTGAAAGGTTCTTCAAATGCTGGTATTGGAATTAAAGATGTCGGCTTAATCACTGCTTGTGGTTTTCCTGTTACCTGACATGTTCTACGGAATTTGACTACATCTCTATGCAATCCTGGCCAATAAAAATGTTTCTGTACTTCTGCCTTGTCTTTCTAATTCCTAAATGGCCCCCAATGGAATTTCATCAGCAATTCTCAGAATCTCATGTACCTCTCTCCAGTTTTCATTTGCTGAAACATGATCCGCCTCCATTTTCTCTTTAAAATATCACTCTTAAGGTAATAACATACTGGAATACATTTTGATTCTGTTTCTGAGTAAGCTAACTGATATAACTGTTTTAATTGCAAATCATTTTTCTGCAACTCCACCAACCTCCTTGAGTTAAACACTTCAGCTGAATTGTCCTGTAGTCTTTTCTCCTGAACAGTGTTATCAAACACAGTGCCAACTAACTGGATTTCAGTACCTTCTCCCTGCCTTCAGACTGCCTGCCCTTCTTGATTTTCTTGTTTCAACTTGTGTGCCTGTGATCTTGTTATCACACAATCTGGAAACAATCCAGGATGCTCTCTCTGTAACACCTCTGTTGAAAATACTTCTACAAGCTGTTCAACTACCATAGGCATCACCCACATTTGTGATCCAGCTATATTATTACCCAAAATAAATTGAAACACTGCAATGGGCAATTTTTCTACCATCCCAACAGTAACTTCACCTGCCTTCTATTTACTCTTTAACTTTACCTTCCACAGTGGATTAGGTTTAGCATCTCTATGAACCCTGCTTATTATCACCTGTCCCTGCAATACTCCCTCTGAAAAACAAATGCCACTATCCCACAACATTAAGGATTGACTAGCCCCTGTATCTCTTGAAATTTTAACATCTTTATCTTCTCCACCCTGTACATATGGAAAGACTTTCCCTTCACACACAAAGTCTTTAAACATTTCTGCAACCTGCTCCTCAGAATTCTCTTGGGTAAACTGTGAACACATTCCCACTTCTTTATCTATCACTGCTTCTCCCTGTTTTACTTGTACACAAACCACTGTGCCTGAACCTCAGACGTATAGTACTTTTACTTCCAGAACTTCTCTGCACCCCTATAATTCAACAGATTTTCCCAGTAAATTCCAACACACTGACTTCCTATGCCCCACTTTATTACAATGTAAATACTTTAATTTTCGAAAGCTCCTGCGAATTTCCAGCTACTCTTTCTCTTCTCTGACTACCTTCCTTTCACCTTCCCATTTTCTGTCCTTTTCTGATTTGAAAGGGTGCGGAAAAAATGGTTTAGCTCTAGAAACTAACTCATAATCATCAGCTATCTCTGCTCCTTGTCTTACAAAATCAATGCTCTGTTCCTGCACATGAGTTCTCACTACCAAAGGAATTGAATCTTTAAATTCTTCCAAAAGAATGACTTCCCTAAGAGCTGCATATGTTGTCTCTATTTTAATGCCTATATCTACTGGTCAAAATTACTTTGTTTTACTCTCTCAAACTCAATATAAGTTTGCCCAGGCTGTTTTCTCATATTCCTAAATTTCTGCCTGTATGCTTCACGAACCAATTTATATGCACTCAAAATAGCATTTTTCACCACATCATAAGTCACCGATACTTCTGATAACGAAGCATCTAACTCATGCGTTCTACTCACCAACTTATGCTGTAACAATAATGTCCAGTTTTCCTGTGGCCATTTCATCTTTTTAGCTATCTTCTCAGATGAATAAAGAATGCTTCAATATATTTTTCCTCAAACTTTGGAACAGCTTGTACAAATTTAAACATCTCCCCACTGGGCCCTACTCTGGAGATCAGTCCTTCCTCACCTCCTGGTGTCTCTTTTTCAACTGCCAACATTTTAAGTTGGAATTCATTCTCATTTTCTCTCTCTCTCTCTTTCCTCCTTCTCTATCTTCACAGTTTCTAACTCCATTTCCTGTTTTCTTTCTCTCTTCTGCCTTATTACCTGTTACCTTTGGGATGCCCTGTCTTTTTCCTTTGCTTTTAATTCAAGTTTTTTACATTTCCTTTGCTCGTTCAAGTGTCTTCATTTGTAACTGAAGCCTCACTCCCTCCAGCTGTGACTCACTAGTGTCATGTAGCACTTCCAACTGTAGATGCTGTGCTATGCCTTTAATTATATCTGATTTCCTAGCCCCCACAGGTAACCCCAATTGTAATTTATCTGCCAACTCTGTTAACTTACTCTTGGTTACTTTTTGTAATTCAATCGGAGTTATATCTTCTACTCGTAGACAAGTCTTAGCAATTGCCAAAACTATCTTGCAGTCTCACTACTTCTAAAATCCTCACCAATCCCCGAGTTCAAAGTGCTTCTTGTACTCATAACCTTAAGATTCACCAATTCCAAACCAATCAAGGAATTACAAATATCCCGCCAAGAGCCCCCAATTGTTATGACATTGCAGTTGGTAAAGGCTGAGTTGTCTAAATCCCAGAGGGAAACTTAAACAACTGTCATAACCTGTATTTTCAATTGGTATGTTTAAGATGCAGCTCTGAATTCAGGAATAAGACCACTGAGCCTCAAAAGGTTTTTTATATAAAATAAATTAAACATTTATTAATTTAACAGCAAATTAAACACATACACATGTCTACAAATTACTACCATAATAACTTTTAAACAAATCCCCAAATTAATCACTCCCAGGTAAATCTTCACCAAGGTAGCAGTAACCCATAGACTTTAAAGAGTGCAAAGCACATTTGACCTTACGAATTCAAAATAAGGTTCCTTGCAATTTGTTTCCTTTGCAGACACAGTTGTAGACTTACAGGCTGGTTAGATCTTAAATGCCTCTGACCTATATGCAAACTCCTTTCTGTTTATACCTAGCTTTTCCTTTGAATGTAAATTTTAATTGTATCACCAGGCTTTTAAGGCCACATCTTCTAACAATAACATTTTCATCTCACTGATTTTATAAGTAATATAAACACATTGCTTGGCGTCTCCCACTCTTGAATACTTTATTCAACATATGCAAATTTACACTTTACCTTTTAACTTCCTTACGTTTATCTAATTAACATCTCAAAACTACTATACATCAAAGCACCCAGACTAGCTGGTTTTAATCCAATTAAGCCACACACAGACATATGTGTGTGTGTATATATATATATATATATATATACATACAGACACACGCACACACCCTACTCCAATTCCAATTTAAAAATAATTTCCAATAACATTATAGACATTAATATCTCTTCATGACAGATAGTTTTAATATGTTGGCTCTTACATGAAGCTGTGTTTAAAATCCTTAGAAGGCCACTGCTCAGACGAGCTGCCTAAGGAAGGTTTTGGAGTAGCCACATCCTCAGATCAATTAGAAGCTAATTGTTGGTGGCATTTACTTAAAGTTGGCTGAGCTTGAAAATCCCTGATTCCTACAAGGTGGGTAGGCCCTGTTAGGGAAAGAAAACAACAGGATGTGGCCAGCTTTCTTCTTCCCTTTTTAAAATACTTTTGGCACTTTTTAAGTGTGATCTCTCAATTGTGATGGATTCTCATTGCATTGTCATGGAAGTCTCACAACCAAAGGAAGTCAACTGGACATGAAAAAGGGTGGGCAAAAAAACAGTCTAATTGATCATTACAGAAAAATGATGGGGAAAATATAAAAAAGACAACGTATCTTAAAACCAAATGTAAAAATGAGTTTGCAAGATCTAATTAAATTTATTCCATGTGCATTTCTTTTTACGCATGTCTTTGCTGTTATTTTTTAAAAAGTAATTATTTAAAATTTAAGCCACTTGGGTGCAAGTTGTTTATTTAAAAAATGCGAGGACCTGGCATGTGCGGTATGCACTATTTAAAATATGTTTTGATGTAGAAATATTAGACTGGTTGGTTTACTGGTTTGCAGAACCATCTGCACTTTCTGCTCAGGCCCCATTTCTAAAGAAAGTACATGACTAGAATTAAGAGCTCACGCTGATAAAGCTCAGTGGTACTGCAGTTCATTCTATCTGTCTTGATAGTACTTTAAAAACTAAAACTTGGAACTTTTTTTTTGCTCCTTGTGTTTACTCCTTCTCCACAACTTCTAAAACTGCAAGGCAATCATTGTTTTAAAAACTGTTCTTTCCAGCTTTGGGTCTTGCAACCTGCAGCAATAAAAGGGCAGAATTTAATGCACGCCATGCAGGAGCAGGCTGAAGGTGATTTGAGACATTTTAATCAGGCAGGAAGGCACGAGGTGGAGAGCTCTTCAACTTCTGCCTATCCCTCAATCAAGTCAGAGGCAGGGAAAGGTGAGGTAGGCCTTCCCATCCCTAAGCCAATTAAGGTCCATAAGTGGCCAATTAAGGGCCACAAGCACCTCTCATCTCTGCTACTGGTTTGGTTGGGTATATGCGTGGATGGGCGCGGGCAGGCGGAGTTGAGGCATCCTTCTGATTGTAGACCCTGTGGAAAACCCCCTAGTGTCCCACACCATCCCCAGCCCCCTCGCTGGTACCTGCTTGACTGGTTCCAGACAACCCCAACAAAATTAACTGTCCTCCAGGCCCTCAGCACTGCTCTTGGTCCTAGGCCTACTGCAGTCCCAGCAGGGGCTGTCATTCTGATTCATTGGCAGCTCTTGGAGTTGGTGTCTTTGCCTCCAAAGTCCTTGGAATCCCAACAGCAGGCAGATAAGTGTCTGACTGGGATTTAATCTGGAAGTGGCTGTGGCAGGGTTAAGCAGGCGGATGAGGCCACTGCCCAAGCCATTAAATTGAGCCGTATGTTACGCTTTTGAAACAAAAGAGCAGAAACCAAAAATAAAAGAATCAAGCAATACGTAAGTGTTGGGAAGTAAACCTAATTGCAGCATTTTTCATTCCCCAAATCTGAGGTAAACATTTTTTCAGTGCCAGCAAGCTTAAGTTCTGAAATTCCAAGTTGGAACCTTGCATTTTCAATGTAATCTGTACATATATACTTTTTCTTCATTGACATCTAGTACCCAAAAGCACAGGCGAAAAGAAAGTAGGAAAACTTTCAGATACATCTCCAGTCGCTCCAAGATCAGGGGTGCAACATCAGAAGCAGCAACAGCAGAAAGTAAATCAGGCCCTCCAGGTCCCAGCTGTTTCATTATATCCATCACGCAAGAAAGTGCAAGTTAAAGACCTCCCTCCATTTGGTAATAAAATTTTTGGAAATAATTTTCTGCTATGCTTTTGAACTGAGTGTTTGCGAGCTTCCTTCCACAAAGTGTGTCTGAAAAATAACCTCTCCTGAAGAGTCAGTTCAATATAATACGAAATGTTTTTGTTATAAGGACTTATGAATTCCAGTAGCTTTTCTTTATTATTGTATGTTGTTCAGCATTATTTTGCTTGTTATGTGTTGAAATGGGAAAAAAAGGTTATCTGCATTACTACTTTAATTTCTGTCCTTAAGGTACACATTCTCCTCAAGCTTTGAAGAAAATTCTGTCCTTGTCTGAAGAAGCAAACCTGGATCGGAATAAAAAGCAGGCAGAAGATACTATATCAAATACATCATCTCAGCTGTCATCTCCTCCCACATCTCCTCAGACCTCACCAAGGAAAGGTAGTATTTTAGAAAGAAAATGCACCAGATCCCAAGATGGGCCCATTCCCAAAACCATGCAAAGCCAGTGTATTTGCTAAGGAGATGTGATATAGTCACTGATGTGATCTGAGATTTTCAATCTACCACAGACATATTTTTGACTGCTTATCCCATATGCCCAAAACTGTCAGGTCTCCACCCTCTAGTGGTCATTCATGTGTTATGTGCACTTATCGTGTAATGGGAGATAACTGGGGCTGGATTTTCAATCAGGAGTCAGGAACCAGAGATGGCACCTAGTTTCAGATCGCCACCCCACACAATGTGCTTTAGGCATGGGGATTTTCAATTCTTCAGCCAATTAAAGGCCAGGGAGTAGGATTGTCCTCCAAACAGAGACTGTGGGCAGACTCCGAATGCTGGAGATCCTCCAGGACTCCGTCCAGCAGCTCTGGCCAAGGTTGCAACTGCCAATCTGAAATTGGAGTCTGCAAGAGACAAACAAAGGTGATTTTATCTTGATGTTTTAAAAATCCAAAGCTGCCTGCCATGATCTTGGAGAGGGAACCCCTCCAGGTGACTGCCAGCGACTGCAGCTGTAGCCCAGCTACCATTATGGGTTCGGGGAGGGGACATCGTCCAGGCCAAATGTGGGTTGCCCACAGTTCTGACTGTAAATTCCAGTTGGTGTGAGAATGGGGCCTATTAGATTAACAATAATTGTCCTTGGTTGACTGTGCACCGACAATCTGACCTTGAGCCACCCTCATTCAAAATTGCTCATGGTCAGGATTGTGGCAGCAACCGGCATGGAGGTCAGTGGTACAAAATTATTTGCCACCCCACCTCCAATCTGGATACCAAAGCATTTTAAAAATCCAGCCCATGGTGCTTGCTAGTCTTAAAGTGTCCAATACGGTAAAGTCCCGCCATTTGTGGTGGTTACGTGAAACCTCACAAATCAGCGAAATCGCAAGTGACAAACATGCTTCACATTGGGAGTCAATTAGATGGGTTCCAGCAATGGGAAGCATTGGTTTGTGTAGTTACTCTACAGCAAATTGTGGTATGCGACAGACTGCAGGGGTGACTCTCGAGTTCAATGTTGTAACAAAACAATTCAACTACAGACTCATCTCTTGTAAGCTCCAAGACAGGTATGGAAAATTTTAAAACGAGACAATCCTCGTTTAAGAAAAGCATATGACTCACCTCAGACAAGTGTAAAATTAAAAACAAATAATTTCAAAATATCTTCATTTTAAAAAATAATGAAGTAACATTCTCTTTAACTCTGGCTATTGTGCATTACCCCTCCTCTCATTCCCAAGTTTTACTGAATCAGATATTGACACATTTACATAACAAGACAAATAAATTGGTAAACATTTCAAAATTGAACAGAGCCACTATTGCAGCAGAGATTCAGATATTTCCAGGTTAATTTCTCTGTTTGAACTGCACTTCAGCTGCAATCATTCCTGGCACCGCCTCTCACCCCTGTCGGACAGGTGCTTAAAAAGAAGAAAATTAAATGACCATGGCCAGGAATAATGGAAGGAATCTACTTCCAGAGACTTCGACACTATTTCCCTGTTAAAAGGTGCCAAGGTCTCTGTTCCATCATGGATCAGCACCAACCGCAGCCACATCTGCCCAGAATAGAATTAATAAAATGGGATAATTTCATTTAGAATGAAAGGTCTTTAATGAGAGAGAGGGGAAAAAAAACACCGATACGCGAACAATTGCTCTCACAATGGGTGATCTGGTGTACAAAGGCTTTTGCGCGGGTGAGTGAATACGTGAATAAGGAGGTTACGAAAGGTGGGACTTTACTGTTCCTATTTTTCTCAAAACAGCAAGGAGCTTCTCATATGCTGATAAACATGGCTCAACTGACAAATGGCAAAATTATTTTACAATAACATTTTACATTTAACCTACTACTATTAATTGTGGCATTAAAATACTGTCTATTTTCACACCTCTAATAATACAACTGACTCCAGGTGCTTTGTAAATTTTATTCATTGTAATGGTGTAAATAATTCAGCTGTTTCTCCATTTCCCCCTCCCTCCAGAGAAATAATTTAAGTTCCCACAGATACATTTACTTTGTGTTTAATATTTGCACCCCGTCATTTTAAGCCACAATTGACCAGCATGGCAAGCAATCCCATTGTAAATTGTGAGGAAAAAAGTTCTGTTTCCCCTGTTCCACTTGTTGGCTCAGGTCGTGTACTGCATAATTATGTGACCTTGTGAGAGCATAAATGTTGAAATATTTTGCTCCATCACTGCACTGACTAATAGCTACTTAGCTAAGTAACATAGCACGACAGAACTTAGTGGTTTACAATTGAGTTAATGATTTTTTAGTTCAACCTATGTGTTTTCTGCATTGGAAGGATTCGATAAGTCCTTGAATGGAACCATCATCTCATCAGTGACACAGAACACATTATCAGCAGGAATTAGCCTGAGCCTCCAGAAGAAAATTATTTTCCCCTTAATGGAAAATATTGTCCAATCCTGTTTTCAGGTTGCAAGAGTTAGATAAACCCATTTTTTCATTTCTTCCAAGTTGTGCCCCATGCAATAAAGCAGTGCTTATATTTTTCACTATTATGTAATTGAAGATTACTGTTGAAAACTAGACTCTCTGCAGAAATTCACCAGATTACATGATTATGAAAATGTGCATAATATTTATTTTGTGTTCTTTCAGTAAAGATTAGAGTAAACCTTTGTCATGCCTTTCATTTTAAGACGTGTTAAAACATTGTCAGTGCACAGATAACAGCCAGTATGAGAACATGTCATTTAACAGTTGTAGGCCTTAATCCATGCCAGGATATGACTATCTGATGTACTGTGAATTTGCCAGTTAGAGTACATGGTAGTTATTTTCTAAAAGTTTGGAGTAATTGTCTTTGTGTGTCCAGGTATTTAATATTGTAGACAATCTGTTGGCCTTTTTAATGAGAGAGAGAAAAATTAAGCTTTCTGCTATCTAATTATTCCTGGCTAAAGTCCCGAAGAGCTTCCTCTGAATTAGTCAGATTGACTTCACCACTGTGAAGGTTGTCTGGATAAATGAGAGCCTGGTTCTGTTCAAAGGAGATACAGTGAGTGTCAGATTTGATTTCTAAATTGGTTTTCTCATCCTGTTTGTCAGGTGGCAGTAAGCTGAGATCTCATGGCTCCAGACAGTCGGACCTTTCAGGCTCTTCATCCTCTCTTGGAAGTGAAAACAGTAACAAGAATAACAATGCACCACGGACCTATGGGATAGGTGGGGTTGTTGTATAAAGAAAAATGTATTAGATTGGCTGGGGGGTTGTGGGAGGTGATCTGCAGCCTTAGGGTAATTAAATAGAATATGAGAACCAACTGTCATGATAAAACAAGAATTTTAATTAGCCAAGATATGTATGACTAGATGACAGTGTAATTCTGTTTGTTTGAAAATCGCAGTATGCAGTTTTGACATGAATAATTGAGGAACAAAGTGGTAGGCCAGAGAAACAATTGGAAAATTAAAAATCAGAGTATACTGAACTTGATAGATTATTGTATAAGAAACGTGGTTAATTTCCAGAAGCCGGATGCAGTGACACTTAAGAGGAAAATGGTCACACAATATGTTTGAAACAGCAGGATTTTCTAAAACTGGTTCTTATCCTTCTACAATTAGGACTTGATTGCTTTATATTTATTTGTAATTTACGTATTTTATTTAACAATCCATATCAACATAATCTTGTAAGAAGACCTGAGCTCCAACCAGCAGGAGGAGAAATAAGATGTGATCACCTCAAATATACAGCCAATCACCTGCTTAAAAAAAAGAAATGTTTCATGTCTTGCATCATATATTAAAACCTTTTTAAAAAAAAACATAGTTCCGCAGATTGAATGAGCAATATTTCCAATTGTCTCAATTCACCTGAGTGATAATAGAAATAACAGTCCATACATGCAAATTATTAATAAATACTGAGGATTGCATGAAATGTTTTGGAATAATTTCAAATACAATGAATATTCCCATTGAGAATTATATCACACATGGGGCTGAATTGAATGCATCCCTTTGCAGCAGGAAACATGGCAAGCCGTTTAATTGTGGGAAATACTTTGCGTTAGTCTCCCGGCAGCGGCAAAAGCTGTCCCAATTAAGGGAGGGCAGAAGAGGCCAACACAGGATTAATGGCCACCGGTGCCAGGATGTCAATTAGACCCATTAATGAGCCAATTCATGCATACCACCGCAACTTAATGGTGGCTCAGGGATTAAATGGGGGCCACACAGCTTTCCCATTCCCTGAGAAGGCCACACAGCAAACACACTCGAGTTTGCCAGTGAACTCCAAGAGTCAGCCCCATGTAGTCAGGCCATCTGTTCCTGATTGAGGGGCCTAGCCTTGGGCAAGGAGGGTGCCGCCTGGAAACCAACCTCCTTCCCTTGCCTCCAACCCTCCTCTCCCACATCACCCAACCCCTACCTGAGACCCCCATCCGGCCTTTACTCAACTTTGCCCTTGGGTCTAACGTTGATCCTGGCCTCAGGTTGGTGCACTGTCACCAGCAGCCACCACTCTCGCCAATGCTGGCGGCAATGGCAATCTGCCGGCCTCTGATTATTCAGCAGCTCTTGGCAGGCAGTGCCAAGGGACCTCAATAACGGGGAAGGCACATCGGTGGCCGCCTGAGTGTCTAAAGGGCACTTGATTCTGTCAAGCCTCATCCACGGGACTGAAGGGGGTTCCCCACTGGTTCTCCAACTGATGGGCAAGACTCCGAACAATTACTATTGTTTTTTTGTGTGAAAGACCTTCAATATTCAGCTTCTGCAAACATTGCAGTAATTCGTGGAATTGTAGCATGGTTACAGCACAGAAGGCGACTATTTGGCCCATCCTGTTTGTACCAGCGCAAACTTTTTCTCTTTGGATACTTATCCAGTTCCCTTTTCAAAGCTCTGATTGAATCTGCCTTCACCACACTCTTAGGCAGGTAATCTTAAAAGAGCAATGCTGCAATTGGTAGGTAATTGTTTTATCTTGTAGTCTTACATTTTTGAAACACTCCCTATTGCTTAACTTGCTAGGCTTCCAGTACTTTCCATATTTGTGACAATATTTAACTGACCTTATCAGGTTGAAATTTTACACTGCCACCCATTCAGAAAAGCCACATTCTCTCATCTAATGCAAATGTTTCAGCACCATCATTTATTTTTATAACAGTGGATCAATACTCTATTTTAGCATTTGAAAAGGTAAACATTTGATAAAGCCCTGCTAAACAGCATGAGATTTTATGTTCAAATCTCCTCCATTTTATCTCAGATCCAGAATTAGCTTTTTATTACAAAATAGATAAACTTATACCTGAAAGGCATTATTTTCCCCTTGTTTTTGTTCTGTGGAGATCCTTTATTCTGAGGGCTTCCTCCACTATGTTAAATCTGTTTTGATTTTATACCGGTCCAGCTTTACTGAATAAGTTAATTAGTGCAATGGAAATGAACCAAAACTTTAATACTAACGAAGTTCAGATTTTTTTCACCCCAGCTCTTCCAAGGACCTAACTGGCACTAAATTTGACTGCTGAGTAATTCAATTTTTTTTTTCCATTTTCCAGGCTTTGCTTTAGCACCAAGTGCCACTGCTGATAATTTTTCAGATTCTGGCCACAGTGAAATTTCCTCCCGCTCCAGCATTGTCAGCAATTCTTCCTTCGACTCAGTATCTGCCAGCTTCCATGATGACCGTCGGCAGCGACATTCTGTCAGTGTTTTGGACTCAAATTTAGGCTTGGGTATAGACAGAAGATTGGAAAAGCGATCAGCAGTTGATCCAGATCAATACTGTATAAGGTTGGACAAGTTTTTGTTGTTTTTCAAATTGTTTGAAGTGCTGCAGTAACCAAGTTTGCTGCTTAAGTGTTCCTGTATTTGAGTCTAAGCTTGCTGCTGACTCAGTGTAATTTAGGTTCTGACTAGGTCATTAAGCAGGTGGTTTGCTGTAGTTGAAAACATGCTGTCTGTCTGTAGTCATTATCTGATCACACGAGGAGCATTGCCATTGTAAACAGTGGCAGCTTCTGCCAGGCAACCCCCCTAGCTTTTATCTTAATTATGAGGGAAAGGAGCCAACTTTGACATTTGCTGTTATGGATCAGTGGCTATGATGTCTATAATGAAACTTACATTGCATCTTCGCAATGAACACCATCAAACAATATTTTCACCAGTAATTTCTGGTGAGATTTATATAATTTCAATGTAATTTCTCTATCTGTTTATCGATCTAGGATAGTTACTTCACTCAACAACAACAACTTGTATTTACATTGTGCCTTTAACATAACAAAATGTCCCAAGGCACTTCATAGGAGCATTATAAAGCAAACTTTAAGCCACATAAGGTGACATATGGACGGATGACCAAACGCTTAGTAAAAGACGTAGGCTTTAAGAATCATCTTAAAGGAGGTAGAGAGGCATAGAAGTTTAGGGAGGGAATTCTAGAGCTTCAGGCTGAAGCCATGGCTACCAATGGTGGAGCAATTAAAATTGAGGATGCTCAAGAGGCCAAAACTAGAGGAGCACTGAGATCAGGCAGGGTTGTGGGGCTGGAGATAGAGAGGAGTGAATCCATGGAAAGATTTGAAAGCAAGTATGAGAATTTTAAAATCAAGGCCTTTTTTTTAAAACCAGGAACCATTGTAAGCACAATGGTGATGGGGAACAGTATACAGGCACCAGAATTTTGGATGAACTCAACCTTACAGAGAGTAGACTGTGTAAGGTCAGCCAGGGCATGCATTGGAATAGTCAAGCCTGGAGGTAAAAAAAAGCATGATGAGGTTATTTGCAGCGGATGTGCTGACAGAGGAATGAATTCCAGCGAAATTATGAAGGTGGTCTTAGTGATGGCATATGGCATGGATGTGTGGTCAGAAGATCGTCTCAGGATCAAATATGACATGAGGGCTGAACAGTCTGGTTCAGACAGTTGCCAGGGAGTGGGATGAAGTTGGTGACTAGAGAGCGAAGTTTGTGGTAGGGGTCGAAAACAATGGCTTTAGTTTTCCAATGTTTAGTTGAGGAAATTTCTGTTCGTCCAGTACTTGGTGTCAGAAAATTAGTCTGATTATTTAAAAACAGTGGAGGAGTCATGAGAGGTGATGTTGAGGTAGAGTTGGGTACCATCAGCTTGCGCCTTGCACGTGAAAACTGATGCCCAGTTCTTGGATGTTGCAAGCGTGTAGATGAGAAATAGGAGGAGGCCGAGGATAGATCCTTGGACAGCAGACATAACTGCCAGAGTGGGAAGAGAAGCCATTGTAGATGACTCCCTGGTTACGACTAGATAAAAATGGAACCAGGCGAGTGTAGTCTCACCGAGTTGGGCAATGGTGGAGAGATGTTGGAAGAGGAAAGATTTATAACTAAACATTGAGAGGACTAAAGTCACCAACCTCAGACTACAACAAACACCATTCCTTTCTCCGCCCTGGCCACTATCACAGTCTAAATCAGACAGTTCACTGTATCACCATCCTGTTTGAGGCTGAACTGAGCTTCTGGCAAGACATCCTTTCCATCATAACTGACATATTCTTACATCTTTGTAACATTGCCCCCTTTCTCAGGCACCCTGCCAGTGAAACCCTAACCCATGCTGATGTCATGTCTAAGTTTGACCATTCTTAGTGGTCTCCTGGCTGACATCTCATCCTCTACTGTACATAAAGTCCAGCTCATCAAAACCCCTGCTGCCTGTATCCTGTCATGTGTTAAGATCTGTTCACCTATCACCCCTATCCACACCCCCCAACAAGAGAGAATCTAACATCATCACTTGACGTTCTATGGCATTACCATCACTGAATCCTCCACAATCCCCCACTATCAACATCCTGGGGGTTACCATTGAACAGAAACTAAGCTGGACTGGCGAAATAAATACTGTGCCTACAAAAGCAGGTCAGAGGCTAGGAATCCTGCAGCGCGTAACTCACTTCCCAACTCCCCGAAGCATGTCCACCATCTACAAGGCACATGATAGGAGTGTGATGGAATACTCCCCACTTGCCTGGATGAGTGCAGCTTCCACAACACTCAAGAAGCTTGATGCCATCCAGGACAAAGCAGCCCGCTTGATTGGCACCACATCCAGAAACATTCACTCCCTCTACCACTGACACAATAACAGCAACAGTCTGTACCATCTACAAGATACACTGCAGGAGTTCACCAAGGGCCCTTAGACAGCACCTTCCAAATCTGTGACCACTACCATCTAGAAGGACAAGGGCAGAAAATAGATGGGAACACCACCGCCTGGAATTCCCCTCCAAGATACTCACCATCCCGACTTGGAAATATATTGCCGCTCCTTCACTGTCGCTGGGTCAAAATCCTGGAACTCCTTTTCTAACACCACTGCGGGTGTATCTACACCACATGGCCTGCAGCGGATCAAGAAGGCAGCTCACCACCACCTTCTCAAGGGCAACTAGGGATGCTAGCCTAGCCAGCGAACCCCACATCCTTTGACTGAATAAAAAAAATTGACTTACAATGGCTTTCAGACATCTCAAATTTAAAATTTTCATCATTAATCTCTGTAAATTCCTCCAAAACTACCACCACACATCCCCATTCCGTTCGTCTGACCACAGCACCTTGTATATTATTGTCCCCTCTCTAAATTACTATTAGCAGTCATACCTGAAGCTGTTTAGTTCCATACTCTGGAATTCCTCCCTAAACTCTCTGCCTGTCCTGTTTTAACACCATCTTTAAAATCCATCTTTTTGACTAAGTTTTTTGGTGCCCCCTCCTTACATCTTCTCTGGCTCAAATTTGAACTCCAACCTCTGGATCTATAGTTCAGGCCTCTGGATTACAAGTCTTGTAACATAACTATTATGCTACCATTCTCTTATGGGTTTGGCCTGAAATAGGTGCCACCTCCCACCCTTGCAGTATACCCAAAAGTAGACATGCCTGAACCTCTGGCCCATAGTTTCTGCCTGATCACTATTAAAGCTTAACTGGTGGAAAGGTATTTTTTCCGTCATATCATTTCAGATAGTAAGACCTGCGCCTATGAACTTTGCCCTCATAAAATTTCCAGTTCAGGCACCCAAAGATAAAGTAGATTTTTCTAGGAAACCGCTACATCTTGGAACCATGTTTCAGTGTTATGTATGTCTTGGACCAATTAGTTTATTTGGTACATTGTTCTATGTCAACTGTGAAGTTGCAGTGTTGGGATTTTCCAGCCTGAACAACAGTGATTACCTGTTTCCTCTATTTGACATTACCAAAATCACGCATCACAAAAGATGACTGGTGGCCAAGGAGATTAATGTGTAGCCTTTTCACCTCAGGTGTTTGACCTCTGTCCAACTCAAATGTTTGAGAAAGTCTCCTTTGTCAGTTTAGTTCATGAGTCTCACGGGGAGCTTCAGTGTGGCCATTTCAATGCAGGGCAGAAATTTTAAGCTGGCAGTCGCATTCAAGTGCTTGAGGAGGTGCAAACGGTGATTGGAGGAAAGAAAATACATTCGAGGTTACTTTCGGAACTCAGCTTAATTCAAAATTGAGGGAGTTTTATTTTGAATCTGACCATTGATTTGGGTCACCTTAACAAATGCCTTAAAACCTCATATTTTACTTTATTTTCTCAGTTGGGTTGCTCTACGCCCTAAGTCAACCAATCTAGGACAGTATGGCTATCTGTGTTCAGACCTGTGCAATACATGCTCTTAAATAAGAGAAAACGCACCTGAGCAATGTGGGTTAGCATTCATTTTCTGCATGTCACTTCCAATTTTCCTATGAGCCTTGCATCCACTTTGCATCTCCTGCAAATGGGATCAGTTTAGATTTGAACTTTTAAGTACTTTATTAAAAGGCTCCATCTCTTTTCATGAACTTGTAAGTATTAAAAAAATTTACAATTCAGATAGCCAGGTAGTGAAGGATAAAACTGGACACTAGTCTTTATACACTTAGAAACTTTTATTTACAGAGGCACATATTACACATTCTGCACCTGGAATCCAACAACTACAATTTTAACCTTCTCTAATATATGAGCACAGATTAATCTCCAATTCTTATCACCTCATTAATATTGAATTAACATGGGCTTCCTGTGCTGTGCAACATCAGCTGGAACACAAATACAAAAATAAAATACTGTGGATGCTGAAAATCTGAAATAAAAACACAAAATGCTGGAAATACTCAGCAGGTCAGGCGACATCTGTAGAGAGAAACAGTTAACTTTTCAGGTCGAGATAGCCTTTCATCAGAACTGATGTTAACTCTGTTTCTCTTCATAGATGCTGCCTGACTTACCAAGTTTTCCCAGCTTTTTTTATTTATTGGCTGGAACTCAACCTGTTTCAAGCCTGTCAGTACAGTTCTGAACTAGGTTCCAAGATATTTATGAATGTGACCTAACATGATTTCTCTTTGAGTTCATCGGACTCTGTTCACCAGTCAGCACTGCTCTACCATCCGTTTCCTTCATTTCTCTCTTTCTTCTTCCCCGTTGCCAATAATTAAATTAAGATCAGGAGTCAGTGAATTTGGAATTATGTTGGGAATACAGCCCTCCACCTGGTATTGATGCTTCTATAGTAATTTAAGTTTAAGGGGTCAAATCAGGAACTATGTGTTAATTATAATTCCTTTCCTTTAATGAACATTGTAAAGGTTGAGTTAGCCCTCTTTTGCTGGATGTTGGAGATCCCTATAATTGGCACTAGAATTAAATTAACATTGGGAAAGATGAAATCTCTGCCATAGAGATTGCTAGATCTTTCTGGGAAACTTTCTACATGGTCAGTGGCAAATACTGTCACTTCGCTGCTGACTTCAAACTTTGGGCTATTATTTTTTTGCCAATATCTAAATCAGTGCTTTCTCTTATTTAGTTCTTACACACCAACAAGCACAGAGGGCAAAGGAAGCCTGTATGCAGGAGAAGCCGTACTGTCTTCGCCGAGTATGGAGGAGTTAACCCAGGATCAGGGAGACCGAACTTCCCTTGATGCGGCAGACAGTGGTCGAGGAAGTTGGACTTCTTGTTCAAGTGGATCTCATGATAACATCCAAACTATTCAGCACCAGAAAAGTTGGGAGACGCTCAGTAGTTTGGGGAATCTTCATTATGAGAGCTCTGCTGAAGGAACAGGACTAACAACTTTGTGGGCTTCAGGTAGCCAGATGGACCAAACCATATTCTCTGAACGTGGCACAAAATTCACCAGGCAGAGCCAGCCTAGAGATGGCATTGATCATGCTCAGTCCAGAAATAGTTGGGCATCAACAACAGGATACTGGGCAGAGGATTCTGAAGGTGACACAGGAACTATAAAACGGAGAGGTGGAAAGGATGTAGCAGTTGACTCTGAAGGAAGCAGCACATCATTAGCTCCAGAAGATCCTAAGCAGAATGCTAGGCCTTCTCACATAGCAGTATCTTCATCCACAGCAAAAGGTCTTATTGGTAAGTATTACATAGAATTTACAGCAGAGAAACAAGCCATTCCAGCACAGCTGATCTGTTCTAATGTTTTGGCCCCATGTGGGCCTTGTTCCATCCAAATCCAGAGAAAGCATGAACAAATGATTGTTCCAATAAAGTTTATTAATTTCTGCAAATTACAACATGATATTCTTGTATTTTAAAAGAAAATTTCCCCCAAGACTCACTATTTACCAGTTTAGTCCCAGCTCCATTATCGTTATTGATCTGGCTTTCAGGAGACATGCAAGAGAGAATAAGTTATTTTCATTTTTTTGCCTCCATACTCATGATCAAGAGGTGTAGGTTCTGTTCAATGGAAATCCATGGAAGATAGATTAGAAACCAAAAAAAAATTGCTTTAAATTTTATTTTAATAGAGCAATGGTCCATACTTTTAATCCATTTGAATCTCCTCTCTCCCTTTTTCTAACCTTGCAGCACCCATCTTATGTCTCCTAATGGTGGCCTCTGGTGCTGATCTGTATAAGGTAGAATCCCTGGATAGCTCTTCACTTCCTGTGCCCCTGGAAGCTTTAGCTTGTGTCCACTGATGAAGATAAACTAGTTTTACAAATCTTCTTATCGTGTCCACCGACAGTCTATACATGGCCCAGCCAGAACTGGACACATTTTTGCACCTTGTTGTTGAATTCGGCGAGATCTGCAGCAGTGTAGGGTTCCTCTAGCGATAGGCATTGCAGCAGATGTTGCATAGCCTGTGGCTCAGTTCCACATTCACAAGTAGTCGGGCTGGCTGTATATCCCCATTTGCTTAGTGACACCTTTGAACGACCGACACCAGTCCTAAGTCTGTTAAGGCACTTCCAGGTTGCCCAGTTGCAATTAGCTCCTGTGGGAAGGTTTTCATCCAGTAGAATTTCCATCGCTGGGGGTTGTTCGAGACTGGCGAGCTGGTCTTTCCACAAGGTGATTTGGGCTTCAGATGAGGTTGATTGTAATGGAACAACACTGTTCATGAAGCTCTTCCTTGACTTTAGGCGGTTGGGTGTAGGTGTAAGACTATGTAGAGGGTGCCTCTCACCTGATGTTTGATGGAGTCGCTCTTTCTTGCTGGCCACCATTCTTGTTATATCAGGGTATATAGGCTGTTGGTTTTAAACAGCCTGTGATAAGTCGGCAGCTTGCATTCAGAACGGCATTCATCTTCTTAGCATGAGTAGATCTTTCCCATGCAGAGCAGGCATATTCGGCAGTGGAATAGCAAAGAGCAAGTGCACTGGTTCGTGTTTTCAAGCTTGCTCCCCATTTTGTGTTAGTGATCTTATTCAGGATGTTGTTTCGTGCGTTCACTTTTGCCTTTGTCTCTTCGATGTGGTTCTTGAAGGTGAGGCATCTGTCAAGGGTGACTCCTAAGTAGACAGGGTGCTCGCAATGCGTCAGTGTTGCTCCATACCAGGTTACTTTGAGCTAGCATTTGGCTTCACGGTTTCTGAGGTGGAATGCACAAACTTGTGTCTTTGATGGGTTTGCGCGAAGGTGGTTTTCTTCATAGTCGGATGTTAGTCCCTCCAAGATCTCAGAAAACGTTTTCTCCATGGTGTTAAAATCAGTGCTTTGAGCAGTGACACATAAGTCATCAGCATATATAAAATGGCGTGTGACACCGTCAATAGGTTGGTCATTCGCGTAGATGTTGTACAGCAGCGGTGCAAGCACACTTCCCTGAGGAAGACCATTCCTCTGAATACGCCACCTGCTGCGCTTCCCACCTAGTTCAACATAGAACCGACGATTCTGAAGCATGCTTTCTAACAGCTCTGTTAAGTGAATATCTTTTGTCATCTCTAGGATCTTGCAGAGGAGACGTCTATGGTTCACTGTATCATATGCTGCTGACAGGTCTACAAAAACAGCACCTGTTACCATCACTTGCTCAAAACCATCTTCGATATGTTGTATGAGGTTGAGCAGTTGGCTTGTTGTTGATTTGCTGGGGCGGAAACCTGCTTGCTCTGGAATGATCTTCTCATCTACAATTGGTGCTATCCTATTGAGTATCAGGCGTTTAAACAGCTTATTGGTGTGGCAAAGCAGTGAAATTGGCCAAAGACTCTTAGGATCTGAGGGATCACTTCCGGGCTTTAATATTGCTATTACATCTGCCTTCTGCCAAATATTAGGTAGCTCGTGTGTTGCCAG
This sequence comes from Carcharodon carcharias, assembly GCF_017639515.1. Classification (NCBI taxonomy): domain Eukaryota; kingdom Metazoa; phylum Chordata; class Chondrichthyes; order Lamniformes; family Lamnidae; genus Carcharodon; species Carcharodon carcharias. The sequence goes on along the minus strand of NC_054467.1, from coordinate 45,943,391 downwards.
GCAGTGGTTGACCTATTTTAGGAGCCATTTCTTTGCTTGCTGTTCAAAATGCTTTATCTGCTCTGTTGCTATGTTGTCAAAACCAATTGCTTTCCCGTGTTTTAGACTAGATATACCAGTTTCCAGCTCTTCCATGGTGAATGGTCCAGTGAAGCCAGGGTCTTCGCTGTACTTCTTCCTATCTAGTTGTGCTCTTGGTTGTTTCTTGTTGATTTTTCCATTTAGGAGCAACTGGTGTGCAACTTGGTTTGCAGACACATTTGGATGTTGGGCAGCTTTCTTGGGATCGCCTCCAAATTTGCGTATGAGAGACCATGCCTTCTTGCTGTTTTTTGTAAAATCTGTTGTCTCTATCAAGGTGTCCCAGGTGTTTTGACACTCTTGAGAGATACTTAACATCACCCTCTCACCGGTAGATATTGTTTCCTCTGAGAAGGGGTCAGATTCAAATGTTGAGACATACTCCCAGTAGAGTTCAGCATTCTCCTTGGTGAGACCAGAGATGTAGTGTGCTCTACAACCACAGGCATCTTCCTTCTGGCTGTTTTCTGGACAGCTTTTGCAAACAGGTTGTAGTGCTCAGGTAAAGGTTTAATGTGTTTAACCTTGTGGTCAAGTGCTCGTATGAACCCATTCCAATCGGCCTTCTTGAAGTTGAAGCGCCTTTTGAATGGTACGACAGTTGGTAACACTGCTGCATTTACCTGGATACCAATAGGATGGTGTTGTGTCTGTGGTATTGGTTCTATGACAAGTTTCTTGCAGAGGCCAGTGATGTCGTTGGTGACAATGGCAAGATCTGGGTTATAACTACACTTCCAGCGGGCACTGTACAAGGAGGCTGGCACTTTAGGATCATGGATGAGACTAAGCTGGTTCGCGTCCATCCATTCTTCGACTGCTTCTCCATCGTTGTTAGACTCCTTGTACCCCCATTGGGTACTGTCTAATAAAACATAAATATTCAAGTTATTATTGTCACAAATGTTTGTGTACAGAGCAGCAGTTGTCTAGAAATCTCTGTGAACCTTTTGTACATAGTTTATTAATAATGCAGATTATCCAAATATAAACATTGCCACTAAGCTGGTTAATAGTTAGCAGTACTGACTGATTTGTGTTTTATGCACATGTGAAAACAAAAATGTTGATAAAAGTTGCCAGAAGAATAAGTGTCATAAAGTAAATCAAGTATAACTTGAATTCACTGTATAAATTATGCTTTCGCCTGTTCACCCCCATATGTTGCTCCCAGAAGTTGAGGTTGGCAGGTGCTCAGTTTCCAGGCCCAGTGTTGTCAGTCACTGCCTTCTGAACTTGGTTTGAAATGATGTGTGCTGAACCACATGGGAAGAGGAAGAAAACCAATATCATTCCACTCTGCTCTACAGTAAACCAGACCACTGATTAACGTACTAAGCATAATAAGCATAAACATATTAACAAAATGGCCCTCATTAAAAAGTGGATGGTTTATACACAGGTACTACTTGTGATTTCTTTGGTAGTAGATGAATTCAACATCATTTAAAATCAGAGATCTAAAAGCTACTTACTTTGTGCTTTTTTATTTTTGAGAATTGATAATTGACTCGGTAAGATGAAAGAGGGCCCAGAAATGAGATTTAATACAGTATCTTTATTTTACTTGTGAGTTTTTGAAAGTACATTTCAATAAGATTAGAGAAGATCCCTGAACAAAACTGTACTGGAGTCCAAGGGTTTTGTTCATTCAGTTAGTTTTTAGGAATAATCCAATTTTGAAGTCTTGTTTCTATTTAATTAATAATATTGATAAGATTTACACATTCCTGACTAACCATCATTTTGAATTTTTCTGCCTTCAACATGAACAATCGCTTCTCAAAAGACCCAATTTCTTTACACTGTGCTCCTAGACTGGATCACTTCAATTTTCTTTTTAATTTCTTTCAATTAAAATGAACAGGATTTATTATATTGTCAGCATTGCATCTTGTTTTATGCCTTTCCATAGACCTGCATTCAGTTACCAACTCACTTGTATGCCATGTTAATTAACCATCTCTAATGCTAGTGTATTGTGTTACTACAGCACGAAAAGAGGGCCGATATCGAGAACCGCCACCAACACCTCCAGGGTATGTTGGAATTCCCATTGCAGACTTCCAAGAAGGCCATCGTCATCCAGGCATGAAACCTCCAGATTATAATGTAGCACTACAAAGGTCACAGTTCGTGTCAAGGCCATGTGATCCCCATGGACTTTCATCTGTTCAAAGTGCAACTGCACATACAATCAGTCACTCACAGATCAGGCCTCTTAGCCGGCCTCAGTGGCACAAACCAAATGAGTCAGACCCCAGGCTAGCTCACCTACAGTCCCAAGGTTCCCCATCTGAGGATGATGAGGATGGTAAGTGCCAGTCTATTATTTTTATCAGTTGCATTACTATGTAATTAAATGCACACAGGGCATGTTGGCTGTGCTCTATGAAATCCAGATAGGCAGAAAATATGCCAAAATTCAATTATGAATACAGAAGGAAATAATTTTAAGTGCCAGGTTACTTTTTACTTTATAGAAATCTAAATTACTTGATTGGAAACGTACCAAGTACTTCAGTTGAGGAATTCAGATGATTTTATATCGAAGAGAACATAAGAAAAAGGAGCAGAACATACAGCCCATCAAGCCTGCTCAGCCATTCAGTATCATGGCTGGTCTTGAAGTTCAACTGCGTTTCCTGCCCACTCCCCATATCCCTTGATTTCCTGAGAGGCCAAAAATCTATCTATCTCAGTCTTAAATATATTCAATGATGGTGCATCCACAACCCTCTGTGGTAGATAATTCCAAAGATTCACAACCCTTTGAATGAAGAAGTTTCTCCTCAGCTCAGTCAGAAATGATTGGTCCCTTATCCTGAAACTGTACGTCCTTGTTCTAGATTCCCCAGCCAAGGGAAACAATGTTTCAGTATCTGCCCTGTGAAATTCCTTTATAAACTTAAAAGTTTCATTGAGGTCATCTCTCATTCTTCTAAACTCCTGGGGCAGAATTTTTCATTCCGCAGGCAGGCACACGCCTGACCTGAACGGGAGTAAAATATCACTCGCACCATATTTCACTCGGCAGGCCTGCGCGGGTGCCAGAGTGGCACCTGCCATTAATTAAGCAGCCACTTAAGGCCCTCGACAATCCAATTGACTGTGATTTTTCTGCTCGTCACGCAGGCAAAACAGGCAGGCGGGCTGCTGACATTTTCACAAACCTCATCCAAGGGCAGGATAAAAAGGGTCAGCATCATTGCCAGTGTGAGCAGTGAGGAGTTTTGGAGATAGTTTGCAGCTGGTTGCTTATTGGTACTTGGCAGCTTCATTCTTATTCATTTCAGGACTCTTTGTATTACTATGTAATTAAATGTACACAGGACATGATAGCTGTGCTCTATGAAATCCAGATAGGCAGAAAATATGCCAGAATTCAGTTATGAATACAGAAGGAAATAATCTGCCAGACTTCTGGAGGATTCAGACAGTGTGGACCCTTCCAGATATCAAACAGCGTTCCCTTACCCTGCCAATGGAGATTGTGGTCTCAACTGAAGTAACCTCCTCTGATGAGGAAGAGAGGGGCAGAAGGGAGAGGAGGCCAGGTGTCCCAATGGAGCTTCCAGGGGAAGGGAGCTGTAGGAGTAGAGTCAGAGGCAGAAGGGACGTAGGGCCAGCAGGTAGTCCAAGGAGGAAGGGGCTGCAGATGACACCACTACCCTGCTGCCAGGATTTACATGCGGTGATGCAGCTACCTCAGTATGTCCAAGGTGCAATGCCGAAGGAAGCTCCACATCTTAGAGGAGAGCGTGACCTCCATTTGCCAGATGATTGGGCCTGAAATCAGCTCCAACTGTGTGGGTGGACATCCCATGGCAGTGGCTCTGAAGGTCACAGTGGCCCTTAGCTTCTATGCCTCTGGCTCTTTCCAGGGCTCAGTGGGGGATCTGTGTGGAGTCTCCCAATCAGCTGTCCACAGTTGCGTCAAGTTGGTGACAGAAGCTCTGTTCAGGCGGGTACTAACCTTTATTCTTTACCATACGGATGAGGCCAGCCAAGCTAAGTGAGCCAGAGGCTTTGTAGCGATTGCTGGGTTCCCCCATATCCAGGATGCCATCAACTGCACACGTGGCCCTCAAGGCACCAGCGGGTCAGCCGTGTGCCTTCATCAACAGGAAGGGATTCCATTGCATGAACGTGCAGATAGTGTGTGATCGCAGATTCAGCAAGTCTGTACAAGGTACCCTGGCAGCTCCCATGACGCATACATCCTCAGACACACCCAGGTGCTGAAGCTCTTCAGTGTTCCAGCCCAACTGTATGGATGGTTGCTGGGTGATAAAGGCTATACATTGGAGAGGTGGCTCATGATGCCTCTCCGCCACCCACGAACGGAGGCAGAGAAGCGTTACAATACAAGACATGTCTCCATAAGGGCGGTGGTAAAGAGGACCACAGGCCTTCTCAAGATGTACTTCCGATGCCTGGACTGTTCAGCGGAAGCACTACAATACCCCCCAGAGTGGGTGTCACTGATCGTGGTTCCATGCTGCACTCTCCACAATCTGGCACTGACAAGAGGGGACCCATTGGAGGAAGAGGATCTTGAGGCAGCTGCATAGGTCACAGATGATAAGTCCAGTACTGAGTCTGAAGAGGAGCACAGTGAGGAGAACGCTGAGGATGTGGAGCCAAACCTCAGTAACCTGCAAGGATGCAGGAACACCAGGAATGCCTTGATTCAATGCTTCTTCAGCTAGGTTATCAAAGACCAGCTTCAAACACAGCCAGGACTGCCTCCTCCATCCTGGATGTCTGAAAGGATCCATTCATTTGAACACAAAGAACACTCAGTGCTTGTGCACTGAGCTTGTGCACTGAGTGCCCCCCCCCCCACCCCCCGCTGACAGCAGCATTGGAGACAGCCTGCTGACTCTGTTGTCTTGTTGGCTTTGATGACATTGGTAGTCGTCCTCTGGCCAGTGGAGCCTGTGCTCACCTTGCCTGTGTCATTGGCAGAGGAGTGGAGGAGCTGCTGCTGTCATCCTGAGCGCCCTAATAGGAGCCCTCAGACACGACAGGCAGCTCATGCGCTTTGGACCTCCCTGTGCATCATTGATGAGGACAGGTACCTAGCTGGGATACTGGGTGCCTCATTTATCTCCCACATTGACACTGATCACCTGAGGTCATTGCCTGTGTGAGGGCTTGCAGGTCTGAGCGCAACCCCAGGAACCCCTCATTGTGTCCCTGGAGCTGCCTCTCCATGAGAGTCATCACTCTCTCAGTGGAGGAGGCATTGCACTCGGCCATGATGGTCAATGCAGTTCTCACGCTCCACGTGGACCCCTCTATCTTGGCACACAGACCCTCAAGGATCTCCACCAGATGCTTCCGCACATCTCGCTGGACATCCAGCGTTTTTTTTATTCATTCATGGGATGTGGATGTGGGTGTTGCTGGCCAGGCCAGCATTTATTGCCGATCCCTAGTTACCCAAGTTCAGAGGGCATTTTAAGAGTCACGTGTAGGCCAGACCAGGTAAGGGCAGCAGATTTCCTTCCCTAAAGGACATTAGTGAACCAGATGGGTTTTTACAACAATCGACAATGGTTTCATGGTCATCATTCGACTTTTAATTCCAGATTTTTATTGAATTCAAATTCCACCATGTGCTGTGGCAGGATTCGAGCCCAGGACCCCAGAGCATTATCCTGGGTCTCTGGATTACCAGTCCAGCAACAATACCACTACGCCACTGCCTCCAGAGGCTCATCTGCCTTCGATTAAGCATCGTCCTGATCTCTGACTGGCGTCGCCCTGGGCACACTCTGCCTCCAACTGCAGCTCAAGCGATTGTGAAGTCCCCTGACCAATGTACAACAATATATTAGCTGCTGCTCTAATGCCCATGGAGGTGCTGGTGCCCGCTTCAGAGCGGGTGTGACGCAGGTGCAAATGAGGCCCAGTGGTCCTCCGACATCAGGGGTGGCCCTTCGGGGTCTGGAGATCGAACGCCTACTGGTGAACCTAAAAGGGAGAAGAAGGACATGTCGTTAGTTAAAACCATCACACTGTCGCTGTGCATGTCGGGCACTCTGATGAGACAACAGAGATCATGGTGCCCTTGTCTTCCAATGATGAATGGGGGCTCCAGGTTCGAGGTTCACATCAATGAAGAGTCTACACTAGAATAGTTGCACAGGCAGAAATTCTCAGCTCTGTGCACTGTACTCTTACCTTCATCTGACATCCCTGCCTCTCCATGCCCGACTTCACATGGGGCGTGCTGGCTCTCAAGCTCAAGGGCATCTTGCTCATACCTCGAAAGGATTAGGAGGCTAGCAGAGCCTCCGCCAGTCCACGACCTTTCTATATTATTGTGGTCAGCCTTCTCCTAAAACAACAGAGGAGCAAGGCTTAGTCCACTCTGTACATGCAGCGCCATTGCAGCCTGGCCAACTCCAGCTGAGGAGCACCTGGCAGGGCACTTCCGAGTCATGGCCCTCAAGCCGCATGGCACTCAGTCCAAGCAAACAGGGATCACCCCCCTTGGCCAGCTCTGGCATGATTGACAGTTGGCACTCAGATTCTAGCACCCCTGAGGTCCACGGGGGCACAGCCAGACCTTAACACACCTGCACCTTGACCCATGCCAACACGGCACTCACCCTTCCTGAGTGCAGCAGGCCATTGAAGCACTTCCGGCACTGCACCCAGGAGCGTTGCACCCTGTCACGGCTGCTGATCAGCGCTGCCACCTCCTCCCATGTCCTCTTGGTAAGGTGCAGTGGCCTCCTCTTCCCATCCCTGGGGACAAGGGTGTCCCTCCTGGCAGGCACCTCCAAGAGGATTGCAAGGCACTCATCAGAGAAGTATGGTGCTGAGTACCCACCTGACCTGCCCTCCCACGTGCTGTGTCCAGCTGCACTCGACTCCACTGCGAACGTACAGGAGACATCCTCTGTGGCAGCCTTCCAGAGGTTGCGTGGGCCATTTTTAATATGGAGACAAAAATTGCACATATTACTCCAGATGTGGTCTCTCAAAACCCTGTACAATTGTAGTAAGACGTCTTTATTCCTGTACTCCAATTCCCTTGCAGTAAAGGCCAAATTGCTTTCTGAACCTGCATGCTAACTTTTTATGTTCCTTGTACAAGTGCACCCAAGTCTCTCTGAACATCAACATGTTCAAGTTTCAGACCTTTTAAAAAAAATTCTGCTTTTCTATTCTTGCGACCAAAGTCGATAACCTCACACTTCACACATTATACTCTGTCACCTTTTTGCTTACTCACTTAACTTGTCTATATCTCTATGCAGCCTCTTATGTCTTCCTCGCAACTTTTTGTGTTCTTTGTGAGTACACCATGTCTTTCTGAACATCAACACTTAGAAGCTTCACGCCTTTTAACAATTATTCTGCTTTTCTATTCTTATGACCAAAGTGAACGATCTCACACTTGCCACATCATACTCCATCTGCTATCACTTAACCTGTCTATATCACTCTGCAGCCTCTTTGTGTCCTCACTGCTTGCATTCCCACCTAACTTTGTATCATCAGCAAACTCATCTAAGTCATTAATATAGATTGTAAATAGCCAAGGCCCCAGCACTGACACTTGCACTCCACTAGTCACAGCCTGCCAAATTGAAAACGCCACATTTTCGTAAAATCATATTGATCTGTTGTAATCATACTATGATTTTATAAGTGCATTTTTAAAGCTTCCTTGGTAATACATTCCAGCACTTTCCTGATGACTACAATGCTTAAGAAACGTTCACAACGAATCCCTAAGATTGAGTGATTTTTATCATTCCTGTGTCATTATTTTCTGTAATCTACAAATTAAAATGTGAACCTGTTTTCCAGCTTTTAGTAACATTTAGCCTTTATATTTCAAATGGATCTGATTGCTGAGGAAGCTGAACTTCATTGCCTGTTCAAACTAGCAAATTTTATTTCTAAATTTTTTCGGGTGTAACTAAAGCTAGCTGGTTTACAGGTGTAAATTTTATTTAACTAAAATTTATATCTACCCGCAGACACTTAGAATGCCAACTTTAGCTTCTGTTGCTTTGTTGGAAAACTTATTTGGTACATCTTTATATAAAAACAATTATAACACTACTCTGTTATGATCAGAGCTGAAAAGCTAAAGAGATTTCTTCTAGAGGGCAAACTGGAGGGCAGCCAAAAGACCTAGGCGTATTTAGATGATGTCAGAGTGTTTGCAGATGAGCTATATTGGACAAGCTTGGCGTACCTTGACAGCACATCTCCTGGTGGGATTAAATACAGGCAGCAGCAGCACCAGTCGCTGAAAATCTGAAATGGCCTGGTTAGATTTTGCATTCACAGGAAATTATGAAGCATTAAACATCCAAGCCTTGAATTCAGTGTTAAAACATAACTATGATTTTAATTATGAGCTCAGTTCATGTTCAATTATCCATTTATCAGCATGTTTGAAGTTATAGGATGAAGTGTCACAAATAGCTTTGGAATTTCATGTCTTAAGCTGGTAGAGGAATAGAGAAAAGATATCAAACTGTGTTTTTTCAATGTTCCTACTTTCCTGAAGGTGGGGATTAATATGACAACATTTTAAAAAATATATTCTTTCATGGGACGTGGGCATCACTAGCTAGGCCAGCATTTATTGACCATTCCCTAATTGCCCCTGAGAACTTGATTCACTTGGTAGTCCTATTGTTGTCATTTCTCATATGAACTTGGACAGTGTGTGCTCACTGTTCATTTGTCCAAGCCATAATAACTAAATACAATTTCATTTTCAGTTGGTGCCTCCATTTCTTTTCACCATAGTTGACCAGGTACCAATCAGAAGCTGCAACCCCAGATGATTTTTTCTACTAATCTTCCTTACTGAAACCCACTGGAGCACCCCTATTGCCACATTGGCTAAGTACAGGGATTCAACCTGAAAACTTTCTGGTGTGCGTAGCTCTAGTCATGAAATATTACAGAAGGATTGAAGCAGCAAACAACAAAGATGATTTGATGATGCCTATTGTGAAGGAATAAGAGAAATTAGGAAGTTCATAGTTTTAACATCCTGGGAAGAAATTAGTACAGTAAGAGACTGCAATGAGTCTTAAGCAGGGATTTGTTTTATCACCGAACAGGGATGTGGAGGCGGAACTAGAAGTGGGTGGTGAAGGATTCCCCACCCACCCAACACTCCAACCTCCATTTGCAGTGTGATCTTGTGCCAGCTGGGCAATTAACAGCCGGTAGGGTCAGCTTCCAGATTCAGGCCTTGATATGGCAGCCATGTCTCACCTAACATAGAAGGAAATGCTGATGGCAGTAGAGAGAGTGCAGAGGAGATTTACCAGGATGTTGTCTGGGCTGGAGAGTTTTAGTTATGAGGAGAGATTGGATAGACTGGGGTTATTTTCCCTGGAGCAGAGGAGATTGAGGGAGGATATGATTGAGGTGTATAAAATTATGAGGAGCATAGATAGGGTAGACAGGAAGGAACTTTTCCCCTTGGTGGAGGGATCAGTAACCAGCGGGCATAGATTTAAGGTAAGGGGCAGGAGGTTTAGAGGGGACGTGAGGAAGAATTTTTTCATCCAGAGGGTGGTGGAAATCTAGAACTCACTGCCTGAAACGGTGGTAGAGGCAGAAACCCTCATAACATTTAAGAAGTATTTGGATGTACACTTGCGATGCCATGGATACAAGGCTATGGGCCTAGTGCTGGAAAATGGGATGAGAATAGTTAGGTACTTGTTTGACCGGCGCAGACTGGGTGAGTCGAAGGGCCTTTTTACGTGCTGTAGACCTCTATGACTCTATGTTTAAATGGCCATTAGCACTCAATTTAAATGGAGGTCTGCAAGAATCTGGTAACTTCCCTGACAGCCATTAGCCTACACCCACTACCAATCAACTTTAGGCCAACAATCATCATCCTGTGCCAGTCCTCAAGAAGGAGTTAGATATAGCTCTTAGGGCGAAAGGAATCAAAGGGTATGGGGAGAAAGCAGATGCAGGCTATTGAGTTGGATGATCTGCCATGATCATAATGAATGGCAGAGCAGGCTCGAAGGGCCGAATGGCCTACTCCTCCTAGTTTCTATGTTTCAACAGCCATCAGCCCCATCATCCAGGAGTCATCTCTCCTCACAATCATCCAGGAACCCACAATCCTCACAATGAAAGTGCAGTGAAAAACTGCTTGTGGGCATAACAGAAGCAGGATCCATTGTGGCCCCATGGTTCGGTGACAACTCCTTCCAAGTTTTCCTCCTGGCCAGTTGGGCAAGGCAGAAGGTCCCCTTCCCCAGGGATGAAAAGTGGAGACCTCCCAGCCTAACCAAATGACTGAGGTTGCAGAGGAGGTCAGCAGCTGTGGAGTTCTCTAGAGAACTTTGCTGCTGTGCTGCAAGTGGGGTAATGACCTTCTCTGCTCCACAAGTTTGAATGACAAACTTTGGGTCCCTTTGAGGTTTGAGGAAGAGCAAATGGATAAGTGTGAGGGTGCAAATGCTGGGGAAGGAGAGTCCAACAAACAACCCCACAACTGCTGGCCTCTTCTACAACCTCTGTCCAGGCTTGCTTGATCAGTGGCAATGGGTGGAGGCTACAGCAGCTCCTTGGAAAGGAATGTCAGGCGACACGAATGTGGAATTGTCCACTCTCGCAATGTGGCTTCAGTGTTCACAATGCCACATGCATGCTATTGACCACAGAAACTGCAGCAAGCACAAAAAACAATCAGACATTATGCTTACTGTAGTGGGCCACTAGCATTATTCTCCTGTGTTCCCGAAGGAACGCCAGAGTGTAAGGAGGTGTGAGAATCCCTTGTGGAGTTTGTCTTGGGTTCGGAGCCATACTGTGGATGTAACAGGAATGAGTGACAGTGCCAAGTGATGTGTTCAAACAACAATTTTATTGAATAATGATGATATGACAATTATAATTGATCATTTAAAAGAGAAAGAAGTAAAAAGAAAGATAAATTTATTGAAAGGAGAACACATTTCATGTACATCAGAAGAAAAGACTGTTTTTAAAAAAGCATAAGCAATAACCCCAAATTAGTCAGTTCCACGACATGAACGCTAAATTGGTAAAAATTCCCCTCAGTACATATATTACCAAGTTTCTAAGTAACCTTACATATGGGGGTGGACTCTTCGGCCAGTCACTCAGATGTCCCTTCCTCCATAGTCTTCAGTCGTTGACTATTCTATTCTGGCTGCTGCACCATATCTTGGAAGCAAGTATGAGCACCCCATGTGTGCCTGACCATCTGTCAGAGACTGTGACAGCCATGGCTTATGATAGTTGGCGTGTAGGAGGCTAGGCCCATGCTGAGTCCCAGACTGATGACGTGCCTCTGGAGTGATCCGTGATGCAGCGGATGCTGGAAGTCCAGCATAAGGTGCATGAAGATCTGACAGAGCTTCAAGAGGGTATCCATGCCCTGGCTTGGACAGTAGAGGAATCCATCCAGGCGATGAGTGCTGCAATCTCACACTCGTCTTTGTGCATGGCCTCCTCCTTTGACAGCTTGATGACTCTCGTGGAGAGCTACATCTCGCAGGCCAGTCAATGGACGCCGGAGATGCACGCAGACCTGCATGCAATTAACTTGTCTGTGAGCTCAAGGGAGGAGCAGTGACAAAGCAAGAGAGGAACTGGAATCTCCAGGTTATTGTCTTTCTCAGGTCAACATGGGGGTACAGGTATATCTTACAAGGGAGGGGGTATGGCAACCTTCTGGGGGCTTCTCTGAGCGTGCTCCAAGTGTGGACAGCAGCTCCTCAGTCCCTATGCCAATGATAACACCACCTCAAGTTGCATGACAACTGAGGAGGCTCCTGTACCTATACACAAGCCCTTCAGCATGCTGAGGTTCAAGCAGCCAGAAAACGACCGCTAAGGTCATCCCAGGCCGCAGGGCAGCAACTTGCCTGAAGCCTGGAAGTCAGCAGGCTGCTTGCACTACAGCTAGCAGTGAAGGGGAGCACCAGGTAGGAGCACGCATAAAAGAACTAAGAAAATGCAATGATTAGACAGTTAATGATTCCCTGCTTGTGTGTTCTGATTAATATAATAAGCGATTTGATTTAGGAAAGTTTCCATCTACTGTTGGTGGCTCTGTGGCAGTGCAATTGTGGTGTATATGCCCAAGGGCTGGCTGGGAGTGGCCATGGTTTGTATGCTTATCATTAGTGTATTTCAGCAGCAACAGGTGCTGGTGAATAAGCAGGTCTGGAGGGCAAATCTTTATCTGACAGGATGGCAGAAGCAATGTCAGCCGAAACGCATGTGTATAAGTGCTTCATGACCCTCCTTTGCGTCCACCCCTTAACATTCTCCAAGTGCTCCCTCATGTCCAACGGGATGCTGTAGTTCCTCTTTGGCTTCCTTATCTTCCTCCTTGTCCCAGGATGCCTCGCATTCCACTGTGTCTTCAACAGTCAATGTCTACATACACACAGCACCAGGTTGTGTAGAGCGCAGGTGACCTCCACTACCTGGGAGACCCCTACTGGGGCATATTGAAGAGTGCGACCCAATTAGACCAATCCAGGCACCTGAATCTCATTTAGAGGAGACTGATGGTCAGCTTGATGGTCACTCTGGTGGCAGCATGGCTCATATGAGAGCATTCTTCTGCCTCAGTCCATGGGTTCCGAAATTATTTTGTGTGGTCATCTCTTCGTTGGGTATCCCTTGTCGGCAATTTTCCATCCTTGCAGGCTTCCGGGGGTTGTTGAAAAGCTGGATAACGTAAGTGTCATGGCTGCTCCCAGGATAACAAGCACATACTGGCAGGATTGGCTGACAGTGGTTGTAGACTAGTTGGTCGTTCAGGGAATGAAATCCCTTCCTAGTTAATGAAGCCCACTGGCTGCATTGATGGCCACATGCATACAATCTCTGAGACCCTGCATTTTGGGAATCCAGCAAGGCCCCAAAATCTCTGGCTGTCACGCCTGACTGTCAGTTTGGTAATTGATGTACTGGTTGGCCCTCCTGAAGCAGGCATCTGTTGCTACCCTACAACAGTGCAGTGTCATGCAACTGATTGGGAGATGCCCATGTCAGTAGGCATCTGAAACGAACCTGAGGTGTAGAAATTAAGGTCCACAGTTACCTTGAGAGAGCCACTGGCATCAGATGACCACCAATACAATGCCTCACCTCATTTGCCATCATGCACACAGATGTTCAATGGCATTACCATCGCTGAATCCCCCACTATCAACATCCTGAGGGTTACCATTGACCAGAAACGGAACTGGACGAGCCATACAAATACTGTGGCTACAAGAGCGGATCAGAGGCTAGGAATCGTGCAACGAGTAACTCACCTCCTAACTCCCCAAAGCTTGTCCACCATCTACAAGGCGTACGTCAGGAGTGTGATGGAATACTCCCCACTTGCTTGGATGAATGCAAGAAGCTTGATACCGTCCAGGACAAAGCAACCCGCTTGATTGGCACCACATCCACAAACATTCACTCCCTCCACCACTGACAAACAGTAGCAGCAGTGTATACCATCTACAAGATGCACCGCAGGAATTCACCAAGGCTCCTGAGACAGTATCTTCCAAACCCACGACCACTACCATCCAGAAGGTCAAGGGCAGCAGATAAATGGGAACACCACTGCCTGGAAATTCCCCTCCAAGTCACTCACCATCCTGATTTGGAAATATATCGCCGTTCCTTCACTGTCGCTGAGTCAAAATCCTGGAACTCCCTTCCTAACAGCACTGTAGGTGTACCTACACCACATGGACTGCAGCGGTTCAAGAAGGCAGCTCACCACCACCTTCTCAAGGGCAACTAGGGATGGGCAATAAATCTGGCCCAGCCAGTGAAGCTCATATCCCGTGAATGAATTTTTTAAAAATAGATCGGTCACAGCCTCTCAGGACAGGTGCGATCTTTAGCAACACTGTTACTTCAGCATCTGGAAGTACTTTGTCCTTTGTCTGTTGACCCTGGCCACCTACGTTGCCGCGCTGCTGTCTGCTTTTGGACTCTCTGCGGCTTTCTACTGTTTCCCTGTCACCAGACTGCCCCTTGCAGGCCTTCACTATCTCCTCAAGGAACCTCAACCCCAAATCAATAGCTCGCCTACTCCTTTGAGAGAGAAAATAAAAAGCATAATTGCGCAGCTGTCTGGTGCAGCAATACCAACAGCTGCTGCCCTGTTGCCATCTTTAAAAAGCTGCTGAGGCTTTGACCCTCTCTTTACGCTCACTGAATAATTCCAAGGGCCTTTAAAATCTGCCTTCCATTGGCTCCTTGACCATCTCAATTGCTTTTTAATTTCTCATTTTGAAATCAGAAGTGGCATCCCAGCGTAGCCTGTTATACACCACTTGTAAAATTGTGTCCCGGCATCATGATGACAGAGGGAGCACGACCCAATGACATACACATAATTTTACAGGCCATTGCTTTCCATTTCTGCACCGTAAAATCTCCACCTTAGTTTCAACATAATGAGGACCATGTATGTGGAGTTCAGAGGTGACAAGAGAGAAACATTTAGAGGAATACACGACTACAATAATAGTGTCAATGAAATAGGACAACTCAAAAAGTACTGACTAGAAGAGAGGTTAGCGGTTAAAGAAGGTTTCATGACAAATGTCAAGCTTTTTCTCGGGTTCTATCCAGGAGAGTAGAAGTTTCGGAAAAGTCACAGTAGATATGGACTTGTAAGTTTTGAATTGACTTGTGTATAATAGAGGATTGAATTGTTGAAAGAACTAGAAGTATTTGAAGAACCCAAGCTCTTTAGCTCCAATGCCAAAGCATAGAATGTGAAAATTCCAAATTATGTCAGAGGAGATTGTGAGGGGAAAAAATGTCAGGAGAGGAAGAGGACCAAAGATGGAGCTATTCCAGATTCGAGATTATAGCTGTTGGTAAGACTCATAAGATATGAAGGGGCTGTCTTGAGAGATGCTTAATTTTCAGGGCCCTATAGAAGGATATGAAAATAACCAAGTTTTAGTAATTCGCCAATTCACCATTGAACTAAGAGGAGTCTTGAAGCTTTGAGCTCTGGGTTTGTAAACCAAAAAATGTAGGTGTGGAATCAACTAAAAAAGAATGAATAGCTTTGGTAGATGAGAGGAGGACAAAGTGAGATGAAGAGGGAAGAGAATAAGCAAATGTGCAGAATACTGGAAAAATATTGGCCCAAATCTCCTAGTCTCCAGATCACCAACTTAGATGTGTGTCGGGACTCTGGAAGTCCTGATACGCTGACCTACATGGGAATTGCTTGGAAAGTTTCAACTTCCAATGGGCGATTTCCCTGCTTCCTGGGACTCTCCGTAAAAAGTCTCCAACTCTGAGTTACCAGAATAGTTCCCCAGGAAACGTTAGATGGATTAAAACCTGGACTAACACCTGGGTAACGATACAACTGCCACCCCAGTGACTCCAATGACCTCCCTCCCCAGCTATCCTGGACTCTTGCCCCCCACCCACCCCACCCCTCACTGCTGACCCTCTGACTTCCCCCCTCCGAACCTCTGACCATTCTCCAACCTGAACTGACTAGCCCATGACCCGTCTACACCCCAACCAAACCCAATTTCCCCTCCAAACCTCCGACTAGCCCCCCCCAATGCCCCAACTCAACCTCACCACCCTACCCCCTTACCAACTTCCCTTATCCACCTGACCCACTTACCTTGCCCACCCTACCCCCTTGCCCACCCTATCCCCTCGCCCATTCATCTTACCTTCCAGTAGCTTTCTAAAGAAGCTTTGGGCCCCTTAAATTCTTTACTTACAGAATATGGCAGCTAGTGCCATAAAAAAGGGTGCATGTTTTCTGCGCAGATTTTCTCCGCTGCTCCCTCTGAGATTTCCTGTGCCAAGTCAGTTTGGAAGGATCCTCCATTGGAAAACTGCCCTGAAATATCGGAAGAGGCTAAGTGCATAATTTTTTGTCTATTCAGGGTCGGAAATAGGGATTCTGTGCCTGCAAGGAAGATTCGAGCCTATACATAAAAAAAAAATGAGATAAACTGTTAACTGACAGGTATAATGGGCTGCTGAAACAACAACAAGCAATATGAAAATATTTAAACATCCAGTCTATATATAACTTGGGTGAACTATTAGGTGTGTCTGATTGTTTGTGATATGAGTTACATAAACAGTGACTCAGGGCAGTGGTCTACAACTTGGGGCTCATTGAGACTTGGGCGGCTCCTGACCTTGATTGATTGAATCCATTTTGATGGCAATTAAATGGCTTGTTTCTTTTTTTAACTTTTATTAACATTATACTACTGAAAACCTATCATTCAATTAACAGCATTTTTGTAAAAACCTTCAAAATTTTGTTGAAATGTTTGTCTTGTTTTCTGTTATTATTGGCGTTTGAGTAACAGCATTTTGGTTCTTCAAGTATTGCATTTTGAGTAAATTTAAAAAAAAGGAAATGACTCTTGTTATTAAGATTGCGGGCCACGTGCTTAGAAAGCACCTTGTGTTTGCTGCTATTTAAATGTTTCCTCAGCAAGCTTTTGTCACTTCTGAAAAGCTGCTGAAAGGTGAAACAAGTTTCAGTTTTTATACTATTTTTTCACATCATTTTGGCTTTATCCACCTTTTTTAACTAATTTTGTAGCTGATCAATGGCTTTATAATCTATTTTTGTCTCTTTCAAATTATGCAAATAGGCTGGGATTCTTTGTTCACACATTTTACAAATCAAATTTAAGACTTGATTGCAACATTGATGTATTTCTGAATGAATAAAGTTGCAGTAATTTCCTTGTTATATATAAATTGAAGCACAAATATTTATACTACAGGAAGGGCTAACATTCACTGAGGTAAAGATATATATATGTAATAGTCTTCAATTTTAAAGTAAATGGGGGTTAATAAGAAACTGAGAAGCATCAAAATAGTCAATAACTTTCTATTCTTCAATGACTTCTTAGGCTGAGACAAATAGAGATGGTATTTACGTTCAGGAGACCAGTTGGACATAAATAAATTCTGACACAGAGCAAACAACTATGAAAGAATGAGCGGTACTTTCAGTAGACCTATGAAATGTAAAAAGCAACATCAGTAGAGACACTAATTGCAACGTCTATCTTCTGTTTCCTTTGACATCCCAGCATGAGTTATGCCATTCTCAATCACAACTTCTGTTTGGCCTGTTCAAGCATGCTTAAATGTTTGTTGTCTCTTATGTACTCAAATGCCTTTTATACTAGTGCATTCCATCTTTGTCTTTCATCATTTCAGGCACAAAACCATATTCTTGTGTTTCTCCCCCTCAGATTCATCTTGTGCATTATATTCTCCTAATGCAGGATTATTTGCAATATTAGCAATCTATCACTGATATACAGAACTGAAATTAGCTGCATTTTTTGCCATTGTTCTTTATTTCTCTCACTATCTTCCTCTCTATTTTCTTCCTTGCTATATTTGTTGCGTGGTGTCTGGCTGTTTCTTTGTTAACCATAATCTCCTTGTTTGTAATGTCTCTCTCTCTCAATCTCTCCCTCTTTCTCTCCTTGCTCACATGTCGCCAGGAACAGAAAAAAAGAAAATTGACAAATTTAAAAAAGAACATGAAGTGGAAAGCAGAAAGCAAAGAGCAAAAAGGTAAAAAGGAATATCATTTAGGAAACAAAATCTAAAATAGCGCTGCACTGCTCCATGGCGGACCAGCACAGACTCGATGAATTGAATGGTCTCCTTCTGTCTGTAAATGATTTTCTGACTAAAAAAGAGTAATACTGGAATGAGTGAGCCAAATTAAGTCTTACTTTGTGAAAGGCAAGATACTTAACTGTAGATGGCAACGTATAATTCGACCTGGCGTATAAGATAACCCCAGTTTTCCAGCCCCAAAAATCATTTTATTGCATATCCTTGCATTTAGCTCAACATCCCTTTTCAGCCACAGCATGCTATACTCACATTAGTAGTCAGCCTCAATTTTGCACCCCACAAAATGCTTGTTTTCCTTACCAGTACCTTATAACTGGGGCAAGGAATTAAGCAGGCAATGTGGCTAAGATGCACAGGAATTTAAGAGACATCCACTCTGCATTGGATGTCAATGGCAATGAATTTACCTAGCTTTAAATGCTTTGATTGTGGTTAAAAGTATCGTTCTACAGTTAATTTATTCAATAAAACATGTTACATTAATTTAATATGAATTACCAATGTTTTTTTTTTCACATTTCAAAACGGTGATCTCCCACACCCGGTGATTCATTTTTATACTCGGCATATAAATCGACCACTGTTTTTGGAGGGATCTTTCAAATTAATTTTCTTTGGCATACGACGTGAATAATTCTTCTGATTTACTTTGACTATGGCATCATTGTTAGGGTCCCATTCTTGATCAGATGTGGCTCTTTCAGTTTCAGAATCATTCGTCCACAACAAATTATCTTTCTTTCCATCCATTGAATGGATTATTTCAAATCTTCTGAATGATCCGATGACAGTTTGTGCACTAATAGCCTTGCATGATTTGAAGACAAAACAACACAGACATCAAGCATATTTTCACTCTCTGTGAAGGGTTTGTTTCTTCGTCAATCATTCACCAATTCCATTGGGTGCAAACATGATCCTTGAATTACTTGTGAGGCACACGTGGATGGTCGACTTCCAGCATAACTGCAACATGGGTGTTACTTATTTGCAGGTGCCTCTTGATTTCATTGATTATAAGGGATCTGAATATGTTGCACACTAATCTGCATTCTTTGTGTAGCTCACCAGAACATCTATACCACACATTATCGATCCATAACTTCATTCCATTCTCATCCATCTAACTGTTGTCATAGACTTGCACAAAAACTTCTGCTAGGAACTTAATTTTCTGCATGGTTTTACATTTGAAAACTACCTTAAATTTTAATTTTCTTCCATTGGCCATACAGACTAATACTCCTGTGAATCTTGCCTTCTTGACAGGAATCCTGTCATTTTCACCAGAACTGTTTGAATCTTTCCCTTCTAGAGTTCGCTTGCAGGACATATCAAAATTCATGAGCATTTCATCAGTGTTGTTGATGTGGCAAATTGGTCATTTGTGCTTTAGCCGCTGTCTGATGGTGAATCATTGAAAGTTGGTAACGTTGACATCGGGGTCTTTCCTAGTCTCTGAGCAATCTTGGTATTCTACTGCAACCTAGACATTTTTATTCCATGAAGTGGCTACACCAACTGGTAGTTGCTCCGAAATCTTTGCTGGACTCAGGGTTTGATTTGGCTCACTTAAGTGTGCACATTGCATTTCTCGTGGCAATGTAACTATTCTGATAATTTTCGAGGACCCATTCCACGATACATGCTTCTCAAGATCATGTCTGGCTGATTCCTGTTCTCGTGGAGCATTCAGTCTTGGCATCTTCTTCAGGGCAGATTTCTCCTCCTTCCATTCTTGCAGTTTTTCACTAATCACAAATTCCCTTGCTACAGCACATTTATTTGAAGAGTCAGCAAATGTTACAACTTATAGCTTGAAACCAACTTCATGCTTCATTTATTTCGCTGGAAGACTCATTTCTCTTCATTGTTCGTCACGCGGGGTCTACTCTGTGTAGACATGTCTTAAGCTCATGCATATCTTCGCAACACAGCATGTATCACCTGCTCAATCCCTTGTGCCCAATTATAAGGTGAATAAAACATGCATTTGTGGGGCAAGAAATTGAATTGAGGCTGACTACTAATGTGAGTAGTGACTGCAAAAGGGTGTTGATCTAAATGCTGAAGATATGCAAAAACACGATTTTTGGGACCAGAAAAATGGCATCGGTCACCTTATACACTAGGTCAACTTATACATCATGATCTACAATAACCAAGAAAGTTACAATTGTTCCCTTTACCATTGATGCAAACTCTTAAAAGCTCTTGTTCAAGTACTCTTTAAAAATAATTGCAGATTCCACAGATATTTTAAAGAAATGACAAATTCACGGTCAAAGGCTATCACAAGGCTAGCAAACATTTCTTTATGTAGAGGATTATTGGACCATGGAACCTTTGCACAGAGACTCACTACGTTTCTTGAGGAAAAATTGAATAGCTTTTTGAAGCAGAGCAGGATTCAGGACTATGGGGAAATCAGGATGCAATTTGATTTACTTTGAATTTTTCTAGAAGAGAACCGGCACAGATGCAATGGGCTGAATGGCCTCTTTCTGTGCTGTTAACTGCTATGATGCTATATCAATATTGGGGTCTTCGTTGAATAATCCAGTTCACTTATTAGGATTGGCTATTTGGATGATGTACAAGAGGACTATTATTATCCTTCAGTTAAATACTGCTTTTAGGAAAGGAGGGTAATGGGAAAATTGGATGAAAAAATCTAATGATAAGAAAATTGAGAGGTTCCAATTTTCCCTTCCTTTCTGGAAATTGAGTTTAAATTCAGCTTAGAGTTATGGGATCAAAATCACCCAACTTAATTTTATTTAGAGGCCAAATATGAACTGTTGCTTCTCTCTTAACCCGTTATATATCTAAAAAAAACCTCTTGCAATCTTCTTTTATATTACTGGCTAGTTTACCCTCATCTTTAATCTTCTCCCTCCTTATTTCTTTTTTAGTTGTCCTCTGTTGGTCTTTGTAGGCTTCCCAATCCCCTGGTTTCCCACTGCTCTTCGCCGCATTGTATGCTTTCTCTTTAGCTTTTATGCTGTCCCTGACTTCCCTTGTCAGCCATGGTTGCCTCGTCCTCCCTTTAGTATGCTTCTTCTTCCTAGGGATGAATTTTTGCTGTGTCTCCCAAATTACTCCCACAAACTCCTGCCATTGCTGTTCCACTGTCTTTCCTGCTAGGGTCATCTCCCAGTCAATTCTAGCTAGCTCCTCCCTCATGCCTCTGCAGTTGCTTTTATTCAACTGTAATACCGTTACATCTGATTTCAGCTCTTTCCTCTCAAATTGCAGGGTAAATTCTATCACCTTAAGCTCCCTTATCAAATCTGCCTCATTACACATCACTAAATCTAGAACTGCCTGTTCCCTAGTGGGCTCCACCACAAGCTGCTCCAAAAAGCCATCTCGTAGACATTCTACAAATTCCTTTTCTTGGGATTTCCCAGTCTAACTGCATATTGAAATCCCCCATGATCACTGTAACCTTGCCTTTCTTATACGCCTTTTCTATCTCCTGGTGTATCTTGTGCCCCACATCCTGACTACTGTTCGGAGGCCTGTACATAACTCCCATTATGGTTTTTTTACCTTTGCGGTTCCTCAACTGTACCCACACACATTCTATATCATCTGATTCTACGTCATTTCTTGCTATCGATTTAATTTCATTTCTTACTAACAAAGCAGCTCCAACCCCTCTGCCAACCTGCCTATCTTTTCGACAGGATGTATATCCTTGGATATTTAGCTCCCAGTCCTGATCCCCTTGCAGCCATGTCTCTGTGATGCCCACCACAACATACCTGCCAATTTCAATCTGCGTCATAAGCTCATTTACCTTATTTCGTATACTGCGTGCATTCAGATACAACACCTTCAGTTCTGTATTTCCCATCCCCTTTCTCATTGTCGTCCCTTTATCTGATGTGCTTGAAGTTAGATTCCTAGCCCTTTCCAAACACTTTTCCTATTTTGTGTTCTGGGGACTTTAGCCTCTCCTGGGCTCTCCTTTCTTTTCAGTTTTTTCGTAATTTTCCATGAAGTTGAGCCCAACCCCCACACGCTAACCTGCTGCCTTGTTTCCCATTAGTCATACCATTCTACAAAGTGCCGCACAGAAGCTTTATTAAGATGATAGAAGTCGGTGGAATTAAGGGGAAAGTGACAGTATAGATAGTGAAATAAAAGTCAGAAAATACTGGAAATACTCTGGCAGCATCTGTGGAGAGAGAAACAAAATTAATGTTTCAGGTCTATGATCATACATCATGAATCATGAACAGTGACCCTTCATGCCACCTCCAGGCACATCTTTTGTTTCTTTACTTGTCTCACTACTGCTCCCTTTGGCCTTGCACCATTAACATTTTTGTCATTTAATCTCTCCTGATCTCCATCCTATAACAGTACATTCCTTTTGTTCATTTGTTCAAAACTTAATACATTTCTAACTTCTCCCAGTTTGAAATTAGACCTGTTGGACAATTTCAGGGGCTGAGATTCCTCCATTGCTACTTTTGGATCCCATACCTTTCTTTGACCACATACCAAATCAGAAGTTCCTAGCCTCAGCGTATGACTGCCTCCTGGAACAAAGTGTCCAGGTAACTTCTCCCTGAGGCATTGCCATGTACAAAGCTTGAACTCCAGCTCATCAAATTTGAGCCGACGTTCCTCGAGCTGCAGACAATTACTGCAGATGTGGTTGCCTTGGATCACACTGATGTCCACCAGCTCCCACATGGCTGCAGTTACAACACATCACCTGCCCTGCCATCCTTATTGTGTATTATTTAACTAAATAACTAATTAGATTTCAAGTTTAGAAATATTACTCAACTGTTATCTGTGGCTATATTAAGTAGTTTAACTAGTTAAGCTATAAATGTAATGCAACACTTATCTATATGTATACCCCCAGTACTGGTTTAAACTACTGCTTCCATTTAGAGGGATAAATCTTGAAACTTACCAACCAATCACCTATTTGCTCACTTAATTAATACCTTTGAATGCTCACAAGCTACTAGAGGTTGAAAAAAGTACAAAAAGCAGCACCTCTTTCCCCCTTGCACTCAGTTTTTGATGTCTCCATTCTGTGTTCCCACTTTGTGTGATTGCAAAACCAGTCTACATTTATAGTAGGCTGATGACTCATACTGAAGTTGAAACTGCTAAATCAGCTTCCTGTTATAACACTTAACACGTATTCCCGCAACGGCTTTCAATCGATCGGCAGATAACTGCCACTACCATTATTAAAGTAGGCTTTTTCACTAGCTTACAATTTTAAAGTTCTAAGTCAGAGTCTGATTGTTATCTAAATTGTACTTGGAGAAAAACTTATCAGAGCTATCCCACCTGCACCAAATTCGCAAGTTAGCATTCCTTCCTCGTCGCACTCAGTCCTTGTCTTGTCCATTCTGTGCTCCTACTCTGGAATGGTCCCAGCAAATGTAACAGCTATTCAAGAAAGAAGGGAGAGAGAACACAAGGAACTACAGGCCAGTTAGCCTCTGTTGGATAGAGGATTGGTTAATGGACAGGAAGCAAAGAGTGGGGATAAATGGGGCATTTGCAAGTTGGCAGGCTGTGACTAATACAGTGCCCCAAGGATCAATGCGGTGGCGTCAGCTATTTAAAATCTATATTAATGACTTAGATGAAGAGACTAATTTATCTAAGTTTGCTGACAATACAAAGCTAGGTGGGAATGCAAAGCGGTGAGGACACAAAGAGGCTGCAAAGGGATATAGACATGTTAAGTGATGGCTGATGGAGTATGATGTGGGAAGTGAGAGACTATTCACTTTGGCCGTAAGAACAGAAAAGTAGAATAATTTTTAAAAGGCATGAAAATTGTAAGTTGATGTTCAGAGAGACATGGGTGTACTCATACACGGAACACAAGAGGTTAACCTGCAGACACAGCAAGCAATAAGAAAGGCAAATGCCATGTTGACCTTTATTGCAAGTAGATTGAACTGCAAGAATAAAGAAGTATTACTACAATTCTGCAAGGCTTTGGTGAGACCACACATGGAATACTGTGTGGAATTTTAAGTTCTTAATGAATACTTCATCTCTGTCTTCACAAAGGAGAGGGATGATGCAGACATTCTAGTTAAAAAGAGGAGGATTGTGGAATATTAAGTACAAGAGGCATAATGAGAGAGCAAGTACTGGAGGGGCTGTCATCCTTGAAGGTGGATAAATCACCAGGGCCGAATGGATTGTATCCCAGGCTGCTAAAAGAAGCCAGAGAGGAAATAATGGATGCTCTGAGGATCATTTTTCAATCCTCTTGATACAAACGAGGTACCAGAAAATTGGAGTTCTGTGAACATTGTGCCATTATTTAAAAAGAGTTCGAGGGATAGGCCAGAAAATTATAGGCCAATCAGTCTGATTTTGGTGGTGGGCAAATTATTAAAATCAATTCTGAGACATAGGATAACTGTCACTTAGCAGATTGGCAGATCAATCAGGAATAGTCGGCATGGTTTTGTTTGAGATAGGTCATGTCTTACTGATTTAATCAAATTTTTTGAGGAAGTAACAAGGAAGATTGATAAGGGTAGTGCAGTGGATGTTGTCTACATGAATTTTCGTAAGGCATTTGACAAGATCCCACAAACGTCGCTCTGGTCAGAAGTAAAAGCCCATGGGATGTAAGGGAATGTGGCAAAGTTGGAGCGAATATTGGCTCAGCAACAGGAAACAAAGGGTAATGGTTCATGGATGTTTTTGCGAATGGAAAGCAGTTTCCAGTGGCCTCAGTCCCTTGCTGTTTGTTCTATATATTAATGATTTGGATTTAAATCTGGGAGGCATGATTGGGAATGTTGCAGATGACACGAAAATTAGCTGTATAGTTGATAGTGAAGAAGCTAGCTGTTGTCTCCAGAATGATATCAATGGTTTAGTTGAGTGGCCGAAAAAGTGGCAGATGGAATTGAATTCTGATAAGTGTGAGGGAACGCGTTTGGGGAGGGAAAACAAAGCAAGGGAATACACAACAAACGGGATGATATTGAGAAGGGTGGAGGAAGTGGGAGACCTTGGAGTGCATGTCCTCAGGTTCCTGAAGGTGGCAGAACAGTTGGATAAGGTGGTGGAGAAATTGTATGGAATTCTTTCTTTTATTGGATGAGATATTGAATATGAAAGCAGGGATGTAATGCTGCAACTGTACATAACGCTGGTTAGGCTGCTGGAATTTTGTGTGCAGTTCTGGTCACCACATTACAGGAAGGACATAATTGCTGTAGAGAGCGTACTGAGGAGAATTACAAGAATGTTGCTAGGGCTTGAAAATTGCAGCTATGAGGAAAGATTAGATAGGCTATGATTGTTTTCCTTAGAGCAGAGGAAACTGAGGGATGACTTAAATGAGATGTACAAGATTGAGGGGCCTACAGACAAGAAAGACCTGTTTTCCCTCGTGAGGGAGGGGGGTCAGTTATCAGGGAGCACAGATTTAAGGTGCTTGGTAGGAAGATTAGAGGGGACATGAGGAAAAACTTCTTCACCCAGAGCATGGTGGGTGTTTGGTTTAGCAGCGGAGGCAGAAACCCTCAATTCATTTGAAAGGTACCTGGATCAGCACCTGAAGTGCTGTAACCTGTGAGGCTACGGACCAGGTGCTAGAAGGTGAGAAAAGAATGGGCGGCTAGTTATTTTTCTGCCGGCGCAGACATGATGGGCTGAATGGCCCTTTTCTGTGCTGTAACTTTTCTATGGTTCTAATTTCGGTCTCCATATTTAAGGATGGATGTATGTGCATTGGAGGCAATGTAGCGAAGGTTCACTAGATTGGTCCCTGACATGATGGTTGCCCTACGGTGAGAAGCTGAGTAAACTAGGTCCATATTCTTTCCAGAATTTAGGAAAACGAGAGGTGATCTCATTGAAACATATACAATTATGAAGGGGCTTGATCCTGAACAAGGGGGCACAGTTTCAGGATAAGGGACCGATCATTTAGGTCCGAGATGAAAAGAAATGTTTTCACTCAAAACGTTGTGAATATTTGGAATTTTCTACCCAGAGAGTTGAGAATGTGCCATCATTGAATTGATCTCTCAAGGAATCATGGGATATGGGGAGCAGGTGGGAAAGTGGAGTTGAAGCCAAAGATCAGCCATGATCGTATTGAATGGAGCAGCAGGCTTGACAAGCCGAATAGTCCACTCCTGGTCTTATTTCTTATGTTCTTATTATTATGACGCAGCAGATGGTAAAGGCTGAGTTGTTCAAATCCCAAAGGGAAACTTGAAACAACTGTCATTACCCATTTTTGTAATTTGTATGTTTCGAGATGCAGGCTTTGAGTTCAGTAGTAATAAGACCACCCACTCTCAAAAGGTTATTTTTTATAAAACTAAATTAAACATTTATTAATGCAAGAAGGATTGTAAACACATACATACATCTACAAAATTATTACTATAATAACTACAAAAATTCCCTAATTAATCTGACTCTCAGTTACACCCCCATTAAGGCACCAGTAAATCTCATGGATTTAAAGAGACACCTGGCAAAGCACACTATGGTCAGTCGCACTCAAAATGAGTTTCTTTCAGCTCTGGGTCTTGCAGACAGCCTGAGGCTTACAGGCTGGAGGCTTCACACACTTGTTGAATCTTAAACTGCCTCTACTTTACACACAATCTCCTTTCTCCTTTATACATATCTTTTTCTTTGAATGTAAATTTTCCATTGTATCACGAGGTTTTTAACTTTACCTCTTCTAACAATAGCATTCTTTCATCCCACGAGTTTTATCAGTAAGCTGAAAAAACATTGCTTGGCATCTCCTAGCTAGGTGTCAGATTTCACCTGCTGTCTTGAATGGTTTCTTTTATCAAATGTGCTACAACTCTATTTTAAAATAATTTCCAATAACATCATTATATCTTCTTGACATGATACGAGAGAACTAAACGTCTTCATTTGTTGGACTGTCTAAGTGGTGTTTAGATGATGAAGCAGGTTGATCACGGAGAGTGGCGTTTACTTAAAAGGCATGCAGTCTCATAATATTTAAATGACCAAATCGCCTCCCATGAGCAGATTGGTTGCCCATCTCTCATTTCATCTCTGTTACAATAGGAAGTGAGTGGATTTGAGGCAGATCGAGTTCCTGTTTCAGAGATTTTGAATTTTAATCTCTGACCAGACCCAACCCACCCATTTCTGGGAGTTAAGATTCAAGCAACTGTGTCTGAACTCAGATATGTAAGTTGAAATAATTAATTCGAGGCCATGTGTAAAGAAAGCAAAATAAAAAGAGGGGAAGAAAGAAAAATACATTTTTTTATTGTGTTATATCTCCAAAACCAATTAAAGTCTGAAGGAATGAGACTCCACACCTGTAAAAGTTAATTTTCAATGTCAGAAATCTTTTGACGATAGTTAAAATTTATTACATGGTTGCTAGCATGTTTTTTGGGTATTTATCTGGCAGGTACCATACATTCACACCCTTCCATGTATTTAAGTGTCCTTCTCTGTGAAATACCATTATAGCGAATCTTCTGGAGGAGTAGACAACTTGGACAGCAACTTCCTGAATTCCACATTTAACAGCACATATGCAATTGCCAGAAATTGTTGTCTGAAGACCGATAGCCTCACCATTATTTTTCCTGCAAAATTCTGGCCTTTGGAAACACTAATTCAGAAAGTGTAATTTTAAAGAGGAAAAAATATTAGCCATAAATGTTAATACCCATCCCTCAGCACACATCCTACAGTCTAATGTTAAAAATTCGGCATTAAAATTAGCAGTATCAACTGGAGACTGTTTTTTACTTGTGACCACAAAACATCACCAAAAGTGTATATTTTAAAAACGTAAATAAAAACAAAAAAACTGCGGATGCTGGAAATCCAAAACAAAAACAGAATTACCTGGAAAAACTCAGCAGGTCTGGCAGCATCGGCGGAGAAGAAAAGAGTTGACGTTTCGAGTCCTCATGACCCTTCGACAGAACTTGAGTTCTGTCAAAGGGTCATGAGGACTCGAAACGTCAACTCTTTTCTTCTCCGCCGATGCTGCCAGACCTGCTGAGTTTTTCCAGGTAATTCTGTTTTTATTTTAAAAACGTATTTGTTTAATTGTATATTCACAACAATCTTTTGAGTTTAAGTAAAAATTCAAATAAGTATCTGGTAGGTTGATTGTATAGAAAGTCAAATGTTTGCCCAATAATTGAGAAGTTGTAACTAGAAGGTGCAGGCTTCCTTGGTTTGTTAGTATCTGATGACAGGAACTTGGAAGCATTGAGGAAGTGCTTTCTTGTTAAAATAAATTCTTCTTGTTGGATGAACTTTATGGCAGTTTATAGTTGCTATAGTCGTTCTCGTGTTATTCATATTTTATTCCCACTTAGAACCTAAACCTGCAAATATGCTACTGTGCCTGAGTCTTCATTTTCTTTCCTTCTCAGATGGATTTTATGTATCTAATATGTTAGTTTCCAGGACAGATTGGGATTGGATTTTAATGACTGAAGTCTCTGAGTTCGAACTAACCATATGGAAGTAAAAACAATATACTTTTCATGATAGCCTGCAGATTCTAAAGGGATGAAGGGATTCTGTCCATATGCGAGGGATGTTATGTGAACTCCCACTGTTTGAAATGAGTAGGTCCGGATCAGCTTGATGGTGAGGATTTTTTTAATCTGCCCATTGAAGACCTGCTGGGTAGTGGGAGGTGCAGGAAAGTGACAGAGTAAGGTGTCGAAACAGAAGCTTGATGTCTTTACCCCACCAATGATGGCAGGAACAGCAACAGCCCTCTCAGTGGCACTGCCAAAGCTGCAGAGCTGCCCTTTGATTGAGCTGATTGAATGACAGCCCGCTGTCTTATATTGGACAGTAGGTCCAGCAGCAGCCTCTTAATTGGGCACTGTTGGTTAAATAGCCATTATGGTCCCACTAGCCACCGACACAGGCTCAGATTGTGCATTTCATCCCAATGGTGGAACTTCACTCTTGCCGATAAAATTCTGGCTAATATCAGTTAATTTGTGTGCATTCAAATTACAGCTAGTGATTCCCCTAGAATGAACTATACAGGTTACCCATAACTTATACATCTTTAGTGAAATATGAAACATACTCTTTCAAAAACTACACTATAAGACAGTAATTGAAGCATTACTAGATGAATTCTAATAAAATAACTCCGACTCAGAATCCCAATAAAATAAGCTAACTCAGTAACACATAGTCTTCTAATGTTAAAGTATGTAGTTCAACCTGAAGCTTATGCCTAAAGTATGCAGAATTATATTAACGACTGCCCATATGCGTGTAAAATTAAATATAAGGTACTGTACTAAAGAGATGTTCAATTAACAAAATGGTGCTGAATTGCCCTCTTGGGTACTGTTAAGGAAGCTGTTAAGTTAATAAAGGTATCAGGAATATTAGAAACTTGATTGGTATGATAGAGAATGTGAAATTAGTACAAGAATTAGTGAAAATGACATCTGTAAAAAATGAGAAATATATGAATTACAGGTCAAAATTAATAACAGTACCAAGCTGTTGGTTCATGGAATGCATTCTCACAGCTCTGTGGAACCATATGTATATTCTGCAAGCTTTCTGTTATTTATATATCAAACCTGTGTATACAAAGCATAATAAATGTATTCTTTATCATCAGATTTAATAGTTGCCAATCCACATCAATGATTTATTTACCAGGACAGAAAATTGTTTTTTGCTCTTTCCTTAAGAGCAGCCAGCACAACTGCTTCACATCCCTTTGGTGAAGCTCTGAAAATGGTCATTAGGAGATGCACCAAAAAACCAGGCTTATTAATATATCAGTTTCCTTCTCCGTAGAGGCAGACAGCTGAGTTTGAGAACCTTGTAATAGCGAAATCTAGGGGGTGATTTTATGGTTCCTACAAGAGCAGGAAATGTGGTGTGTGGGGTAACTTAATTACGTGGAATGCAAAATCTCAATTTCCTGATGGCAAGTTGAGAAGCAAAGGTAAAGTCAGAAGGGTGTTTTAGATGTGTCGAACCTTAAGCCGGCCTGTGGTGGATTCATACTTCGAATAGATTTGCATTCCATTAATACTCAGGAAGTAACATTCACGTAAAACATTTTTAAAATTATGTCCTACCTTCAAGATAAAGATGGCGGTGCACAGGAATCTCATGGCATCTTGTTCATGTTTGTTCAAAAGCGGCATGCAGCAGTTGGCTTTGTGCAGTTGTGTGTTTTCCTTATTAATTTTTACGGCACAATGGAGGGGAGAAGGAGAATGGAATCTTGCATGGAGACTCGGGACCAGCAAGAGTGAGTCAGTAGTGAGGGTAGGTGGGTGTGGAGTGGGGTCGAGAAATGGAGGAGTGAAAGAAGGATCCAGAGGAGGACAGAGGGTGGGGTTGGGGGCATGAAGGTGTAAAGTGCAAAGGGTCTGGCGTCCTGGGTGCAGTGAGGAGAGGGATGGTGGGAACAGTCAATCAACACTCAAGAAGCTTGACATGGACAAAGCAGCCCACTAGATTGGCACCCTATCCACAAACATTCACTCCCTCCACCACTGACGCACAGTGGCAGCAGCGTGTACCATCTACAAGATGCACTGCAGCAACTCACCAAGCCTCCTTCAACAGCACTTTCCAAACCCACAACCACTACCATCCAGAAAGACAAGAGCAGCAGACACATGGGAACACCAACAACAAATGGAAGTACCTCTCCAAGCCACTCACCATCCTGACTTGCAAATATATTGCCATTCCTTCACTGTCTCTGGGTCAAAATCCTGGAACTCCCTCCCTAACAGCACTATAGATGTACCTACACCTTATGGACTGCAGTGGTTTAAGAAGGCAGCTCATCACCACCACCTCAAGGGTTATTAGAGGTAGGCAATAAATGCTGGCCTAACCAGTAATACCCACATCCCATGAATTAATAAAAAAACAGAAAATTAGGCACCTAATGGGAGGTATCAGTGCTGACCAAGTATGGATCCATCTCAGGTTGTTAGCCAGCAAAGTCCTTACAGGGCATTTGAATTCACCTCCATTTCAAATATCCCCACTGAGAGTGATCACCGATTGCATAGAAGGTCATAGAAGCAGCTGAGCCTGCAAGCCTAGCCATGTTCCACAGAGTGGCCACTGGACACCAACATGAAAAGAGTAAAGAGTGAGCAAAAAGCACTACATTGTAGAAGAAACAATAAAGGAAATGCCCCTAACTTCTCTATAACCATCAGATCGTGCAAACCATGAGGCATGCCAGTACATTTAGCAGTCTGACTAAGCTAATCTCAACAAATAATGATGATGCACATATGAATGAAGTGAAACCAAAGTACTATGAAATATTTACAAGTGAAATTTAATACTGAAAAACATCCATGTAATCTTTGTGCTCTCATGTTAATGACAATGGAGTTGGGCAAGAGAGGCAATATAAAAATTGTATATTTTAAGGAAGGTGCAGGAATAGAGAGACCTGGGGGGTGTGTGGGGGTGAATGTCACAAATGTTTGAAGGTGGCATGGTAAGTTGAGAAGCTGCTTTAAAAAATAAGCTTATGAGATCCTTGGGTTTATGAACAGCGAATGGAGCTTGGAAGTTATGCTAAACTTTTATAAATCACTGGTTAGACCCCAGCTCAAGTATGAGGACCAATTCTGGGTACCACTCCCTTGAAAGGATGCTAAGGCCTTAGAGAGGGTGCAAAAGAGATTGATTAGAAAATTACCAGGGATGAAAAACTAGGGATGCTGGGCTTGTCCTCAAAGTAGAGAGGTTCAGTGGTTATTTCATTGGTGTGCAAAGTTATGAATTGTTTTGAGAAAAGTAAATGAAGAAAAACTGTTTCCAGTGGCAGAAGAGTTGTTAACTAGAGGATGCAAAATGAAAGTGATTGACAACAGGACCAGCGACAAGTTGAGTTTTTTTACACAGAGTTATGATGATCTGGAATGCATTGCCTGAAACGGTGGTGGAAGCAGTTTAAATAATAACATTCAAAAGGAAAAATCGGAAAATACTTGGAGGAAATATTTGCAGGGCTATAGGGAAAGTAGAATTAATTGGATAACTTTCAAAGAGCTGGCATAGGCATGATGGGCTAAATGGTCTTTATCATTCTATGTTAATATGGACATGTGGACCATGATCTCCTTTTATCTAACCTATTAAGCTCCTGCTGGTTCCTTTCTTTTACACAATGCTGACTTTGATTTCTACTCTGTCGCAGTCTAAGTTTTCTGAGCATGAAGGACTGCAAAAATTTGCTTCATGATTGGCAGATTTAGATAAACCAAGTATTCAAAAATACAAATGCCACACGCACATAATTATCAGAATTGCCTGCAGATTTTTTTTAAAAAACACGTGCACACAAAAATTAAAGACCCCTCCACACACAGGTTCTGAGAGCCCCTTCCTCTTAAGCCCCTCTTTTCCCCACCTTGGATGAAAATTAAAAGACTGAAGTTTAGTTTGATTCTTGGTGAAGTAAATGACCAATGGACAAAGAGCCTTGAGGATATATGCTCTAGCAAACCAGGAGGTGTACAATAATATTAAGAAAGGTATTGATGACAGTCACTTGGTAGTATAGAACTTGAGTATTTCTGAAAAAGAGACATGCTGTCAAAGCTTTTCACCTTGTACTCCTCAAAAAAATGCAAGAATGCCAAATTTCAAAGGGGCATGAGAAAAGGGTGTCGAATGATTGGCAAATAAATTATGATTGTTCAAGGCATTGCCATGGAGCATACACCAGGGAATTCTTGTCCCCTGTGCCTTTAATTTTTAAAAAGCACAATGCCCGGACATGTTTCTTTTGACTGCAGAGGACAGCTCCGTGTGTATGAATATATCTAGCTTCTAGCAAGCGTAAATGAACCACATTGTGAGCCCAACTGATAATCTTAAATTGATTGTTAGTGTAATTCTTAACAAACTCAGGATAGCAAGTACTATCAAAGTGAAGAAGCATGTCTTTTTCAGCAGTATTGGTGATACATTGTAGGACTATGAATAGATTCTGATTTATGGCAAAGAAGAGGAGGATATGATCAAGGCGAGTACCAAAATGACAAAGTTTTGGGAGCTCCATTTCATAGCAAGGAGATGGGCATTCAAGTTGTCAGTAAGCTCCTGTTGTCAAATCAGAAAGAAAGCAGGGCTGAGTCCCAAAAGGTGCCGGAGATTACTAATGTCAGAATTAAGTTTAACAATTGATCCATCATCATCTGCTATTTGTAGAAGAAAGTTCCAAACTTCTAGGTAGAACCAGGAAAGAGGTTCTGCAAAGTCATTATGAGGAGCAAGGTACCAAATTAAGAAGCAGAACCTCAAAGGTACCTGAGCCACGTGTAAATTGGCATAGGGCAAATAAGATTAGAGAGACAAATGCTTGGCCCAAAGACTGGTGTGGGAGAAGTGAGTTCCAGTTTGTGGGGTACTGGCATCAGTATTGGGGAAAGTGGAGGCTGTACCTTTGGGACGGTTTACACCTGAACCGTGCTGGAACAAGTGTCCTTGCAAATCGTTTAACTAGGGAAGTAGGGAGGGTTTTCAACTAAACAAGAGGGATGAGGGATCAAGCTTGGGTGGAACTAGCATTTCAGTGTGTAGAGCCTGGACAGGAGAGCAAAATAGTAATATGAGAAATGAGGGTCAGAGAAAGGCGGGAAGGGACGGAGAGAAAAAACGTAAGAACACATCACCAGTTAAGACTAGATGTTACAAGGTGACAAAACTGAAGGCTCTCTATCTGAATGCAAGTAGCATTACTAACAAAGTACATTAATTGATGGCCCACATTGAAGTAAATAAATATGATCTGATAGCAATTAGAGACGTGGCTGCAGGATGACAAAGATTGAGTCCTTAATATTGAGGGGTACGTGACATTCGAGAAGAATAGGAAGATAAGTAAAGGTGGAGGGGTAGCACTTTTAATCATAGATGGCATTGGTGCAATAGTTAGAGTTGTCCTTGGTTCAGGAGATCAGGATGTAGAATCAGTTTGGGTGGAGATGGAGGAATAGTGGGCGGGGGGGGGAGGAGTCATTAGTGGGAATGGTCTACAGGCCCCCTAACAGTAGCCACAGTGTAGGACAAAGTATTCAAGAGAAACAATTGTGTGCTTGTGATAAAAGGACGGCAATAATTATGCGTGATTTTAAGCTACACATAAACTAGAAAAATCAGACTGGCAGTGGTAGCCTGGATGAGGAGTTCTTAGAATGCTTTCGAGATAGTTTCTTAGAGCAGCATGTTCTGGAACCAACCAGAGAACAGGTTATATTAGACTTGGTATTGTGTAATGTGACAGGATTAATGAATGACCTCAGAGTAAAGGCTCCATTAGGTAGCAGCAACCACAATATGATTGAATTTTACATCCAGTTTGAAAGGGAGAAGAGTGGGTCTAGGCCTAGTATCTTAAACTTACATAAGGGCAATTATGTGGCGACGTAAGTTGAGCTAGCTGAAATGAACTTGGAAACTAGGCTAGAGAACGGATCAATAGAGAAGCATTGGCAGACATTTAAGGGGATATGTATTCAGAATAAGTACATTCCTACTATAAAGAAACACTCAAGGGGAGAACCCACCATCGTGGTTAACTAAAGAAGTTAAGGAAAGAATCAAACTTAAGGAAAAAGTATACAACTCAGCAAAGATGAATGGCAGGACAGGTGATTGGATAAAATATAAAAAATGGCAGAGAATGGCTGAAAGGTCAATCAGGAGAAAGAAATTAGAGTATGAGAGAAAGTTAGCTAGAAATGTAAAAATGGATAGAGTTTCTGCAGGTATTTAAAAAGGAAAAGAGTAGGTAACGTGAGTGTTGGTCCTCTAGAGAGTGACAGTGGGGAGTTAATTGTAGATAATAAGGAAATGGAGGAAGAAATGAACAAATATTTTCCTTCTGTGTTCACTATAGAGGATACAAAAAAACATTCCAGTGATAGCTGCAAATCAGGAGGTGAACGGGAGAAAAGAACTTGGTGAAATTGAAACCACTAGGGAAATGGTACTGAGCAAATTGTTGGAACTGCAAGCTGGCAAGTCTCTGGGTCCCGATGGATTACATCCTAGGGTCTTAAAAGAGGTGGCTACTGAGGTGTTTGATGCTCAGGGTATTAATTTTCCAAAATTCGCTAGATTCTGGAAAGGTTCCATCAGATTGGAAAGTAACAAATATAACCCCTCTATTCAAGATGGGGGTGAGGCAGAAAATTGGAAACTATAGGCCAGTTAGCTTGATGTCTGTCATGGGGAAATTACTACAATCAATCATTAAGGAGGTTATAGCTGAGCACGTAGATGAGCTCAAGGCAATCGGGGAGAGTTAGCATGGCTTTGCGCAAGGAAAATCATACTTAACCAATTGATTGGAGTTTTTTGAAGCAGTAACATGCACAGAGGATAAAGGGGAGTCTGTAGACATATTGTACTTGGATTTCCAGAAGACATTTGATAAGGCGCCATTCAAAGTAAAAGCGCATGGTGTAGGGGTAACATATTAGCATGGATAAGAGATTGACTGATGGCAGAAAACAGAGTATGTATAAATAGGTCTTTTTCTGATTGGCAAGATGTGACAAGTGGAATCGCACAGGGGTCTGTACTGAGGCCTCAACTTTTTGCGATTTACATCAATGACTCAGATGAGGGGAGTGAAGTCATGATAGCTAAATTTGCAGATGACACAAAGATAGTGAGGAAAGTATGTTGTGAAAAGGACATGAGGTTGCAGATGGATATAGATAGGTTGAGTGAATGGGCAAAGATCTGGCAAATGGAGTTTAATGTGGGAAAATGTGAAGTTGTTCACTTTGGCAGGAAGAACAAAAAAGCAGAGTATTACTTAAATGGAGAATGGCTGCATAATTCTGAGGTGCAGAAGGATCTAAGTGTTCTATTACATGAGTCACCAAAAGTTAGTATGCAGGTATAGCAAATAATTTAAAAAGCTAATGGAATGCTACCCTTTATTATGAGAGGGATCGAACATAAAAGTAAGGATGTTATGCTTCAGTTATACAGGGCATTGGTGAGACCGCACCTGGAATACTGTGTGCAGTTTTGGTCTCCTTATTTAAGGAAGGATGTAAATACATTGGAGGCGATTCAAAGGAGGTTTGCTACATTGATACCTAGAATGAGTGGTTTGGTCTTATGAGGAAAGGTTGGACAGACTGGGCTTGTTTCCACTGGAGTTTAGAAGAGTGAGGGGTGATTTGATTGAAATATACAAGATCCTGAACGGCCTTGACAAGGTAGACGTCGAAAGGATGTTTCCTCTTGTGGTGAGTCCAGAAGTAGAGGGCACTGTTTTAAAATTAGGGGTCACCCTTTTAGGACAGAGATGAGAAGAAATTTTTTCTCAGGGTTGTACGACTTTGGAACTCTCTGCCTCAGAAGGTGGTGGAGGTGGGATCATTGAATATTTTTAAGGCAGAGATAGATAGATTCTTGTTAGACAAGCGAATCGGGTTAGATGGGAATTTGGAAATCGAAACACAAGATCATCAGCCATGATCTTATTGAATGGCAGATCTGGCTCGAGGGGCCGAGTGGTCTGCTTCTGTTCCTATTTCTTATGTTCTTACTATCCTTTGCATGTAGAAATGCTTCACTCCTGGAAGGCCAGGCTCTAATTTTTAGGTTATGTCCCCTAGTTCTAGAGTCCCCTGCTGCATCAGAAATTGTTTCTGGCTATTTGCCCATTAGTTCCCCTTTATATCTTGAAAACTTCGATCAAATGACCTTTTGATCTTCTGAATTCCAGGGAACGCAACCCTAGTTTACATAATCCTTTTGTAATTTTAACCCTGGAGCCCAGGTGTTTTTCTAGTAAATCTACACTGCGCTCTGTCCAAAACCAAGATATCCTTTCTAAATGTGGTGCCCAAAACCGCACACTGCACTCGAAACGTTAATTGTGTTCCTCTCCACAGATGCTGTCTGACCTGCTGAGTTTTTCCAGCTATTTTTGTTTTTGTTTAATGGTCTAACCAGGCCTTTGTATAGCTGAAGTATGATTTCTAACCTGTTGAGTTACAGTCCTCTAGATATGTTGAACAGCATTCAATTAGCCTTATTGATCATATTTTGCACCTATCAGTGATCTACCCTTTTTATGACCAAAATGGATGACCTCACATTTGCCTCTGTTGTTATCTGTTTACCATAGTTTTTCCTTTTTACTCCATCTATTAATGTCTTCTTGTAATTTTCTGCTTCCATCTACATTGCTTACAATGCTGGATATCTCTGTGTCATTGGCAATATTCTAGCCCATCATCTCAACCATTAATAAGTACAGTGAATAATTGAGGCCCCTAAAACTAGACTCTGGGATGCCACTAGTCACAACCTGCTAATTAAAGTACCTATTCTTCCTACTCTGTCTTCTGCTAGGTTGGTATTGTAGAGCTAGAAATGTTCCAGGCCCATTTTCAGGCCAAAAGAAACATGGATTGTGTAACGGACATTGAAGAGTCAGAGCTCATGCAAAATTGGGCCTTGGGTGTGATAACTGCAGTGAGCTGCAGACCAATTCATGCCTTCAGAAACAGCTCACTGGTCATGGTGGGACAGGTTTGACTGGGTGTCTCCCTGAACAGCCTTTGGGTAGGTCGTAAGAAAAGGAGACATTGTGAGGGCCAGTAGCAGCCATCAGAAATCCTGTGGAGCTGGGAGGAGCACTCCTGCTTCTCCTGGCTCCATATGAATATTAAATAACCTCTTGTCATCTGCAACAACAACAGGAACCCCTGAGTGCAACAGGCTCATCAGGAAGGGGTCTTTAAATATGAATTAGGTCCCTCATTAACAGATGCAACATATCTAAACCAGAGTGCTTGAATGTCGTCCAAGGCCAATATGAAATGGTTCGATTTTTTTTTTCTCCCCATTCTCTGCTTGGAAAATGGGCCTAGATCAATTTTGATGCCATGCCTTCACATCTACCTGGTGGTGCAGTACAGGCTTTTCTCATCCCCATCCAAAGCTTGAAAACTTGACATTTTCACCTTTCTAAAGTCTCCTGAGAGATTCTAATAAACTGCTAATTGATTAGTCTAAATCCACCAAACGGAATAGTATTTAGCAGTCCAGGTCTAGGAATTTCGAATAACTGAAGTTGAAATTCACTTAATGTATAAGTGAGCAAAGAAGAAAGGAACCAGCAGAAACTGGTTTGAATAAGTTTGTGGATGGCAGTTTGGATTAGCCTGTAAACTATAGTACTAGTCAGATTTATTGAACATTAAATTAATAAATGAGTAGCACTAAACATAACAGTAGGCGCAATTTTAAAATTGGAGCTAGAACATTCAGCCGAAATGAGGAAGCATTTTTTCACACAACAGCTACTCTAAGTTAGGAATTCTGTTCTCACAAAAGACTGGGTATGTTGGCTTAATTTTCAGAACTGTGATTGGCAGATTTTTATTAGATCAAAGCTTATGAATCAAATAGCTGTGTTGCTATTGATCTCAGAGATACTGTTGAGTGGTGAATGTCTTCCACAGAGACACAAATGAACAGAACAGATATTGAAAACATTATCTTTCAATTCATTACAGCGCTACTTATAAAAGAAATGTTAAGCTTTATCCAAACACTGGTGTGAGAAGCATTATTAAAACCAGAATTAGGTTTAACAGAAGAAAAAAAAACTCAATTCCCATTAAGGAGCTGAAAAATAGTTCAAGTAGATAAAGCCATAAAAAAAAAGCAATAGCATTTTATTAACAGAGATATGGAGTATGAGAAAAGAACTAACAAATTTGTATAAACCATTGGTAAGGCTCCAGTTAGAATACTGTGTACAGTTTTAGATGCTCCATTATAGAAAAGGCATTGAAGGATGCAAACAGCATCACTTAACAAGATGATGTTAACAA
Organism: Carcharodon carcharias; assembly: GCF_017639515.1. Classification (NCBI taxonomy): domain Eukaryota; kingdom Metazoa; phylum Chordata; class Chondrichthyes; order Lamniformes; family Lamnidae; genus Carcharodon; species Carcharodon carcharias. The sequence goes on along the minus strand of NC_054467.1, from coordinate 45,904,719 downwards.
CAGAAACTAGTTGCGAGGAGAATCTTGAGATGTGGGACTATTTTCACTGGCACAAGAGGCAGACAGGCCTCTTTTAATTTAAAATTGTTACTGTCTCAGAGTAAGGAGTGAGGTTTGGGAAAATTCCTTCCACAGAGATTAGTTGGAGCATGGAATACCACAGAGAGTCATTGGAGCAGAGACCATTGCATCTTTTAAGAGAAAATTGTCTAACTATTTGAAATAGAGATGGGTAATTCCAGGATAGAAATTAGTACAGGATTGCTCTTAAAAAAAAGTAGTCAGTGATATATGGGACAAATAATCCCCTTCTGTGCCACGAACTTCTGTGTTTCTAATTTGAGACTGCTTCATACTGGAGTTGAGCACTTAAGTGTTCCATGTCTTGGGATAAACATGCCTCATCTTAAGCAAAATAACTCATCAAAAAATATGAAGGGAAAAATACAGGTATGAATTTTTTTTGAATACATGTCTTGGATTGAACTATTGACATCATATAGTTAAGGTAATACTTTTCTTGGCATTAGCATCAATTTAGCATAATTTTAGCGTGGTGGGCAGGCTTTTTTAGATGGCAGGGCAGGAAACTGCCTCACCACATCAGAGTTGGCTGGGAACTCATCTCCACCAATACTGGCTTCAATTCAGAAGGAAGACCTGCCTCAGAGAGCTGTCAGCTGTTCTTATTGGTCAGCAGCTTGGTAGTCCCAGCAGTGCCAGTAGAAGCTCTGGCCAGGACTGGGACTACAAGCAGATCCCATATTCAAAGTCTGGGAATCCAGGACTGGTAAGTATGAGTGGTCTCACAGCGGGGTAGGGAGCTGAGGACCAGGGAGAGAGGAGTGGGGGGTATTGATGGAGAGGCCAGGGTGGAAAAGGATGGAGGGAGCACCCGTCGGGGCAAACCTTTATTTGGGGGGGGGGGCACACGATGTAGAAAGGACGCCATGGAGGGAAGCATCCCCTTCCTGCCGGAGGCCCAAGCAGCATGACTTGCTGGGTTTCCCTCTGCCCCTAAATTTCTCCATCAGCCTCAAAAATTGAGGCCAGGAGGAAAATGACCCTTAAGTGGTCATTAATTGGTCACTTAAGGGCCTCAATTAGGGAAAAGATGGGTGGACCGGCGTAGGCCTCACCTGTCCCACCATAAAAATCCAGAAAGTTTGGGGTGAATGTGAAGACAGTGGAAATGCACCCCCCGCCCTGCCCACCTGCAAACCCAGCTGCATAGGTGACCTTAAAATTCTGCCCGGTGATTTTGTTTTTACTGCTACATAAAAATCTGTCCTATCAATATATTAATATCACATTTTGGTTCTGATATTATAGTACATGTTGAATTCTGGATTTGCACTCAATACTGTCTTTGTTACATAAGTATATTACAGCCATACAATCTTTTTGGAACAAATCAGTCCAAAGTTTTTGAAGAGGGTATTCCCTCCAATCCTGCAAGTACCACATAGGCCAGTTGAAGAGGAGAAGTTACAATCCCCGATCACATAGCGACCATAGAGACTCAGGCTTCCTTTAACCGGTTTTATTCAAGCATATGCAAGGGAGCCGCAATAATTCCTAAGAATGAAGACCCAGCTCCCAGATTGATTACGTTTCACTACTTTTGTACTTTGCCTTATCACAATACATTTGAGTATATTTGAATATATCCAATCGGTAACCGACACACTGGTCCCATGTTAAAACTATCCTATTGAGTACATAGACATGTGATTTTGCTAACCAATTATTCTAGAGGGTGTATACATAATTATATTTTCCAGTCAAAATTAAAACACGTATACAAAGACCTTGGTTCTCACAATCCAAGATTGCTTGTGTTTCATCAAAGCCCTCCTTGTCCATTGTATGTCTTCCCATATCTAAGCTAAAATCATCTGCCCCTTCCCTATGTGAGAGGGGAGTACACCTAATCTAACTTATGTCCTTTCTTGTGTCTCTAGTCTGACTCTCAAGGCTGTGCAATTTTCATCTGGTAATCGCCATCTCTTAATATGCTTAGCAGCCATGTCTGCCTGGAGATTTTAAGTTTTCTTCACTAAATTCTTATGGTGTTCTATTTTAGCATTTTTAATTTTCCCATAACAGTTTTAAATTGTTTGCTCTAGTTATTCTCCACATATCACTAGGGTAAGCCCAGGCAACCAATGATAAGTATTATAAAATCAACACCCATAAAACCACCCCAAAATAACATTTATATTATTTCCCTTTCTGACACAGTATGAGTTTTTCTCCTAGGAATGTTTCTTTCCTGTTATCAAAGCTTAAGCACCCCCAACCTGAACCAGTCTTATTCATAAAATACATACTTTCTTATGATTGTTAGACACATCTAGTGTCTATCTTCAAAACATGATTAGAACTCTGTATTGTATGTCACCAGCTTTTGCTGAGAAGCCAACTATAGGTGATTTAATAGTTGCAAAGGGATTTTACAACATTACACAACCCATTAAAGTTGGTTCAAAGAACCAGGAGTATAGCATTTGCAAAAATTTTCACTGAGCCTTCCCCACACTGTCACTGCAACTTAACCTAGTGGAAGTGGAGCTCTTCCCAAAGTTACAGTGGTGGAATGGAAGAAGCTCGAAGGAAATCTCTGATGCTTAATCCTGGCCCTTTGCTAGTAAGGTCAAGACCTGAATGATCTGCTGAAAAATTAGAGAAAGCCTAAGTAGAAACTTATTCTAGCTGTAGCACATCCCAGCATTTTAACATACTTCTCTTGATCCTTAAGTTGCCATTTAGGGTTCATGAAGAGTTTGGTAAGCTTCAGCACCTATATTTATTTCTTAAACTTTATTTTTACAAGGGGTGATCCTACTTTCTGTTTTTAAAGAATTATTAAATCTAAGGAAATCACATTTAAATATTTAACACGAGTACCTAGTTGCTCTGTTTTTGCATGTTTTTTATGGCTTTTGCTGCAGTCCTTGGTACTGTAAATCTCAACATTTTGTCATGTTTCTCAGTCTTTATTGGTGGGGTGGAGAGGAAGACTATTGTTCTCCTAGTTTTCTTCATCCGTTACTTATTCTTATATGTGAAGAATACTTATAATCAAAGAAAGAAGACTTGTAAGGTGGGTAATCTAACTCCTCTTGTTACCTTTTAGGAACAGTATTCCACCTCAGTATTGACTAAAATTTGTTATTACTGTCAGAAGTATTGGTCAACGCAAATGGAATGATGGGTTCATCGTCTAAAACACACATGTTAACTTAAAGTTGTTTTTTTTCTCCTATTGGATTCTGGTATTTTGTTGCCATTGCAGTTGTTAGGTGAATTTCTAGACTATTCTGTTTCTGAAATATTATCACAATCCTTGCCAAAAACTACTTAAGAGGACTAGAATGAATAGCCACTTTTTTTTTTTTACCTATGCTCCCTACCCAGAAGGTTTCGAGTGAACTTGAAAATATGTGCCTCAGAAAATCATGGGGACGGATGTGGTAACTTGTTTTTACTATTGTTGATGTGTGTACTTTTAATTTTATCTATCAGAATTTTAATTTGATTTTTTATTTAATTTTGCCTTAACAGAAGATGAGCAAGTTTCTGCAGTCTGACCAGAGTTCACTTCCTGCTTTTTTTTTTTGTTTTTGTTGCTTCGTGATACTGCAAGCTACATTTTGGACAGCACAACAGACCATCCAGATGTAGGAACCATGGAAATCTCTTGAATGAAATTCCTGATGCCACTTGCCTCCTTCCCTGCCTTAAAGCAGCATGGGTCTTTTACCCCCGCATGTGGAATACTGTGAAGAAACTGTCCTGGCACTTTGGAACTGTGTTGCTTTAAATGCACAGAGCTCACTCTACAAACAATTCCTGTTACTACCCACCATGAGTGCACAAGAGTTTGGGTTTTGTTATGTTCACTATGGAGTTGCTCTTGGTGCTTTCTTTTCATCAGTCTAGAACTTTTTACATTCTTTTGCTGGACTTTTTAGCCATGTTAGCACACAGTCATTTAAACAAAAAAATGAAGTTTTTAACAAGAAACAAATCATGCTAATGTTTTTTGTACAGTATTTCAGCTAATTTTTGAACATGTTTTATTCATTTTTGGGCACAGAGCTCCAGATAGATTTTTAATTTATGTTGTCATTTTTTGATTAAATACTGCTTTAGAGAGCAAAAAATGCTATTTCTCCACAATTACAGTATTATTTACACTTATAACTTATATTTTTTGTAGGGTTTATGAGATAGTATTTTAAATAATTGAACTGTATGGCATTGCAGTGGATGGCACTCTGTATCCCAGAATTATGCTGGCTAGTTCTTCCCTTTGTCAAAAATTATAAAGCCCTCCTCTTGATGATAGGGTCACCAACGCTACTTTTTTTTTTAAAGAAAAGCCTTAATTTCCTTTCTAAATACTTCAGTATGTGGTTTAGCCTTTGTAATCTGCAGTATGTACAAGGAAATTAAGTTATTTCGTGCTACTTGGCGTATCACTGCATGTCTATAATGAAGACTGAAACTTCAAAGCAAACCACCCTCTGCTGCTATTTAAACCTTCAAGTTACTGAGCTGGCAACAGCATTTTTGTTGTCATTCTACAGGCACCCAGTGGTGAAGGCTGCCAATCTGAGTAGCACTCAAATGTGAGAAATGGCTACTCTTGGTTTTTGTTTTTCGTATTTTTGTTTTCCACTGAGCTCAGCTGATCATATTGATCAGTAGGTAAACTTAGTTTCAATTGAAGACTGCAGTGTTTTCACTGTATTTAAAGCATCAGTGCTTTATTTAACTGTCATAAAATAATCATAGTCAGGCCCTATATGTTTGCAGATACTTCATATGTCAGTTATGCATTAGTAATGTAACTGTATTATGCATAATTTGCCAGTTTCAATATACAGTCAATGGACATTGTGTGCGTATAGGCAGACAAAAATAAATCATAGTTATATTGAAGAGTTGCACAAATAATATAAACCTAACTGTAATTGTAGAACATAGAACTGCTAATCTCATTTCAACAAATCTGTGATGTTAAGTGCAAAATGTATGATTAACTGGTGATTTCCTCATACTTTTGATACTACTTGTACCTGTATGTCTTTTAGAAAGACAATTGGTGGAGTCTGTATCCCTTTTGTATTTTTAATACAATAATTGTACATAATGGTTATATTTTTGTTGAGAAATGGTAGAAATGTACTACGTTTATGCCTCTACATCCAGTTTATACAGAGCTGGGAATAAATATAATTGAGAAATGCTGGTATTTATTTATGGAAGTTTGTAACCATTCTTATTGGGACATAGGATACAGGACATATGGTTGTCAACTCTCCAGGATTGTCTTGGAATTTCCAGGAATCAAAGGATTAATCTTAAGAGCAACACTGTGACAAAAATCATAGGGACATTACTTTTATTTATTAGCTACAAAAATATTAGAGAGTGGGGGAAATGTCATTCGAAAATGATCCAATCAGGTACTAAAAAGTCCCATTATTTGAAATGAACGAGGGGGTTACTAGCGGTCTCAATAACGAGTATATCTTTTCAAAGTTTAGGCACCTGGCGCCTAGTTTCTGCTTGTTGCCCACAGTACAATGTTGATTAAAGGGAATCCTAAATCTGAGTGGTGACAGCCATTACTGCTGCTCCCACATCATGGTATGTCTAGCAGATTAAGGGAAAGAACAGGTAAGCTGTGCTCTGAAGGAAGAAGCATAGCACCTTGGCAAATATTTCCAAACAAGATCCATTAGAGAGAAATGATCAGATTCAAAACTACAAGGTCATTTATCAAATGATTTCTATTTATAATAGCACAACTAATGCATTTTCTACCCAATCCATAAGGAAGTTTAGACAGTTTATGGACATAGCCCACACCGATTGGATTTTTAACTTGAAGAATTTTCTTTTTATTAAAGCTACAATTTATTTTTATTGGTTCATGTATGTGGCTATTGTGGATTATTGCCCATCCCTAATTGCCCTTGTTCAGAGGGCATTTAAGAGTCAACCACATTGCTGTTGGTCTGGATTCACATGTAGACTAGACCAGGTAAGGACGGCAGATTTCCTTATCTAAAGGATGTTAGTGAATCAGATGGGTTTTTATGACAATTGGCAATGGTTTCATGGTCATCATCAGTCTTTTAATTCCAGATTTTTATTGAATTCACATTTCACCATCTGCCATGGTGGGATTCAAACACGGGTCCCCAGAACATGACCCTGGATATCTGGAATACTTGTTCAGTAACAATACCACTATGCCACCACCTCCCCTTGATAATATTAACGAATTAATAATGTCCTCAAAAATAAGATAGTTTATTCGCTATACTGGTTAAGAGTAAAATTGAAACCAGGGGCCTTATTTTCCCGATCGAAGTGGGAGACTGATCCCATGTTATGATTCTGCCTTCATCTCCAGCCTGCTAGGAAGTGAGGTTTTCTTACGATTGAAGTCTTGATTAATCTGGAGGCAGGCCTGCCACCCTCATCGGCAGACCCACACCAGGTGTGGAGTTGGGCTGACTCCGGAGCAGGAAAGTTAAAAAGTCTGCCTCCATTCCCAAATACATTGGCACGATTCTTCCATTGGATTTAGTAGAAAACATAGAGCTCTACTGAGAAAGCTTCAAAATGTATTTAAAAGTAAATTTGCTAAGCAATTAACAACCCCGCTCACCCCACCCCCACCCACCCATTATCCACTTTATAAGCCTATAAACTCACAAGTCCTGTGATAAAAGTTGGAATGCATCCAAGAGCCCATAAATCCCCCAAATTAACAAATTAAACTGAGAACTACTAATTTCAACAGCTGTCTAAACTGAAAACATAAAAGCATTCAAAATGAGAAATTGTTACTTATTTTACTAATCTACACTTCAATACTGTAAAATTTACTATCTATGTCATAAACGTTTCCTCAGTTACTATGTTGATTTTTTACTTGTCAGCATGCCAGTAGGCAGAATTTGGAATAATTAACAGCAAGAATCTGGTTGAATATTCACTTTTATGAGTAAAAGTCTCCCAGTTATTAAGTTGTACTGCTGCCATTCATATTTCCCCATCAGAGGGTGTATCTGCTTCCAACTGTCCAAAAAGGGGTGCACATGAGGAATCAGGTTGCTGTTCATTGTTAGTAATTCATTGTTTTCCTCATTACGCACAAAGCTAGTAATTCCAACAAAAGCCTGATGATGTGAAGTAAAACTTTGAAAAATACATTGTTTAATGGGTGGTTAAATTTTCCATTCAAAACACTATCATGCCTCATCTTAATGATCACATACAAATCATGCTACATTACTGTCATAAAACTATAATATTTTTCATAATATTGTAGGCTCATGGGTGTGAGTGTCGATGGTTCTGTCTGTGTGACTGATTTAATTGAATTAGAGTCAGATAGACTGCAAGGTTGAAATTATCAAGAGTTAGGTGTAAAGCAGACTTTTAAAATGGTGATGGACAAGTGAGGATGAGGGCTCCACAAATAAGGTGTGAATAAAATCTGCATTTTGAAGAGGTTGCTTGATTTTCAAAGGGATAGTAGGATGTTTACAAGTAACAAGATAAATAGGGCAAGGTTATTATGTTTATTTTTCCCAAAAGGAAAGAGCCCATATTGATAATATGAAAGATTTTTATATTATGGGAAAAGTAAATTTCTGAAGACTTAGAACAATGGGATTTTACATGTTAAAGAGAGAGAAACATATATAAAGAAGGATGAAAGGTTATGTGAGGCCTTTGTGAAAAGCAGCCTTGGGGAAAAGCCTCTAGCCACTTTAACAGAAGTCTCATGTGTCCAATAACTAAAGTTCTGTTAAAAGCCTTTGGAATTGCTGTGGTAACCTTGCTGGATTGCTTATTTAAATTCAAAATCTATTTTGGACTGTTGCATTAATGGGGGAGGACGGTGTACTTGGGCGTTAGGTTAATTAGGAATTTTGGTATTTGTTATAACGTTAAGTAACTGTAATCCTATGTCTGCGTTTGGATTATTTTATTTTGTTTATAAATGTTTTAATTAAATTTTTAAAATATCTAAAGTTGTAAATGGACTCACTACTTCTGAACTCAGTGCACAAATCTTCTCATAATAAATACAAATTGCAAAACTGTTGTGATAGAGTGGCCAAGTTTCCCTTGTAGATTTGGTCAGCTTGGCACATATCACCTGCCACATCATAACAGTATCAATAATTTTCCGATGAACTGTAAAGGAGGCAAAACCATTTTACTACCTTTTAAAACACTCCTTGCCTCCATGCATCTGGTATAAAACCTGACAGCTGCTGAATCTTGGCTGCTTTAGTGAGCTCAACACAATATAAATGAGCTTGTTAAACAGGAGTGAGACTGATCGGGCCATCGGGGAAAAACGCACATCGGAGAAACAGAGGCGGGATTTCCAGTCTTTAGATTTGTCATCCCATCTCTGTTTTCATCCGACTGGGACAGGAAAATTCCAGCCCAGACATTTGAGATACTAAATTTCATTCAAACACCAGTAATTTACAACATTACAGATGAACAGAAGAGTTGCATCCAGTGGCAATAATGATTGTCACTTTCATGTCTCTTCAGTCTGCATCTACTCATGCTTGATCTAATATACAGGAAATATTGTGTCAAAGGGGCAAATTACACTATATCACACAGGAAAATACTACGTTCAACTGTACAAATTAAATGTGTTTGGAATGTTAATGGCAGATAAATAGAATCATGGAACAGAGGAGAAAACAAAGAGCTAGAAATAAAAATGATTTAAATATGACAAATCAGAGACTGATATACTTAAGAATGTGGTTCAACAATGGCTGATAAAGTAAAATTTGCAGGATTGCAGATGAGTTTTAAAAAAGTGGGAGAGATAGGAAAATTAACGAGGTGAGAGCAACAAATTGGCATACAGGTTTATCCCTATTATAGTTAGCTACCTGTTAACGTATAGCATTCAGATGCATCCAACACATAATGCATTTATGTTTCATTCTTGAGACTTGATATTGCAGTGTTAACTATTGTATAAAATAATATTTTGAAAATCATTATTTTTGACAGTTGTCTGAATACCATTCAATATGTGTTCTTATTTAGAATTTTATAGCACAGGAACAGGCCATTCAGCCCAACTGCTGTTTATGCTCCGTAAAATGCTCTTCTCTCACCTTATTTCATTGTTCCCTATCACAATATACATCAGTTCCTTTCTCCTTTATACAATTATCTAACTTCATTTATTTTGAAAGTCAACAATAATATTGTCAACACTAAAAATGTGAAATACCTGCATATATAACTTTTAAAATAATTCCTTACTGATTTTTCTATACATTTGAAACTCCCAAGGTAAGTCCTGTAACATAACTGGAAATTTGCACAAATGCAAATTCCTTATCAATTGTAAAACCAAACTTTTTATATTGCAATAATTTTATTCATTCAATACAAACTGAACATATATATATATATATATATAAATAAAAACATTTTATTAAGTTTTCTGTAATTACAACCTATTTCTTCCTGAAAAATGTTAGAACATAATTAGTTTAAAAATAAATCTTGTTTTTGGACAGGCCTCCGACTGATGGACAGTCACAATCTGCATGTACAGTACAGATGCTCTGTAACTTTTTTCTAGCTCATTATCCAAGAACCCTGTCTAACTAAAATTGAATCAGATATAGAGTTTGTACAAAGTAACACATTGGACAGAATGCAGAGAGTAGGGGTAAAAGGTTCAGAATAGCAGAAGTTGAAAATTAAGATCCCACAAGGATCAGCCAGATTCACTGCTTTTCACATTTTATATTAATGATTTTGACTTTGAAGTCAAAAGCACAAATTCTAAATTTATGGATAGCACCAAGTTATGGGTGAATAATCAATAGTAAGGAGTTCTGCAACAAATTACAGGACATCTATAATGTTGCAGAATGGGCATATAAGTGTTAAACGTCTTTCAACACAATAAACTGAGAAATTATATTTTGTCACGGAAAATTACAAGGTTGTATATAATCTGAATCTAAATGGAGTAGAAGAACAAAGGGATCTAGGAGTAAAAACACATCACTAAAAGTAGCATTGCAGGTTTAAACCAAACCAAGCTATAGGGTTTCTTTCTTGAGGGTGAGAAAAAAAACGTTGAGAAGTTATGCTGAACTTGTAGGGAACCTTAGTTAGACTGCACTTGGAATATTGTGTACAATTCTAGTCATCATATTATAAAAAGAACATAAAGGCACTGGAGATGGTGTCAACAAGATTTACAAGGGTAGTACCAAAATGGAGAGATTGTATCCACCAGGAAAGGATGATTAGGTTAGGTCTGTTTTCTCTTGAAAAAAGAGGCAGAGGGTTGACTTAATGAACATCTTTAAATTTTTGATAGAGACAGAGAGAAGAGGACATCAATATAAGATAGCAATCAAAAAATTAGGTAGATAAATCAAAAGAACCTTATTTACACAGAGTGGTGAGAATGTGCAACTTGTTATCACAGTGAATAGTTGAGGGAAACAGTATGGATGTATTTAAGTGGGTTCTGCTAATAGAGTTAGATGAGGAAAGACTGGAGGAGGCTCAAGTGGAGCATAAACGTCAGCACAGACTAGTTGGGCTGAATAGCCTGTTTTTATTCTGTGTAATTCTATGCAATTTCCCTTTATTGCAGGACCTAAGAGCTCCAATTTGCATATTTTTATTCTCCTTTTGAGATCAATTACTAACTCTTTCTAGGTGTGTTTCTGTGGGTGCAAAGACAGTCAAATATTGTGGCATAATTTTTGTACAGTAAGTGCAATAATAGGTGCAACCTGATCAATGAACATCGTGATTGAGCCATCAGGAATATGTTCAACCACAGTTAGCAACCATGGACATAACCAAACAAACCTATAATAAGCACAATCCTTAATTCTGACCTATGCTTTTCAAACTTGGGCTTGAAATGAGTTCTGGTCAGCAGCCGATATTTTGACCATAAATTCAGAGCGTTTTGCAGAATCAGCATTAGCTACAAATAGTGTACGTGATAGATATACTTAACTTAGCTTCTTAACACTTTGCTTATTTCAAACATTAACTAATGAGACAAGAATAAGCTGTCAAGCGATCAGTTTGCAATGAAAATAAAAAAGGTACCTTTTCTGTACATGCTGAGATGTTAACAATTTACATCCTGGTTTTTATGGTATGCATTTGCTGTTAGAACTCCAAATTTATACACTCTCAGTCTGAGCCCTCCTTTGGTTTACCGTTGCTATTTCTGGGCGTATTTATGGATCTGTAGATATGAGTAAATTTCTGTGTGCACCTTTGGCTTTGAGTTTCCATGGGAGTTTTCTTAACATTTTTTAACCCCCAAATAAACAGTGTAAATAGCCATTTCAGCTTTTTACACTATTTCTCCTGGATTTTTGCAAATCTCTTGCTGAAATTGTGACAGCATATTAGGAGAACCTTTGTAGAAATTCAGTGCTTTTATCTTTAGTGTATTGTGCAATAATAATTTCAAAATTGTGAAAACCCACTCTCCAAGTAGATGACCATAATCTCTTGCCTATGAAGACCCAATACATTGCCTACAGAGCAGTGGAGAAATTTGTAATAAAGTCTGCTCTATGCCTAACAATATCACAACTCACCAATGCGAAATACGTTGATGTGCAATGAGAGTGCATTATTAATAGATTTTTCTTTCTAGCACCCTATGTGATGACAATCCACAACTTTGCTGTAATATAACTGTTGACTCTTAACTAGTTCATCAGAAGGAGAGAGTCTGGAGATTTTTCCCCCTAATGGTTCAGTTTCTGTGTACAGGTACTATAGAGAGCTATCTTGGGGGAGATCATAGACTATAAATCACAGTGTGAGGTGCCATCAGCCCCAGTTACAGTTTTACTGCTCACTCACAAAGCACATACTGCTATCAATATTTGAACAGAAATATTGAACAATTTGAACTTTTCCAATTTGGGGTCTAATAACTTGTCTGTAATGGCTGTACCTTTCAACTATTTACTGTTTCCAAAATTCTATGGAAAGGAACATTCTACACTAGATGATGATTGCATAACATATTCATTTTGTCTCACAAAATGTTCATATTAAAGCAAATATGACATTAAAGGTTGGGCAGCTGAATGGTTTATTAGTGCTCAGTGTTTTGTCATTCTAAAACTTAACATTGTATAAGCAAGGATAACATACATTTAATTGTTTAAATTAATCCATTTTCAGTTGTATGAGCTTTAATTATTTGTACTAATTTACATAATGAGTAATTAAAATTGAGCCCCTATGGGGATGGAACTTAAATTGTCTAACCAAGTTATTTCTCCCTTTTCCTTTGCTGCATTACAACTTTGGAGGTGGCCTTGCTTATGATTTACTTGACAACAGCCCAAAAAGTGCAATTTAATGCTGATTTTGACTTCAGTGACATTAACAAGCTCTATTTACAAGGCTGCTGCTTTATAATTACTGTTATTGTATAGGATTATGTATTAAGATTCTACGGTGGCTCGTGGACTGCACATCAGCCGGGATTCTGTCAGATCGATGGGTATCTCGCTCACCAGTCAGAGATCCGTTGGGGGTACCATGTCAGTTCCATGGGAGGTCTGATGTAATCATGCCCATTCATGCACTTAAGTGGCCACCTTCCGGTGGAAGTTTTACCCGCTGAGAACTGCCAGCCAATCAGAGGCCAGCAGCTCCTCATTGGCGTCAGCATGAGCAGTGACAGCTGGTGGCAATGCACCCACTAGAGGTCATGGGACCCCAGGCCAAAAGTAGGTGAAGATGTGATGGGGAGCACAGGGTGGGAGTTGCTGGAGAGCGGGGAGATAGGTGGGTGGGAGGCAAGGACAGGGGCTAACTTTCAGCCTCCTCCATTTCCTGGGAGATGCTGGGTCCCTCAATTGGGCACTCTGCCTGACAATGAGGGATACTGCCACCCTCCGCACACACAAGAAGCTGCTGGCGAACCTAACAGGGTTTGCTGGGCAGTCTGCCAAGGGTGCAGGGAGACCAAGTGGCCTTCGTTTAACCCCCAAGCCGCCACTAAATTGCAGTGGGCAGAGGGTTAATGGGTGTTAATTAGCTTGTTAACGAGTTTAATTGACATCCACCACTGACAGCCAGGAATCATGACAGCCCCTTCCACCGTCCAACTTAATCACAGCAAGTTCTGCCACCACGAGGAGACTGACACGATACCACCACGATTAAGTGAGCCCAGTCGCCATGTTTCCCACTGCAACGGGCTGCACTAAATCCAGCCCATCGTATATTTCTGATTGAAAACAACTGTCTGATTATATAAGTTTTAGTCTATCTAAGACTAGGTACAGATGTATGAAGTTCTCCAACCTTTTCATAATATTAGCAGAGTTCAGAATTTCCATGCTCACACTGTCCATTGGCCTAATATTCAGGCAGTGATGGTAGACGACTCATCATTTGAGTATACCCAAGATGTAAGTGACTTCGCATCTTCTCCGGGTCCTTTCATGACTGAAGAGTCCAATACAAGACCAGCATGAAAGTCCACAGAACTGGCAGTTCATGTTGTCATTGTTGTGCCTATGAGAGAAGCTGCACCACCTTTGGGCTTCCTCTGGGCATATTAGATGTTACGAGTTTGGCATAGGTGGTCCAGAAAACCTGTCGAACCAAGTTTCAGCACTTGCCTCCACATGGACTGGTCGACTACAATGATTTCCCAAGGGAAGTGGTCTGCAATGCAGAAATTTGTAAGGCCCTTTTTAAGGATTCCTTGTATCATTTGTACTGACCACCTTGAAGTCATTTGCCCTGAGATAGTTCACCACAGAAGATCTGCTTGGGGATTCTCTGGTCATCCATGTGGGAGACATGGCCTGCACATTTAAATTGAATTTTCCATGTTGTTAAGCCCAGCATGATGAAAGGACCTAGTTGTTTGTGATTTTATCATGGCATTTAATTCTCACGATGGAGCTAAGGTGTCTATGATGGAACAAAAACAAAAATTGCTGGAAAAACTCAGCAGGTCTGACAGCATCTGCGGAGAGGAAGACAGAGTTAACATTTCGAGTCTGTATGACTCTTCATCGGAACTAAAGAGAAATAGAAATGTGGTGAAATATAAACTGTATAAGGGGGGATGGGACAGGTAGAGCTGGATAGAGGGCCAGTGATAGGTGGAGGCAAAGGAGAGATTGCTAAAGATGTCATAGACAAAAGGACAAAGGGGTGTTGATGGTGGTGATATTAGCTAAAGGATGTGCTAATGGTGACATTAAGGGTAGAAGCAGGATGAACAAGTGACAGATGGCCCTAGTGGGGGTGGGGTGGGGGGAAGGGATCGAAATAGGCTAAAATTTGGAGATAAAATAATGGATGGAAATAAATTTTAAAAATAATAGAAATAGGTGGGAAAAGAAAAATACGTATATTAGAAAAATAATTATTATTAGAAAAAAGGGATCAAAAACGGGGTGAGGATGGAGGAGATAGTTCATGGTCTGAAGTTGTTGAACTCAATGATAAGTCTGGAAGGCTGTAAAGTGCCTAATCGGAAGATGAGGTGCTGTTCCTCCAGTTTGCATTGCAGCAGGCCATGGACGGACATGTGGGCATGAGAGCAGGGTGGAGTGTTGAAATGGCAAGTGACAGGGAGGTCTGGGTCATGCTTGTTGACAGACCGAACGTGTTCCGCAAAGCGGTCACCCAGTCTGCGTTTGGTCTCTCCAATGTAGAGAAGACCGCATTGGGAGCAGCAAATGTAGTAGAATAAATTGAAGGAAGTGCAAGTAAAGCGCTACTTGAAAGGAGTGTTTGAGCCCTTGGACGGTGAGGAGGGGGGAAGTAAAGGGGCAGGTGTTGCACCTTCTGCAGTTGCATGCGAAGGTGCCGTGGGAGGGGGTTGAGGTGTAGGGGGTGATGGAGGAGTGGACCAGGGTGTCCCGGAGGGAACGGTCCCTATGGAATGCCGCCGGGGGGGTGAAGGGAAGATGTGTTTGGTGGTGGCATCATGCCGGAGTTGGGAGAAATGGGAGAGGATGATCCTTTGAATGTGGAGGCTGGTGGGGTGATAAGTGAGGACAAGGGGGACCATATCATGGTTTTGGGAGGGAGAGGAAGGTGTGAGGGCGGATGCGCAGGAGATGGGCTGGACATTGTTGAGGGCCCTGTCAACCACCGTGGGTGGAAAACCTCGGTTAAGGAAGAAGGAAGGCATGTCAGAAGAACTGTTTTGGAAAGTGGCATCATCAGAACAGATGCGACGGAGGCGAAGGAACTGAAAGAATGGGATGGAGTCCTTACAGGAAGCAGGGTGTGTGGAGCTGTGGGAGTTGGTTGGTTTGTAATGAATATTGATGAATAGTCTATCACCAGAAATTGAGACAGAGAGATCAAGGAAGGAAAGGGAAGTATCAGTATTGGACCATGTGAAAGTGATGGAGGGGTGGAAATTGAAAGCAAAATTAATAAATTTTTCCAGGTCCAGACGAGAGCATGAAGCGGCACCAAAACAGACTTAGAAGAGTCATATGGACTCGAAATGCTAACTTTGTCTTTCTCTCCACAGATGCTGTCAGACCTGCTGAGTTTTCCAGCATTTTTTGTGTTTGTGTTGGTTTTAAAGTTCCTTTTATTAACTGCAGAAGAACAGTTCAATTGATGTATTATTGCATGGCTCCATTGCATTTATTATGATTTCTCCTGTGTTGGAAAGCATGGGATAAACCAGGTTGTGCACACTCTTGGCTGCAAGATGGTTCACATCAAATTGGTATTGGATCTAGCTCTCCTCTTCTAAAACCTATTTTTTCTCGCTAAAGCCCTTGAACATTTTGCCTCTCAAATCCCTGCCTGTTCCTGGAATTCCATGTTTGAATCTCTGTAATCAGGCTTCCACCCTGCCACAGTACCAAAATGACCCTAATGAAAGTTAGAATCAAGATCCTTTGTGACTGTATTACCCCTCTTCATCCTTTTTGACCTTTCTGCAGTGTTTGACACCATCGACCAGCAGCCTCTTCTAATGCTTCTCTTTTGTTTTTCAGTTCAGTTCAGTTGCCATTGCCAGCAAAAACAGGTCAAACAATCATGCATCTAATTAGTATTTGTGGAAGCTTTCTAGGTGGAAATAGTGCATTTTTATTTAATTTGCTGTATTTGAAATGTTTTGAGATGTACTACTTTAGCCTTAAAAATGAAGGTGCTATTTTGTGCTTTGTAAGATAGCTAAGATCTCTCAATGAATAGGTAGGATTCTGGAACGGTGAATAGAAGTATAAGTATATTGTAAAATCTCGACAAGATTCCTTGAACGGTTCTATTTGTGACTGGATAACAGCACAAGACTAATATGAAAACAGGAAGTTTGAATGCAAATTAACTTTATAATATAAAATGTGCATTCTTCTTGGATCTTAAAGTAGCTATTAAAGGGTCGTTTTAGTTCAAATGTTGTTTTATTCTACCACACTGAGGAAATGCCACATAATACCTGGGTACACAATAATCATACTTATGCACCTCTTCACAATTGGCTAAAGAGTGACATAACCTGAGACCATTTTATTGGAAAATCATTCATAGCATGCACCAGAAATTCCAATTTGCAATCCCTACTGGTGTACAAAGTCAGAAAACTGCTCATCCAAAATATGGATGAACTAGTGAATACTTAGAAAGGCATAGGCTAATGAACAATCAGTATGGATTCATAAAGGGCCAGTCATGCTTGCCTAATTTTCTGAGAAAATCAGAGTAGACAAAATGATGGTGTATACACTCTAGTGATATAATGATGAATAAGGCACTTGTTAAGAAAATATGGCATTAAAGGGAACATAGCTCTTCGAGCATTGGAATACAAAACAATTATTAGGGATTTTATTTTAATTTGGTGAGCTGTGTGGGGAAATGCTGTGTTCCGGAGATCTTTGCTGGAGCTGCTCAGTACCCACTGTTTTATAAATGATTTTTACATGGGCTTGAGAGGAATGATGCTGAAACCTATGGACAGTACAAAAGCATGACAAACTGTAGTAATTATGGTTTTATTTAGTGTGTAATGTACCTTTAAGAATAATACTTATTAGGGAAGATCACATGATCTGTAGTAGCCAATAGGAGAGTAGTGCGGGAAACCTCGGCAGTTAGTATACCGATAGAGTTGGAGTTGAAAGCACATGTAGTTGCTGCTGAGTATATTGTAAATAGACTTAATGTTTCCACCCAAGAAGCGTCTGCAGATCAACTCTGTCATTAATAGTACAACTTGGCCGCCCTTACAACAAACTGGCAACGAGGATAAAATAGGATTGAACAGAAGAAATCAAGTTAAAAAGAAATCGGCACTGTATGTTGCCCAGTGATTGTAAGTAGCAAGCTCCGTTAGAATTGAAGAAATAATCCCCTCTCGAAATGCCACAATTTGGGACAATTGATCCATTTGAACCAACTGCAGACAAGTGGTCTCATTACATGGAATGCCTCACGTTCTTCTTTCAAGCAAACAAAATTATGGGGGGAAAGAAGAAGCAAGCGATCCTCCTGAGTACTTGTGGGAGCAAAGCCTATGGTTAGATTTGAAGTTTGATGGCACCCACTGCCCAAGATCCGAAAAATGTTGATGAATTGGTGGACCTCATGAAGGGCTATTTTCAACCAAAGTCCTCAGTCATGATGCAGAGGTTCAGGTTTACTTTGCAAAATAGAGCCCTGGGTGAGACAATTGCATGCTACATGGCAAATTTGAAGCAGCTAACAGAACATTGTGAGTTCAGTAAGCCTCTAAATGACATGCTCCAAAGATCATTTAGTGTGGTGTGAAAGAAGACACTATTCAGGAAAGACTATTGTCCGAAATGAATTTGGATTTCAAGAAAGTGCTAGAGAAAGCACTGGTCATGGTAGTAAGAGTAAGAGATTCAAAAGCAATACAGGGTGTGCAAAATGGCACCGTCCTCCACATCTGGGAAACCCCAGCAGAAAAGGGCACGGAAATGCAAGACTCTGCCATGAAGCGGGAAGCAGCTCCTGCTAGCCAAAGAATAAAGAAAAATAACAGCAGCAAAACTGAAGAATAATTTTAATAGAGGCAGAACCAGCAGTCTTTTGGCGATTGGCAGTTTAAAAAAATCTAATGCTACCATTGTCACAGAAAAGGACATATGATGAGGCAATGCAAGGAAAGATTCAAACAGGCTTGTAAACAAAAGAAGAAGCCCAATTAAATCTACAATGTAGAAGATCCTGAAACAACAAATTCAGACATTTACTCATTGTTTAATTTGAGAGTTGGAAAGACAGACCCAATATTTGTTACAATGAAAGTAAATAGCAAAGCTGTTAGAATGGAAGTGGACATGAGAGTTTCCACTGCAGTAATTGGGGAACATACCTTCAGATATTTGAATAATGGTGAACATCAATTAAGTTTAGAAGAAACAGTTGCCAAACTCAAAACATATATGGCTGAAGATATTCAACTAAAAGGCATAAGCAGAGTAACTTTCCATTATGGAAACCAATCAGCAAACCTGCCCTTGAAGGTGTTAGCTGGTGAAGGGCCCAAGCCCCCTGGAGTGAAATTGGTTAAAGGAGATTAAGTTTGAATGGGCTGAAATTTTCCAGTTAAGAGCAAGTGGGCTACCAGAACAACTTCAAAAGTACACCACCGTCTTCAAGGCCGAACTTGGGTAAATCCAAGGCCTGCAGGTCAAGATTCATGTGGATCCGGAAGCAACCCCTCACTTCATGAAGGCGAGACCAGTGCCGTACATACGGCAAGAAAAAGACAACACTGAGCTGAACAGGTTAGAGAAATTAGGCATTATACAACTTGTGCAGTTCTCAGAATGGGCAGCACCCATAGTCCCCGTCCTTAAACCTGACCAAAGCTTTTGAATCTGTGGAGACTACAAACTGACAGTTAATAAAGTGGCTAAGCTTGACAGACACTCCATACCAAAAAGCGAAGACCTGTATGCCAAGCTGGCAGGTGGAACAACCTACACGAAGCTTGAAATGAGTCATGCTTGCCAACAATCAGAGTTAGATAAAGCCTCCCAGGAATTTGTCACAATTAATACTCTCAAAGTTTTGTACCAATATAAACAATTGCCTTTCAATGTCTCCACTTTCAGAGAACAATGCTTACTGCAGGGACTGCCCCAGGTTGTAGTGTATTTAGATGATGTGTTGGTAACAGGGTTCACTGAATAAGAGCATTTGGCCAACTTAGAAGAAATCTTAAAATATTTCTTACAAGCTAGAGTGCGTTAAAAAAAAGAAAACTGCATATTCCAAGCAAGGGAGATAATCTATTTGGGTCACCGGGTAGATTCACAGGGCCTCCACCAGGTTGAGAAGAAAGTGAGAACCATAAGAGAGGCACCTGCTCCAAAGAACACTTCAGATCTCAAATCATTCCTAGGAATGATTAGTTATTATGGGCAGTTCTCACTCAATTTTTCTACAGTGCTGCCCCCATTGCATTCGCTACTCAAAAAGAACCAACATTGGTCTTGGGAGGTGCCCCAGAGAGAAGCTTTTGTAAAGGTGAAACAATTGTTGCACTCGTCCAATCTATTAATGCATTACAACCAGACAAAAGAATTGGTGCTGACATGTGACGCATCCCCCTACGGAGTGGGAGCAGTGCTCTTCCATCGGATGGACGAAGGCACAAAATGGCCTATAGGTTACGTATCAAGAACACTCACCACAGCGGAAAAGGGTTGCTCGCAGATAGAAAAAGAAGGCCTGTCCATCATCTTTGGTGTCAAGAAATTTCACCAGTACGTACAGGGCCATCATTTTACAATTGTTTCTGACCACAAAGTAGGATTGTTTAGTGAGGACAAGGCTATACCACCCATAGCCTCAGCAAGAATACAATGATGGGCTTTAATTCTGGAAGCATACAAATACACTTTCGTACATAGGTCTGACATTCAAATCGCAAACGCTGATGCCCTTAGTCATTTGCCTTTACCAGAAAATGATGAGCACATCCTAGTTCCACAGGAACTTGTTTTACTGATTCCTAGCCAGTATGTGTTTGACAGATCAGAGACTGGATAAGTGGAGACCCAGTCCTATCTTAAGTACAAAAACATGTGCTCAGGGTTGGTTACAGGAGCCCATATCTGATGAGATGAAACCATACTTCAACAAGTCATGAAATAACCAGCCAGGATGGCATCTTATTGTTGGGAGCACAAGTGATAGTTCCTCCAAGGGAAGGGAGCCACTTTCAATTGTGCTACACAGTACCCATATAGGAATTTCCCAAATGAAGACCATAGCACGCAGCTAATTATGATGGCCTGGGATGGATGGCAAAATAGAGAGTTTAGTAATGCACTGTATGCAATGTCAGCAACAGCAAAAGTTGCCAGTGACAGCTCCATTACACCCATAGGAGTGGCCAGGTAAACCTTGGGTGCAGTTAGGCATTGACTAAATTGGGCCTTTCCTGCGAACAATGTTTCTGCATATTGTCGATGCCCATTCAAAATGGTTGGAACTATATGAGATGAAGTCACCAACATTGGGGGCTACAATTGAGAAACTACATCAGTTTTGTAATTCACAGACTGCCAGAAGTAGTCGTTTCCGATAATGGCACAGCATTTACGAGTGCTGAGTTTTAATGGTTTATCAGCCTCAATGGTATCACTCATGAAAACTGCACCATACCACCCTGCCTCTAATGGACTGGCCAAAAGGGCAGTTCAGCTGTTCAAGGCAGCCATGTGGTGACTAACTGGTGACTCCTTGGCAACCAAGCTAACACCCTTTCTTGGAGAGAAAAGCAGAGTTAACGTTTTGAGTCTGTTATGACTCTTCAGAGCTATGGAGAAGAGTCATACGGACTCAAAAAGTTAACTCTGATCTTTCTCTCCACAAATGCTGTTAGACCTGCTGAGTTTTTCCAACATTTTTTGTTTTTGTTTCAGATTTCCAGCATCTGCAGTATTTTGCTTTTAGCATGCTTTCTTTTCCATTATAAGACTACCCCTCACACAACAACAGGTGTCACACCTGCGGAGTTATTGTTGAGACACTATCTCAGGATGAGATTGGGCTTAATAATGCTGAAATTAGAAGAGAAGGTGGAAAGGAGTTCAGGAAGCCAGAAAACTAGACAGGGTGGTGACAGGAAATTTACCATGGGAGAGCCGGTGTACGTGAAAAACTTCGGGGAAGGACTAAAGTGGTTACTGGGTGAAATAAGTGCAGTGACTGGACTTCTGTCTTACCACGTGGAGGTAGAAGCTGGATCATCTGCAAACCTGTAGACCATTTAAGGACGAGTGAGACAACTTACCAAGATTTGGTTCCAGCAGTAACCATGACCAGCTCTGCATTTCCTGTTGACGATACTCAACCCAGGACTGCCATGTCTGATGTTCCTGTAAGAGTTGAGGATACAGAACTGTAGGTGCCTACTGAAGCACTTGATGTTCAGGCAACGCTGGAAAAGGAGGTTCCTGACAAAGAATCTGGAGTTGTGGAGCTGCGACGTTCCACATGTACTAGGAAACTGCCTGAAAGACTGAATTGTAAATTCCTTACCCAATGTAAATATTACGTTGTCTTGAAACATACGTACTTGTAAATATATGTGTAGCTGAGTTAAAGGGGGAGGAATATTGTAATTATGGTTTTATTTAGTGGTGATTATAGTTTTATTTAGTGTGTAATGTACCTTTAAGAATAATACTTGTTAGGGAAGATCACACGACCAGCCATATAAATAGTATGGCTACAAGACCAGGTCAGAGACTAGGAATCTTGCGACGATTAACCCACTTCCTGACTCCCCAAAGCTTGTCCACTATCTACAAGGCGCAAGTCAGGAGTGGGATGGAATACCCTCCACTTGCCTGGATGAGTGCAGCTCCCACAACACTGAAGAAGTTGGACACTGTCCAGGACAAAGCAGTCCGCTTGATTGGCACCACATCAACAAACAGTCACTGGCTCCACCACCAACGCACAGTAGAAGCAGTGTGTACCATCTACAAGATGCACTGCAGGAATTCACCAAGGCTCCTTAGACAGCATCTTCCAAACCCATGACCTCTACTACCTAGAAGGACAATGGCAGCAGATAAATGGGAACGCCACCACTTAGCAGTTCCCCTCCAAGTCACTCGCTATCCTGACTTGGAAATATATCGCCGTTCCTTTACTGTTGTTGGGTCAAAATCCTGGAACTCCCTAACAGCACTGTTGGTGGACTGCAGTGGTTCAAGAAGACAGCTCACCACCACCTTCTCAAGGGCAACTAGAGATGGGCAATAAATGATGGCCCAGCCAGCGAAGCCCACATCCCATGAATGAATAAAAAAAAATAACCAATAGGAGAGTAATGAGGGCCATCTCAGCAGTTAGTGTACAGATAGAGTTGGAGTTGAAAGCACACGTGTAGTTATTGCTGAATATATTGTAAATAAACTTAATGTTTCCACCCAAGAAGTGTCTATAGATCAACTCTATTATTAATAGTACAACCCAGCCACCCTACAACACAAACTAAGAAAGATTGCAAGAGATTTCCGAACAAAAATGAACAGTCGGTAAGTGGGCCGATAGATGGTGAGTGCAGTTAAAAAGCAAGATATACTGAATATGGGGTCAATAATGCAGTCTGGATTCAGAAGCCACTGAACTTTGATGCTTTGTGTGATGGTACGGCAATGAGCTGACTTTGTGCTATAATGCTGATTCAGCCTATTGGTACAATATTGCAGTGCTGTCTATGTATGCACTAGGAATGCAAAAAGGTAGGATAAAGGAAAGAGCTGCTGCTTGCCCTTATAGCTGTCCTGAAGAAAAATGACTGGAACAAGTTACAAAAATGCAACTGATTCTTTTAATGAACCTCTGTTGTAGGTGCTTTAAAGAGGGCTAGTTGTCTTTGCAAGTAGGTTCATCCAGCAGATGAAAGCAGTATCAGCTAGAGCAACCTGCATGAAGATAGCAGAAAGAATCAGTGTGTTTCACCTGTGCATTAACCTGAGAGCAGGTGAGAAGTAATTTGATCTCTCAGAAGTTTCTCAGATTAGCTGTCAATTGTACAATATTGTATTATATTGCATCAACAGTACTTGGCTGTAAGCTTGGTGCAACATGATAGGGGAAGATTGCACAGCAATTGGGCAAATGGACAGTCACTTCCTAAATGCATTGGCGTAGCTAAGTTTTAAAAGTGCACTGTACATGTGTCCCATGGAATGTAATTGCTGCAATTGTATAGAGCCTTGGTGAGACCGCATCTGATGTATTGTGTAGTTTTGGTCCCCTTATCATTGGAAGGATATACTTGCCATAGAGGGAGTGTAATGGATGTTCACCAGACTAATCCCTGGGATGGCAGGAATGTCTTATGAGGAGAGATTGAGGAAACTGGGCCCTTATTCTCTGGAGTTTCAAAGAATGAGGAGTGATCTCATTAATACTTACCAGGGCTTGATAGGGTAGATGTGGATAGAATGTTTCCCCTGGCTGCTGAGCTTAGAACCAGGGGACACAGTCCCAGCATAACGGGCAGGCTATTTAAGACTGGGTTGAGGAGGAATTTCTTCACTCAGAGGGTGGTGAATCTTTGGAATTCTCTGCCCAGAGGGCTGTGGAAGCTCACTCACCTAGCATGCTCAAGACAGAAATCGATAGATTTCTGGATACTAATGACATCAAGGGGTATGGGGATAGTGAGGAAAAATGGCATAGAGGTAGATGATTCAGCCCTGATCTGTTTGAATGGTGGAGCAGGCATGATGGGCTGAATGGCCGACTCCTGCTCCTATTTCTTATGTTCCTATATTGCAAGCAACAAACACCAAGCATGCTGCCAACCCAAGCATGCTGTTTGTCCACAGCCTCATTTAAGTTGGTTTGCTGCCCTGTGTATTTTGGCAATGCCTATTTTGCTCCATGTGCTTTAATCCAACAGCCATCACTTTTTAAACTCCTTGCAGGCCAGGGTTGTCGATAACCAGTTCCAGTGCTTGCAAACACAGTGAGTTGGGAAGTCAACTAAATGTGACCCTGATTCTATCCAAGTAGAAGGTGCTGGAGGTTCAGGCCTGGAAACAATTAGAGGAGTGGGGCATGGTAAGACTCCCTCCTTCATACAAATATGCATTACAGAATAGTACACTGGGATGACCTGCCATTTATACTACTTTCCAAATGTATCTTTTTGCAATTCTAATATCCACTAGCTTCCCAAAAGATGGAGGCTTGGAGATTATGTGTGCAGCCTCGACCAAGCACTTCATATATTTTTGCACTGTCCACCCCCTACAGTGGTATAGATCATCACAGATATATTGTGCCAGGAAGTAAAGAGGTTCAATTAATGAACTGCTTGCTAAAGCACTAATAAGAAGGAGCAAGTGTAGATGGATTTGTAGGAGCAACACCTATAGATATTGGCCAGAGAGCCAACTTGACAGTTCCTTCAGTAATGGTTGGTCTGAACAGGCCTGCCTACAAACACATTGGGAAACAAAACCTGGGTCCCAGGTTTGAGGTAAGTGCGGTACCGGGCGGGAAAAAGAACATTTTATCCAATGGCTCCAATGGCGGCTTTTCACACTGAATCATCCCAAACCCACATCATTAATCATGCATTCCCAGGATATACACCATTTCAATGGGCAGGTTCTCATTCACCCACCACACTGTCACCTCACTGCTTCCTCACATCGGGCGCTATATTTCAAGTGCAGCCATGCACGCACCTCTCAGTGCTTCCAGCCCAGGAGAGCCTCACAGAAGACATGGCCCTGAAAGGCAAGAAGACTGCAGCCTCCTGATTCAGTGACACATCCCTCGAGTGCCTGGACACCGTGGAGGCCCGCCGTGATGTTCTCTACCCCTGCTCTGGGCGAAGCAAGGTCACCAATCCAACATGGAAGGCAGTGGCAAAGCCTTGCAAAAGAGGAGAGCCACCCAGTGCGGCAGGAAAATGAATGGTCTAATTTGTTCTGCCAGGGTAAGTCACTCTTCTCATCAATCTCAACTCTCATACTCTCAAACCCATCACATATTCACAGGAATCTCACACCTCAATGGGCAACTCCACTAATTCTCATATGCACCTTCACATCTCCGTCAGACTCATATCTTCTGGAGCTCCCGTCCTCATCGTGTCCATGTCTCCGTTCACCACACAAACATTCCATGCAGGGCCACTTATCCTGCTCACACTCTCGCCATCTGTTTTCAAGCTGGCTCAAAACAGCAGGGGGGGGTCCTAGACCGGGGATGGAGTGGCCCACGTTAGGCCCCTCACTCACTTTGAGGAGCTGCCATCACGCTAACTGGTGAGAACATGGACCGTGCCTACGGTGACAGTGAGGTTGGTGGTGAACACCCACGTGAGGATCATGCACCACATCATCCCCATCTCAACACAAAAGTGATTGTTCTCTCTCCTGCTTTTGACTCTGCTGCCATTCACTAATTATCTCTACTTTGGCTCACAGGGAGCTCTGCCAAGCAATCGACATTCTCAGCTAGACAGTCCCTCACCTCCATCCACGTTCTCACCTCCAGTCAAGAAGACACCTCCTCCAGTGAAGAGCTGAAAACAACCAGCCTGGATGACCCATCACAGCGCTTACCCACACCCTCCACCAGCGCAGAGACACACACCTCGGTGGGACCTAGATCTAGAGCAGCCTCAGATTTGCAGTCTGATGGTCACCGGACTGACAGGTGTTTGCAGCAGGAGGAAGCAGGTTCCTCAGTACTCAGAGTACTGCTGGGGAAAAGGAATCTATCAGGTCCAAGTCAAATGACGAGCCTCTGGATTCAGCCTTCCAGCTCATCATGGAGAGTCAGGAGAAGGCAGGGGAACATCACATAGAGCTGTTGGAAGCCCTGAACAAAGTGACACGCGAATCAGAGGAGTGCGCCCACCTGCTCCCTGATGAAGTGGTGCCCACATGTGCGCTTATGGAGGTCTCCATGGAAAGGATGGCGGATGCCATGGAGCCCCTATTCCAGCAAAACATGGAGGTGCGTGCAGACCTGCACTCCATCGTGGTTGGGTGAGTTCCCGCAGTGGCAACGTGAGGGGGAATGGGGCGCCTTGATGTCCCTCCAGGTGCTCCTTTCCCTCAAAGAGTCAGGCTGGGGCCCTCAGCCACCCGAAGGGAGGAGGAGCGACAGCTGGACACCCCTGGGTCATCAACTTAGTAATCTCAGAGGCACCCTCTGAGTCCACTTTGCCTGTGACCCTCTCAATCTCAATCTCACCCTCTGTCATCACAGAGGGAGCAGCTGGCCCACAGGACGACAGTCAAGTCAAGCCCCAAGGCCTCAGCTCTACAGAGGACCCACACCAAAGTCATCAGAGGCAACAGGGCCAAGCACTGCACAGGCTGTCTCCACCCCTGCTGTGGATGCCAGGACAGCACCTGGAAGAGATAGGCCTAGAAAAGTTAAGAAATTCTGATCACAATTGGTTGCATATATATTCATTTTCACTGAATAATGCATAATGCTGCCTTTCAGCTTCTTTGGTAGACTTTGCGAGTCCTCCCCCTGCATCTCCCACCCGCCTCCCACGAGTAGTTCAGCTGCATGCAGATGGCCCACGATTCTGGAGGGAGAAGTGTGCGTGCGGCAGGTCCTCTCAGAGCCTCGTGCAAGCACTCTCCCAAACACATAGAACCTTCTCCCATCACACTTAATTCAACCATTGCACCTTCACCCCCTACCTCCTCACTCTGCCCTCGGTCATTTTCACCATTCCTTCATTTCATGCCCACCCTCAGTTTGTTCCCCAGGAGGCAGTTATGGACTCAACAAAGCTCTTCCTTGCACATTCACCTGGATGCCCGTTCCCCCCCCCCACCCCGCCCCTTCCCCCGTCTGGACCCCTTCCCCTTTGCACTCCTTTTCCCACACCCCCGGACTCCTCCCCTCCTAGGCTCATCCTAACTAGCCCAGACTCCTCCAGCTGGACTCCTCATCCTTGGGCTCCATCACCAACTGCTCCCCCACCTTTGCTCCTTCCCCCTTCCTAATTCTTTCCTCCACCCTTACTTCTTCCTTCACTCTTATTCCTTCCCCTCTCCGAACATGTTCCTCCCCTGGACTACTCCATCCCCCAGGCTCCTTCCCCTCTCCGGACTCCACCTCCCCCCGAACCTCTTCCCCCTCCAAACTCCTTCCCTTACACCTTTCTCCCCCTTACACCTAGCTCCCCAGTTGCCGTATTCTCCCCCATTAGCCCCTCCTCCCCCATTCTCCCTCCCCGGTCCCAACTTCACCCCAACCGACATCTTCGTTCTCACCCCCCAAAACACCTTTGTTCCTTCCCTCCAAATTTCACCCACCTGACACACCTTCCTTTCCCAGTTGAACCTGGACCTTCCTCTCCACCCCCTACATGATCACCCATAGCAGACCATGGCCAAGACAGTGAAGTTCTGAAGCAAACCCTCAATGGTGATTTTCCACTTTCCATGAGCTACTTCGTGGTGGAGCCATGTCCATGAGAATCCACTCAGTATGCAATGGACGTTCCTCCAGGGGCTGGTTGCTGTTGGGCTCCAACATCTTCTGCTCCCTGGATGTCTGCAATGTGAGCAAGGCCCTGCATAAGTCCCGAATTCTGCATGTCACACTTGTCCAGATGTGTTCTGCACCAGCGTATTTTCCTGCCAACATGGGCGGTAAATTTAATGTTGGGGGATAATTCTGGTGAGCTAGGCTTATAATGATATGCAGATGTACCGCAATGAAGTTCCTGACATTCAATGGCTGGAAACGTGCTTCCGCCCCCCCCATCCCACCCCCCCACCCCGCGGAGCGGACAATTGCAAACATGTTTCACAATAGCCTGAAACTGATCTTTGGCCTTCCCACCACATTGTCTGCTTATATCTGCCATGATGCCCTTCACCAGCAGGTGCAGAAAGTTCTGCCCATTGTGTAGCATCACTACATCATTCAGTTATTCAAGAGTATAAGAAATGATTTGGGATTTTCTATTAAATTGTCCATAGTCTACATTTGTTGTGAGCCTACATGATGAAGCTGCAAATTACCAATGAGAGCATGATCACTTGATGGCCTTCTTCTGCCACATTCCAATAATAAGACCCCTCACCTCTCACATACTGCCTCCAATGTCACCTCAAGGGCCGCATTAGTAAACCATGGGAGGAGCCCTGCTATGACTGTCAGGCATCTGCCCCTCATTCTGCTGACATCTACCTTCCATAGAAATGCAAGACAGCTGCAATATAATGCCTGTTGTCATGCCTTTAAATCGGGCCCACACTTTCAAAGTCCCACCTACAACCCGCTCCCACTGCTGTTAATTGGCTGCCAAACACACCTTCCAGCGAATTAGCTCTGATGACCTAGAGAAAAATTGCAGGCTGTGAGTACTGTGTGTACTCCATCCACCGCTACCAAAGTTGGGTCAGGATTCTGAAATGTTTCCGACATCAGTATCCTGTTCCCCAATGCAAAATGGTCCCCATGGTCTCTACAGGCAGGTTTCTTGCGCCATATGCAGATATGATTATCTGGTAACATGGGTTGGGTTCTGAGTGAATGCGACTATTGTGGTGTGCCTCCTCTGATCTTTCAAGGGAAAAGGGAATTTGCCTAAATTTGCAAATGACACTAAATTGAGTGAGCCAACAGCATTAACCAATCAACATCATTGTAAGCGTTATATCCAGATTTGGTCAGTGGGCAGCAAGGTGGCAGTCAAATCCAAGACAAATAATTGTAGAATTGTGAGATTTAGTTAAGATGAGTATATGGAATATGTACTGGTGTTATAAGATCAGGTAAGTTATCTGGGGGTTTTATAGCTGGGTTGTAGAAACTGTCAGTTCAGCATTGCAGATATTGATGAATCAAAGGATATGATGATGAGACATGACCTTGGTAGGGCCACGTTTTAAGTTTTGGTTTCCACAGGAAAAAATATAGGCCCAGAATGTGCTGAAAAATTAGTGGCGTGTGAATGACATGTCGTTATTCAAACAAAAATTGGCCAGCACCATATGGTTAGGAAGGATTACCTAATGAATTTCAAATTGCCACAGGTTATTGTCCGATTTGTGACACTCCACCATTAGCTTTGCAAAAATGGCGTTTTGCTCTTAACAAGCCTGAGGCTTTTCACAAGGTTGCTGTGTTTGAAAAGTAATTGCAGATTAAACTCACCATGGAAAATTAAGTTGAGTAATAATTAGTAGCTAACAGCCCTTTTAATTATGTGATAATTATTAATGACTACCAATCTACCACTTTGTTCAGAACTGTACAATTAAAATTGTAGAGTCTTATTCCTTCAGGTTGTGAATTGTTACAGGAGATTTTTAAAATGTCAAATTTAATTTTTTGTTTGCTTACTTTTCTTTCTCTTTTCTCTCTCTCTTAACCCAATCTTTCTTTCCCTTTCTTCATTTCTCATTGAACTCACCCACTCAAAATCACCCCTTTTCTCAGTCCTTTTTCTGTTTATTTCTCAATGCTTTATTTTCATTAGTTGGGAGATAGAATGTTAGTTCATTCATTAGGAGATAGTCTATTAGACTAAGATCCCAGATGCCCTGTTATCCTCACTGCACCATTATCAGTTTGCAATTGCACCAACATAGTGCGCAGACAAGCTGTCTGCTGACGTGTGAGAGAACAAGTCAAATATTCAGGCCCCGCCTTCAGATGCCCAACTCTAGAAAATACTGGGCCATAGAGTTGTTAGATAGGAGTGGTATAAGGCTGCTTCCTGGTTTGAATTGTGAGGAAAGGTCTGTACTGGGACTTCGCTCTCTGGAGACAAGGAAGAAGAGTGGAAGCATGCCCCTGTCCTTTAAATAACAATTTTTGGAGTTGGGGTGGTGTACTGATGAGTGGCTTGTGATCAGTCTCGACAACAAACTATTTGCCAAATAGGTAAGTGTGGAATTTAATGATGCCGAACACTAATGCCAGTGTTTCTCATTCGATATTTGAATAGTGCGCCTGAGCAGGTGACAAACTTTTCAAACCATACACAACTGGTCTGCCTTCCTGCAATGGACATGCCCTGTGACTTTGGTGAAGTGTATCCTTCAAATGTAGTCTGACATCTTGGATCATTGCATCCTAGGCATGCTTCAGCAGAAAGTCAGCGGTTTAATGGATTGAACGTGCGTTGATCTTCATGCCACAAGAATAGCATATCTTGAGAAGCTCACGCAGTGATGATGCTTTCTCAGATAAATTCAGGATATTTGGTGCTAAGAAATTAAATAGGCACAAAGACAAGGTGTACAGACCAATATCCATGCTTCACATCCAACTTCAAGAAGAACTTGGCTCCAGCAAAACTTAGCTTGAGCTCCTCCAGAGTAGGCGTCTTGTGAGGACACCTCGACTTTTCGATTTCCTCTTCTGGGGTTCAATATTCTAATTCTAATCATACCATCTTTCTTAATCGCAATAGTTATAGAGCTACACCAATCTGTGTTTTGCCGAACACGATGAATAATCCCTTGTCATTCTATTATGTCAAGCTCAGCCTTTAACTTGTGTTTTGTATGGTCGCTACACTTCCATGGTGGATCTATCAAAGTAACTGCATATCTTTCAGTGAAGAATTGTGTCTCCTATAAAACTGCCAATGATGTCAAACCTATCTGGGTATCTCGAATAGACTCAATAGAGTCACGTTTGCCTTGACCATCTAGAATTGGCGCTTTACTGATTTTGTGAATCATGATGATTTGGCGATCACTACATGCTGCCAATCCTGCTTTCACTGGTCTATTGGTGTCGAAAACATAGAAGATTTGTGGTGACCATGCAAAACTTCCGTATCTACACTTCAACGTCAATACTCCCATGCAGTAGATTGGTGAACCATTATCTGCATCTCTAGCTGGCTGTAACATAGACTCCCATTTCACCAGGGTACATGTCTTTGAGTATCCACAGTGGTAAAATGTTGGCATTTTCCCCAATATCTATCCTCAGTCAGAGCTGGTGCTTACCATATTTGCTAGGACATATGATCCTAACTGTGGTGAAGCTCCCAGTTGGGTGATTGCATCCACATGCTTGGCAACATGCTGTGCATGGAAAACTTCTGCCTCAGTGCCTTCTTTGCTTCCCAGGTCTCTGCCTGTCTCCTGGACATGCCTGTGTTTGATCTGGTATTTCGTGAACTCTTTCTTATTCTTGCCACTATGCGGCATCTGCTTTTTGCTGAGTTGTGCCTTCTGACCTGTTCCTTGCTGTCAGATTTTATACACAATCTTGTCCACTGTCCTTAGGACACATGTCTTGCAAGTGTCTGTAAGTATAGGATGGTTACATGGCTGATGCATTAGACTGCACTTGCCACATTTCTTGCCCTGTCAAGTTACCATGGTTACTTCATCCATTGTGGTTACTGCTCAAGCGTTTGCAGACATTGCCTGCTCAGACTATAGCATTGTATTTTCTGCCATCTTTAAGTATACTCTCGCTTTCGTGTCCCTTTTCATATCAAACAAATCCTTTTGGAACATCTCCATTCAGGTTGATACGATTACTAACTCAATAATTCTGTCAAGAGAGTTCTGCATCTGAAAAATCGCAATCTCTGCCTTTGTTCCGATATCTACGAACAAGCATGTCAATAGTTTCTTTGGGCTGTTGACTACCAGCCATCGGTTCAAGTTGATGGATTCTGAAGTTGACCTTAACTCTTAACTGATCCTCCAGTGTTGTCCAGGATTTAGACATATCCTTCTGATCTGCTTCTGACAGTCCAGTAATGTTGATGTGATGAGGATCTTCATTGCTATTAGCTATCTTTATCTTTACTGCCTGCTTGTAGGGCTCTGTGACTAAAGATCTAAGGAGCATAACTCCATAAACTGTTTAAACAATTTAAATTTGTGGAGGACATCTGGAGCCTTCCAATTCATAACTGGATATTTTGCTGTCATGGTGTCAAAATTTCTTACTTCTGAAGAATTCTCTTTTCTAACACGTTCCCTTAAAGAATGTTTCCTCAATGGAAAAAAACTGTGCGGGTATGCTGTGCCTGCAACACTGGACCCATGCCATGCCCCAAACTCTGTGGCTGCCTTATGGGCTTTCAGCCTCTGCACGTGGAGATCTGCCCATGGAACCCATTTTGGCAGGTAAAAACTCACAATGCTCAATGACTCTAAAGTCTTGCAGCCCCAATTCTGAATGACTTTTCCAATCAGACTTGCCCAATTCTGCCAGAACACTGCATTTCAATACACCTCCCCTTTCAAATACTCAATCTCTTGGAGTACTGATTCTCGAAGGTAAGTTTCAGACCAGGTCCCAAACTTCACTGCCACTGCTTCTTCCAACTATTTGCCAGTGTTACCCAAGCATTATGATTTCTCATGTTGCCCAATGATGTCACCGCTTTGTGTTTGCTCTCACTGCAAATTGCTGCCAATATATTGTGCACTGTTCTCACCATGTTGTGCTATTTGTTCTTAATGCAAAGATACTAAATACTATGACAATGATTGGCAAACTAAACAAAAGGTTCTTTATTGAAGAATAACAGGATTCCAGGAGAAATCTTCATGCACATGTTACCTGCTGATCAACACTGCTCTACTACTGTATCACATGCTAATTTGCTTCACTTCCTGTGATGATGTATACAAAACCATTTACATATTCAGCAGTATGTTAATCAGTATGTTAAACTACATGCCCTACAAGCTTGGCCTAAATAGCCAAGTGGTTATGGTACTGGGCTTGTAACCCCAAGATCAAGAGTTCAAATCTCACAATGGCAAACTATGAAACAATGTAACTTCATCTGAATAGGAACAGATGGAAACGTGTTTGTACTCGAAAGAGTTACATGCCCTACAAAGCCATATCACAACAGTGTGTGGCTTGGAGGGTAACTTGCAGATGATGGTGTTCCGATGCATCTATTGCCCTTGTCTTTCTAGGTGGTAGAAGTCGCAGGTTTGGAAGATGCTGTCAAAGATGGTTTGACAAGTTGCAACTGTACATCTTGTACAAGATACACACTACTTCCACTGTACATTGGTGGTGAAGGAAATGCATGTTTAAGGTGGTGAATGGGGTGCCAATCAAGTGGGTTGCTTTGTCCTGATGCTATTGATCTTCTTGAGTGTTGTTGGAGCTGCACTCATCCAGGCAAGCGGAGAGTATTTCATCACACTCCTGACTTGTATTTTGAAGATGGCAGACAGGTTTTGGGGAGTCAGGTGGTGAATTACTTGATGCAGAATTCCCAGCCTCTGACCTGCTCTTGTAGTCACAGTATTTATATGGTTAGTCCAGTTCAGTTTCTGGTCAATAGTAAACCCCAGGATATTGATAATGGGGGATTCAGTGATGGTAATGTCAAGGGGAGTTGGTTAGATTCTCTCTTGTTGGAGATGGTCATTGACTAGACCTTGTGTCTTGCAAGTGTTACTGGTCACTTATCAGCCCAAGCCTGAATGTTGTCCAGGTCTTGCTGCATTTGGACATGGACTGCTTCAGTATCTGAGGAGTCGGGAACGGTGCTGAACATTGTGCAAACATCAGTGAACATCCCCACTTCTGACCTTATGATGGAGGGAAGATCATTGATGAAGCAACTGAAGATGGTTGGGCCCAGGACACTACCCTGAGGAACTCTTACAGATTTGTCTTTTGACTGAGATGATTGACCTCCAACAGCCACAACCATCTTCCTTTGTGCTAGGTATGACTCCAACCAGTGGAGAGTTTACCCCTGGTTCCCACTGACTTCAGTCTTTCTAGGGTTCCTTGATGCCGCACTCAGTCAAATGCTGCCTTGAAGCCAAGGTCAGTCATAGAACCACAGAACCATAGAAAAGTTATGGCTCAGAAAAGGGCCATTCAGCCCATCTTGTCAGCACTGGCCAAGAAAGAAAAAGTAAAAAATTGGCCGCCCGTTCTAATCCCACCTTCCAGCAACTGGTCCGTAGCCTTGGAGGTTACAGCATTTTAGGTGCAGATCCAGGTACCTTTTAAATGAATTGAGGGTTTCTGCCTCAACCAACAAACCAGGCAGTGAATTCCAGATATCCACCACCCTCTGAGTGAAGATGTTTTCCTCATGTCCCAATTATCATTCTACCAATCACAAATCTATGCCCCCTGGTAATTGACCCCTCAGCTAGGGGAAACAGGTCTTTCCCGTCTATTCTATCTGGGCCCCACATAATCTCACTCTCACACATTTCTTGTGTTCAACTCTTTTGTCCATGTTTGGACCAAGGCTGTTAAGAGGTCAGGAGCTGATTGGCCCTGGCAGAACCCAAACTGACCAACAGTGAAAAGGTTATTGCTTTATAAGTGTTGCTTGATTGCACTGTCAATGCCATCTGCCAGCACTTTGCAGATGATTGAGAGTAGACTATTTTTTATTCATTTACGGGATGTGGGCTTTGCTGACTGGGCCAGCATTTATTGCCCATCTCTAGTTGCCCTTAAGAAGGTGGTGGTGAGCTGCCGCCTTGAACCGCTGCAGTCCACGTGGTGTAGGTACATCCACAGTGCTGTTAGGAAAGGAATTCCCGGATTTTGATCTAGCGACAGTGAAGGAATGGCAATATATTTCCAAGTCAGGATGGTTAGTGACTTGGAGAGGAACTTCCAGGTCGTGGTATTCCTATCTATCTGCTGCCCTTGTCCTTCTAGATGGTAGTGGTCATGGGTTCGGAAGGTGCAGTCTAAGGAGCCTTGGTGAGTTCCTGCAGTGCAGTTTGTAGATGGTACACTGCTGTTACTGTGCGGAGATGGTGGATGGAGTGAATGTTCGTAGATGTAGTACCAATCAGTTGGGCTGTTTTGTCCTGGACGGTATCAAGCTTCTTGAATGTTGTGCGAGCTGCACTCATCCAGGCAAGTGGAGAGTATTCCATCACACTCCTGACTTCTGCCTTGCAGATGGTGGACAAGCTTTAGGGAGTCAGGAGGTGAATTACTCGTCGCAGGATTCCTAACCTCTGACCTGCTCTTGTAGCCACAGTATTTATATAGCTAGTCCTGTTCAGTTCCTGGTTAATGGTAACCCCCAGGATGTTGATGGTGGGGGATTCAGTGATGATAATGCCATTGAATATCAAGGGGCAATGGTTGGATTCTCTCTTGTTGGAGATGGTCATTGCCTGACACTTGTGTGGCACGAATGTTACTTGCCACTTGTGAGCCCAAACCTGGATATTGTCCAGGTCTTGCTGCATTTGTACATGGACTGCTTCAGTATCTGAGGAGGCCTGAATGGTGCTGAACATTGTGCAATCTTCAGTCAACATCCCCACTTCTGACCTTATGATGGAAGGAAGGTCGCTGATGAAGCAGCTGAAGATGGTTAGGCTGAGGACACTATCCTGAGGAACTCCTGCAATAATGTCCTGGAGCTGAGATGACTGACCTCCAACAACTACAACCATCTTCCTTTGTGCTAGGTATGATCCCGACCAGCAGAGAGGATGGGGTGGTAATTGGTTGGGTTGGATTTGTCCTGTGTTTTGTGGACAGGATATACCTGGACAATTTTCCCATTGTTCGGTGGAAGCCAGTGTTGTAGCTGTACTGGAACAGCTTGACTAGGGGTGTTGCCAGTTCTGGAGCACAGGTTTTCAGTCCTACTGCCAGAATATTGTCAGGGCCTGTAGCCTTTGCACTTCCCAGTGTTTTCAGTATTTTTCTTGGTATCACGTAGAGTGAATCAAATTGGCTGAATATTGGCATCTGTGATGCTGGGGACCTCCAGAGGAGGCCGAGATGGATCATCCACTCAGCACTTCTGGCTGAAGATTTTTGGAAATGCTCAGCCTTGTCCTTTGCATGGACGTATTTATTGAGGATGGGGATATTTATGGAGCCTTCATCTCTGGTTAGTTGTTTAATTGTCCACCACCGTTCACGACTGAATATGGCAGGACTGCAGAGCTTTGATCTGACCCATTGGGTGGGGGGTTGCTTAGCTCTGTCATATGCTGCTTCTGCTGTTTGGCATGAAAGTAGAAACCAGGCTATTAATTCTAGAACTGCAGTAAAGAAACTGATGGAAGGGTACTTAAGGTGGGCTAATGGTCTCCTCCTGCTCAAAACATTGCTCTGTTGCTGTTTTTAAAACTAATATATTTTCAACTAACAACAGTTTTGAGTGAGTGATACCACAGATCAAAGCAGCTGAAAAATGATCACAATACGCACATTGTTCATCTTCAAGTAAGTTTGACCATAGGTTTATTACAATATGTAGAATTGATGGGTACAATTTAATGGGATTTGGGGGGGGCATGCCACCAACTGGACACCGAGCATGAGTCCTGTGTTGCCTCTTTTCAGAAAGACCTGTCACAAGAAGTGTCAATCAGGTACTTAACTGTCTTCCCCTTCCTCTTGGTGGGCGGGACTTCCGTCCCAAGTGTCCTTGATCAAGGACACTGGGGGTGAAAGTCCTGCCCAAAGAGAGCTGTCAGCCAATCAGAGGCCAGCAGCATTTTAGTGCATGGCAGCGCCACTGTGGAAACGGTGGCTGCTGCAGCTACTACACCCATCCGAGGGCTTGGATCACTGAGGGACCCTAGCATGGGTGATTGATGGCTGGAGGGGTTCAGGGGGGAAGGGGAATCAGCAAGGGGAGGGGGTGGGTGCCAGTGGCCCTCCTTCCTGATTCCAGGTCCCTTGATTAAGCACTGATTGCCTTTGAACAAGAGACGCCCCCTTGGGAGCCCGCAAACAACCTGAGAGGATTTGCTTTTCAGGCTTCCTGCATGGCATGTCCCCACCCATCATTGGGTGAATACCAGTGGCAATGATATGAGGCCCTTAGTAGGCATTAATTGCCCAATTAAGGACCTCAGTTGGCAGCAGGATGGGAAGGCTGTCTATGAGCCTTCCTGCCAGTGACTTGATCGAGGGGAAAGGCAAGAAAGCTGGGGGTCCCCACTGCCAAACTTGCAATGGGGGAGGGTATTAAATTCCACCCACTGTCTCTCATATTTGTTTAACTCAGACACCAGGGATAAAATAGCAAAAATCACTGTTGGTTAATTAATTTTTATTCCTGCAAATATTACTGAATAGTAATTCAGTAATTCAGATAGTAATTCACCTGTGCGGCACTCCCTGATTCAGATCAGGATCACACCAAACGTAATGGCAAAGCTTCAGACCGCAGGTTACCTGTAAGCTACCCAATGGAAGATCAGATAACACAACCCCCAGCCCTTCACCAAGTATTGAGAAAATTAAACACATGGAAAAATGCAAAATGTTCTTTGGCCAGAGAATTCTTGGTACTTGGGTTATTCTCTCCACAAAAAAGAGAAAATATTTCTTAAAAATGGGTAGATTTATATGATTATTGAAAACATTCATTATTTATACAGGAAAAGGCCAAAAACTCGAAGAGCAATTCTTAATGAAATCTGTTTCCACATTCCTTCCATTGATTTGAGTGTGGATTTAGAAAATGTGAGGGAGTAGGTAATTTGCTCACCCTCTCCAAATAGAGAATGGTGTACAGTATCGAGGACTTAAAAACGGACAGAGAGAATATTAGTTAAAAATTTCACATAAGAAACAAAAATATGGGAACTTCGGAAAGCACTAAACAATGCCAAGGATATCACATATTCTCAATTGACTATTCTCCTGTTTTGATGTGAGCTAAAATGATCTGCACTACAATCTATTGGAATACTTTTTTATATTCATTCTCAGGATGTGGGCTTCGCTGGCTAGGCCAGCATTTATTGCCCATCCCTTGTTGCCCTTGAGAAGGTGGTGGTGAGCTGCCTTCTTGAACCGCTGCAGTCCATGTGGGGTGGGTACATATCCAAAGCAAAAGGTATTTTGTAATATTTCTGTAAACGATGTGTATTTAATGATATTGTTGAATAAAATTGGTGAAGAGTATGAAGTTCTGCAGATTGTGATCATCGATTTTTTTTCTACAGGTTCATTTTGAGCTGCTGTAAAGATTTTAATTTATTTTAATATTGGTACATAAGAATAAGAGAACATAAGAAACAGTAGGCCATTTGGCCCCTTGTAATGACTTGACGTACCGGAAAGGTTTCTACTTGAGTGTGTCAGCATTTGCAATATGCAAGCCAGGACGGTGAAGAAAGGTATACTCATATGCAGATAATATCAAAGCCCAACAATGAATTTGTGCTGATGCTATTGGCAGAATGGCTTTATCTTCACTGAATAAACCCAACAATGGTCTCTGGCCCAACACAATAGTGAAATGTCATCCAGACAGGTGCTGGTGGAATTTCTTCACTCTGAATATCTTCGATAAACCTTCCATTTCTATTTGGGAATAACCCTTCTCGGCTGCAGAGAGGGTACTGGACTCATAGCCAAGTGGCCTTTCTGATCCATCCTCCGTCCTATGTGATAACACAGCTCCCACACCATAAGGAGATGCATCACATGTTAATACCAATTCTTAAGATAGGTCGTAGTGTACCAATAAACATGATGAATGTGATAGATTCTTGACTTTCACAAAGGATTCTTCTTGTTGCAAATTCCATAACCGATGATGATTCTTTTTTAACAACAAGTGTAATGGCGCTAACACTGTTGACAAGTTTGACAAGAAGCGGCTATAATAATGGATCATACCCAGGAAAGACTTGAGTTCAGTTATACTGGACAGAGAGGGCGCGTCTTTGATTGCCCTAACATTCTCTCCCACTGGATGCACCAGTGCCATCCATCTGGTAACCTAGTTAAGTAACTTCTGGCACTTGGAATGTACATTTCTCTTTCTTTAATTGTACACTGGCTTCCAAGAATTTTCTTAACACCTCTTCCAGGTTGGCCAAATGCCCAGCTTCAGTTGACCTTGTGATCAGAACATCATCAAGGTATACTACTACTCGTGGAAGTCCTTTTAAAAGACTCTCCATTATCCTTTGGAAGATTACAAATGCAGACAATACTCCAAGGCAAGTATATTGATACAGACCCTTGTGCGTGTTGATGGTTACATACCCTCTAGATGTGCTATCCAGCTCTAATTGTTGGAATGCATGGATCATGTCCAGTTTAGTATAGGATTTGCCTCCAGCTAGCTTTGCATTTAAATCGTCTATCCTCGGGATAGGATATTTATCTAGTTTGGCTGCCTTGTTCACGGTTAATTTATAGTCCCCACAAATGCTTATAATTTGGTCAGGTTTCACCACTGGGACTATGGCACTGTCCATTCTGAAAATTGGACTGGTTGTTTAAGAAATTAGGCTCTTGAATAAACATATATTTTCTGCATAATATACCCTCTTAAAAAGCTTTCTAAAAAGGCAACAATTTTTAAACAGACCATGGAAACAGGTAAATTCACTTAGTTCATGTTGTCATTCCTAAATTAAGTTGACATCTTCTGTATGCCCTTATCTATGCAATTGTTTATAAAGGACCAGGATATGACCCTCAGCAAGATATAAACTAAAAAGCTGATCTCGAGCAGGGTGACACACAGAGGGGGGTGGTAACCACCCTAACATTTTGAGTACTTGTCCTGTATCCATTGGTCAGAATAGTTACATAGATGATTGACACCGGGTAA
Source organism: Carcharodon carcharias (assembly GCF_017639515.1). Lineage (NCBI taxonomy): Eukaryota > Metazoa > Chordata > Chondrichthyes > Lamniformes > Lamnidae > Carcharodon > Carcharodon carcharias. Next base: position 45,865,079 of record NC_054467.1, on the reverse strand, counting down.
GCTACCAGCCTGTAAAAAAAAGTATAAAAACAAAAAACTGCGGATGCTGGAAATCCAAAACAAAAACAGAATTACCTGGAAAAACTCAGCAGGTCTGGCAGCATCGGCGGAGAAGAAAAGAGTTGACATTTCGAGTCCTCATGACACTTCAACAGAACTGATTTTTCTTTACAATGAGGGGGTGAAATATAAGCTGGTTTAAGGTGGAGGGGGGGTGGTGGGGAGATAAGTGGAGGGGGGTGGTATGGTTGTAGGGACAAGCAAGCAGTGATAGGAGCAGATCATCAAAAGATGTCACAGACAAAGGAACAAAAGAACACAGGTGTTGAAGTTGGTGATATTATCTAAACTAATGTGCTAATTAAGAATGGATGGTAGGGCACTCAAGGTATAGCTTTAGTTGGGGTGGGGGGGCATAAAAGATTTAAAAATAATGGAAATAGGTGGGTAAAGAAAAATCTATATAAATTATTGGGGAAAAAAAAGGAAGGGGGAAGAAACAGAAAGGGGGTGGGGATGGAGGAGGGAGCTCAAGATCCAAAGTTGTTGAATTCAATATTCAGTCCGGAAGGCTGTAAAGTGCCTAGTCAGAAGATGAGGTGCTGTTCCTCCAGTCTGCGTTGGGCTTCACTGGAACAATGCAGCAGGCCAAGGACAGACATGTGGGCAAGAGTGCAGGGTGGAGTGTTAAAATGGCAAGCGACAGGGAGGTCTGGGTCATTCTTGCGGACAGACCGCAGGTGTTCTGCAAAGCGATCGCCCTGTTTACGTTTGGTCTCTCCAATGTAGAGGAGACAGCATTGGGAGCAACGAATACAGTAGACTAAGTTGGGGGAAATGCAAGTGAAATGCTGCTTCACTTGAAAGGAGCGTTTGAGCCCTTGGATGGTGAGGAGAGAGGAAGTGAAGGGACAGGTGTTACATCTTTTGCGTGGGCATGGGGAAGTGCCATAGGTGGGGGTTGAGGAGTAGGGGGTGATGGAGGAGTGGACCAGGATGTCCCGGAGGGAACGATCCCTACGTAATGCCGACAGGGGTGGTGAAGGGAAGATGTGTTTGGTGGTGGCATCATGCTGGAGTTGGCGGAAATGGCGGAGGATGATCCTTTGAATGCGGAGGCTGGTGGGGTGATAAGTGAGGACAAGGGGAACCCTATCATGTTTCTGGGAGGGAGGAGAAGGCGTGAGGGCGGATGCACGGGAGATGGGCCGGACACGGTTGAGGGCCCTGTCAACGACCGTGGGTGGAAATCCTCGGTTCAGGAAGAAGGAGGACATGTCAGAGGAACTGTTTTTGAAGGTAGCATCATCGGAACAGATGCGACGGAGGCGAAGGAGCTGAGAGAATGGGATGGAGTCCTTACAGGAAGCGGGATGTGAGGAGCTGTAGTCGAGGTAGCTGTGGGAGTTGGTAGGCTTGTAATGGATACTGGTGGACAGTCTATCACCAGAGATTGAGACAGAGAGGTCAAGAAAGGGAAGGGAAGTGTCAGAGATGGACCAGGTGAAAATGATGGAGGGGTGGAGATTGGAAGCAAAATTAATAAATTTTTCCAAGTCCCAACGAGAGCATGAAGCAGCACCGAAGTAATCATCGATGTACTGGAGAAAGAGTTGTGGAAGGGGGCCGGAGTAGGACTGGAACAAGGAATGTTCCACATACCCCATAAAGAGACAGGCATAGCTGGGGCTCATGCGGGTACCCATAGCCACACCTTTTATTTGGAGGAAGTGAGAGGAGTTGAAGGAGAAATTGTTCAGTGTGAGAACAAGTTCAGCCAGACGGAGGAGAGTAGTGGTGGATGGGGATTGTTCGGGCCTCTGTTCGAGGAAGAAGCTAAGGGCCCTCAGACTATTCTGGTGAGGGATGGAGGTGTAGAGGGATTGGACATCCATGGTGAAGAGGAAGCGGTTGGGGCCAGGGAACTGGACATTGTTGATGTGACGTAAGGTGTCAGAGGAATCATGGATAGGTGGGAAGGGACTGGACAAGGGGAGAGAGAAGGGAGTCAAGATAACGAGAAATGAGTTCCGTGGGGCAGGAGCAAGCTGACACAATCGGTCTACCGGGACAGTTCTGTTTGTGGATTTTGGGTAGGAGGTAGAAGTGGGCCGTCCGAGGTTGGGTGACTATCAGGTTGGAAGCTGTGGGAGGAAGATCCCCAGAGGAGATGAGGTCAGTGACAGTCCTGGAAACAATGGCTTGATGTTCAGTGGTGGGGTCATGGTCCAGGGAGAGGTAGGAGGAAGTGTCTGCGAGTTGACGCTCAGCCTCCGTGAGGTAGAGGTCAGTGCGCCAGACAACATCAGCACCGCCCTTGTCAGCGGGTTTGATGACAATGTCAGGGTTGGACCTGAGAGAACGGAGTGCAGTAAGTTCAGAGAGAGAGAGATTAGAATGGGTGAGAGGAGCAGAGAAATTGAGATGACTAATGTCGCGCCGACAGTTCTCAATGAAAAGATCAAGAGAAGGTAAGAATCCAGAGGGAGGGGTCCAGGTGGAGGGATAATATTGGAGGTGGGTAAAAGGATCCGTTCAATGGGGAGAGGAATCCTGCCCAAAGAAGTGAGCCCGGAGACGAAGACAGCAGAAGGAGAGTTCAGCATCGTGCCGAGCCCGAAATTCATTGAGATGAGGGCGTAAGGGTATGAAACTAAGTCCTTTGCTAAGCACTGAACGTTTAGCGTCGGAGAGGGGAAGGTCAGGGGGTATAGTGAATACACGGCTGGGGCTGGGATTGGAAGATGGGGTGGGGACGGAGGGACAGGCAGGGGTGGAGGGTCCTAGATGGGTGTTGGTGTCGATGAGCTGTTGGAGCTTGCGTTCCTTAGCACTTGAGAGAAAGAAAAAAAGTTTCTTGTTGAGGCGTCGGATGAGACAAAGAATAAAATGAAACTGGGGGCACGCGCAGCTTTGAAAAAGGGTACGGCGGTGCTGCTGGAGGGAGAGGTCGAGTGTGTTCATGTGGCGGCGCATGGCACTGAGTGTGGACCTCAGAATGTGACGGGAACGGCAGTCCGAGAAACCTTTTATGTCCCGGAGATACCTGTAAGCCTGGGTGGGTTCGAAGCATGAGGGGTGGAATTTAAGTTGAAATCCACGTGGGGTAAGTCGGAGACGGAGACAGTCACTGAGAAAGGAGATATGGCTGTGAAAGCGGGTTTTAGCAAACACCTTGTCAAACAACAGGAGAGAAATGGAAAGCAATGAAGGTGAACAAGGCAAAAGAGAGGTACGGTAATCTTGTCGCAGAGACAAACAGAACTTCTTCAAGGTAGGCATTTCTTGAAGAGCAGTGGCAGTCAATTAAATACAGAGATAAAAACAAAAAACTGCGGATGCTGGAAATCCAAAACAAAAACAGAATTACCTGGAAAAACTCAGCAGGTCTGGCAGCATCGGCGGAGAAGAAGAGTTGATGTTTTGAGTCCTCATGACCCTTCAACAGAACTGATTTTTCTTTACAATGAGGGGGGTGAAATATAAGCTGGTTTAAGGTGGAGGGCGGTGGGGGAGAGAAGTGGAGGGGGGTGGTGTGGTTGTAGGGACAAGCAAGCAGTGATAGGAGCAGATCATCAAAAGATGTCACAGACAAAGGAACAAAAGAACACAGGTGTTGAAGTTGGTGATATTATCTAAACGAATGTGCTAATTAAGAATGGATGGTAGGGCACTCAAGGTATAGCTCTAGTGGGGGTGGGGGGCATAAAAGATTTAAAAATAATGGAAATAGGTGGGAAAAGAAAAACCTATATAAATTATTGGGAAAAAAAACAAAAGGAAGGGGGAAGAAACAGAAAGGGGATGGGGATGGAGGAGGGAGCTCAAGATCCAAAGTTGTTGAATTCAATATTCAGTCTGGAAGCCTGTAAAGTGCCTAGTCAGAAGATGAGGTGCTGTTCCTCATTGGGCATTGGGCTTCACTGGAACAATGCAGCAGGCCAAGGACAAGAGAGCAGGGTGGAGTGTTAAAATGGCAAGCGACAGGGAGGTTTGGGTCATTCTTGCGGACATACTACAGGTGTTTTGCAAAACGGTCGCCCAGTTTACGTTTGGTCTCCCCAATGTAGAAGAGACCGCATTGGGAGCAACGAGTGCAGTAGACTAAGTTGGGGGAAATGCAAGTGAAATGCTGCTTCACTTGAAAGGAGTGTTTGGGCCCTTGGACGGTGAGGAGAGAGGAAGTGAAGGGGCAGGTGTTACATCTTTTGCGTGGGCATGGGGAAGAGCCATAGGTGGGCGTTGAGGAGTAGGGCTCTTTGGAGGAGTGGACCAGGGTGTCCCAGAGGGAACGATCCCTACGGAATGCTGACGGGGGGGTGAAGGGAAGATGTGTTCGGTGGTGGCATCATGCTGGAATTGGCAGAAATGGCGGAGGATGATCCTTTGAATGCAGAGGCTGGTGGGGTGATAAGTGAGGACAGGGGGGACCCTATCATGTTTCTGGGAGGGAGGAGAAGGCGTGAGGGCGGATGCGCGGGGGATGGGCCGGATACGGTTGAGGGCCCTGTCAACGACCATGGGTGGAAAACCTCAGTTAAGGAAGAAGGAGGACATGTCAGAGGAACTGTTTTTGAAGGTAGCATCATCGGAACGGATGCGATGGAGGCGAAGGAACTCTTTCTCCGGTACATCGTCGATTACTTCGGTGCTGCTTCATGCTCAACCGTGTCCGGTCCATCTCCCGTGCACCCACCCTCACGCCTTCTCCTCCCTCCCAGAAACATGATAGGGTCCCCCTTGTCCTCACTTATCACCCCATCAGCCTCCGCATTCAAAGGATCATCTTCCGCCATTTCCGCCAACTCCATCATGATGCCACCACCAAACACATCTTCCCTTCACACCCCTGTTGGCATTCCATAGGGACCATTCCCTCCGGCACACCTTGGTCCACTCCTCCATCACCCCCTACTCTTCAACCCCCACTTATGGCACCTCCCCATGCCCACGCAAAAGATGTAACACCTGCCCCTTCACTTCCTCTCTCCTCACCGTCCAAGGGCCCAAACACTCCTTTCAAGCGAAGCAGCATTTCACTTGCATTTCCCCCAACTTAGTCTACTGTATTCATTGCTCCCAATGCAGTCTCCTCTACATTGGAGAGACCAAACGTAAACTGGGCGACCGCTTTGCAGAACACCTGCAGTCTGTCCGCAAGAATGACCCAAACCTCCCTATCGCTTGCCATTTTAACACTCCTTGCTCTCTTGCCCACATGGCTGTCCTTGGCCTGCTGCATTGTTCCAGTGAAGCCCAACGCAAACTGGAGGAACAGCACCTCATCTTCTGACTAGGCACTTTACAGCCTTCCGGACTGAATATTGAATTCAACAACTTTGGGTCTTGAGCTCCCTCCTCCATCCCCACCCTCTTTCTGTTTCTTCCCCTTTCCTTTTGTTTTTTTCCCCAATAATTTATATAGATTTTTCTTTTCTCACCTATTTCCATTATTTTTAAATCTTTATGCCCCCCCACCCCCACTAGAGCTATACCTTGAGTGCCCTACCATCCATTCTTAATTAGCACATTCTTTAGATAATATCACCAACTTCAACACCTGTGTTCTTTTGTTCCTTTGTCTGTGACATCTTTTGATGATCTGCTCCTTTCACTGCTTGTTTGTCCCTACAACCACACCATCCCCCTCCACTTCTCTCCCCCCCCGCCCTCCACCTTAAACCAGCTTATATTTCACCCCCCTCATTGTAAAGAAAAATCAGTTCTGTTGAAGGGTCATGAGGACTCGAAAAGTCAACTCTTTTCTTCTCTGCCAATGCTGCCAGACCTGCTGAGTTTTTCCAGGTAATTCTGTTTTTGTTCTAAAAAAAAGTATGTAGATTGGTGTCGTACTGGTGGTAGTAGGCTGAGGTACTGGGGCTGAGGGACTGCTGAGGTGCTGGTGAGGTGGCAGTGCTCGTTGGGCAGCTGCCTTCTTCAGATGGAAGATGGATTGGAGGAGGAGGAGGAAGATCGAGAGAAGAGTTTCCTAACTCTTCAACTAGAGATCTGAATGCTGTTATCACAAGCTATTAACTTTCCCTGTCTAATTAGGTAATGTATCATATCTAAGCTGTTGCTTGTTAATAAACTCGATGAACTATCCTAAAATTACATAAAAATAGTCAACTGCCAATTGGCTCCTTATAATGACTTGACATACTGGACAGGTTTCTACTTGAAACAGATAACTTTAGTACAGAGAAATCTTCGGAAGCTACATGCTTGACCACCATAAAAACCAATGTTATTTCAGGAAAATGAATACCACAAATGTCGTCCTGTGAGTGTGTTAGGATCTCTACTGGTGAACTCCAACCCAGTAGTTTGGCATTGTGAGGAGACTTTAAAATGCTTTATTATTGAGGCCATTGGTTTACACTGACTGCCCCAGATTTTGCTGTTATAATAGTGACAAACTTAATGATGCTTGCTATTATTAATGTGTAACGTGTTCAGCAGTTGTGAGGAAGAGGTACCCTGTGAATTGCCACAAGTTGCTGGACAGTCTGCGCTGCTGCGCCATTAGCCTTGTGAAAGAAACAGCTCATCCTCAACTTCCCTGCAAGTTTCAAGAAATTGGGGCTTTTGCACATTACCCATTAAAATTTCTCCAGAAAGTTAGAGCTGCTATCAGCTTAAGGATCCTTCTTAATGAAAAGATTTGTGTTCCTGCAATGCAGCTCAACCACTCTTGCCCAGAAAGGGAACAATTGAAACTGTCCAGTCTGATTGCTGAAGGTAGTAAATTAAGAGATTTTTAACTTTGTAAATTTTAATATTTTTTCTTACTTTTCCCTTCTGTCCCTTTTTTTCCCCTCTATCAATCGAATTTTTCTTTCTCTATTTCTTTTTCTGTATTGGATTTGACTAATTCACTCTATTTCATTCTCTGTCATTCCCCCTGTTTCTTTCTCGATACTCAAATCTCATTGATTAAGGCCATAGACTGCTGTAACCATCATTCACCAAAGTCTAAGATGCCCTGTTATCAGTTTCCACATTCAGCAACTTGCAGGACAAATATTTTACGAACTGAAGGGTGAGGAGATAAAAAACCTAACAAATGGGTCGTGCCACAAGATGCCCCACTGAAGCAAATACTGGGGTAATAAGTCAAATTCTATTTCATTACATGTGGTTTACTTTTGTTTGTCCATGGGATGTGGGCTTGGCTAGCAAGGCCAGCATTTATTGCCAACCCCTAATTGCCCTTGAGAAGGTGGTGGTGAGCTGCCTTCTATTCAAGAAGTCCATGTGGTGTAGGTACAAGAGTGCTGTTAGGAAGGGAGTTCCAGGATTTTAACCCAGCGACAGTGAAGGTATAGTGATATATTTTCAAGTTTGGATGGTGTGTGACTTGGCGGGGAACTTGCAGCTGATATGTGCCTGTTGCCCTTGTCATTTCGGATGGTAGAGATTGTGAGTTTGGAAGATGCTGTCTAATGAGCCTTGGTAAATGCTGCAGTGCATCTTGTAGCTGGTTAACACTGCAGCTATTGTGTGGCGAAGGTGGTGGGAGTGAATGTTTAAAGTGATGGGCAGAGTGCAGATCAAATCGGAAATAGGAGAGGAAAGGAGACGCTGCAAGGCAGTAGGGGTAGACGGTAGAAAGTGGAAGAGGAAGGATGGGGCATATAGCTTGAGGTTCAGACACAATGAAAATTGATAGCCTCCATTTTCCTCCATCACTGTCTTTCCCAAAAAACCATCAGACTCAGTCTTACCTCCCCCAATCCTTCATGTCTATGTTCCTACCATCATCATTATTATCCTGCTATCCATCCACCTATTCAGCAACTGGCACCAGCGAGCAGCATTAGAGGTAAATGGTGGGAGATGGAGGCTGGGAGAAAGACTCAGGCAGGGGGACAGGATGGCTAACCATGAGCAATACCATGAGAAATTACAAACAGAGTTAATATTTCGAGTTGAATATGACTCTTTTTCAGACTGAAGGAGGTAGAAACGTGATGGGTTTTATGCCAACAAAAGGGTGGAGGGGGCATAAGGTCTGGGATAGGGTAGAGGGTGGAAGAGATTAAATGACAAAGATATCGTGGAACAAAAGGCAAAGGGAATGGTAATGGTTGTAGTAAAGAAAGTCTCTTTGCCTTTTGTTCCAGGAGATCTTTGTCATTTAATCTCTCCTGCCCTCTTCCCTATCTCAGATCTTCCCTTTTGTTCTCCCTCCCCCCTGTTGATGGCGTAAAACCCATCATATTTCTACCCTCCTTCAGTTCTGAAGAAAAGTAATATTTGACTCGAAACATTAACTTTCTTTCTCTCCCCACAGTTGCTGCCAGACCTGCTGAATATTTCCAGCGCTTGCTGGTTTTATGATTTCAGATTTCCAGCATCCACAGTATTTTGTTTCTATTATCATGAGAGATTAATTCATTAATATTAGAGAGGTAGCTTGTGACTATAGCCTTTCCAAATGTCACACATTCAATGATTCCCTTTGATTTAAGGCATGACCTATTTTGAGGTATGTCATTCCAAAGCATAGTTTCATATGTTTAAACTGGTTTTCAATCGGTACTGGCCTTAACAATCATAAATGTGCTTCTGCTGTTTCCCTGATGTGAACAGTTCTGTGAACTGTATCAGTGGATTGCCAGAGGAAGTTACTGCAATTCCCTCTATGTAGATCTGATTCACTGATCAAAAACTGACATCATTTTAGGCAATGAAAACTCTTCTATAACATCAGAGCCCAAAATTTGCTGGAAAAATAATGGCAAGTTCAATAAGCAGTGTTATTTATGTAAAAAAAAACAAAAAAATATGGTGAGGGAGAATTCCATCGTGGCTTGTGAATCACCACAAATTGCTGGCCATTAGCCTCAAAAAAATACCAGAGCTTGCTGTCATGATCATCTAGAGATTGTTTCATTTGTGTTGTAAATACAAATTAAATCTGCCACAAAAAGTTAGAGCTGCTATTTCATAACATGAGGATCCTGTTAATGCAGTGACTTATGTTTCCAGTAGACTTCCATTTTGAAACCAGTTAAACAATTAACAGTGGAGTTGTGACAAATTTTGAGGTGCAGGAGCTCTAAAAAAAAAATTGATGGCCAGATCATTTCTAAATCTACTATTATGATATTTTCCCATATAATATCATTTGAGTCCCCAAATGTCAGTGAAAATATGCTTTTTAAGGGAAAAATATTATTGCCGGTAGGCATTTTATTTTGAACCTTGTGGTATTTTGAATCATAGTCATTATGCAACAGTTTAATTATTTAGTTCAAGCCTATTAAAACATGAATTACAGAAAGCTTTACTTACTTCTGATTGGGGGATGGTATGTAGAGGGGCCACTGCTTTTCTTGATTTATATTAGTAATCTAGACCTGGGTATACAGGGCACAATTTCAAAATTTGAAGACGATGCAAGATTTATAAGTATTGTGAACTGTGAGGAGGATAGTGATAGACTTGAAGAGGATATGGACAAGCTGGTGGAATGGGTAGATATGTGGCAGATTAAATTTAATGTAGGGAAGTGTGAAGTGATACATTTTGGTCAGAAGAATGAGGAGAGGTGACAAAATAAAGGATAGAATTCTAAAGGGAGTGCAGAAGCAGAGGAACCTTGGTGTATATATGCATAAATCATGTTATGAACCTTCATAAAACATTGGTTCAGCCTCAAAGGGAAGGATGTGAAGCTTTTAGAAAGGCTGCAGAAAAGATTTATGAGAATGGTTCCAAGGATAAGAGACTTTAGCTATGTGGATAGATTGGCGAAACTGGGGCTATTCTTCTTGGAGAAGAGAAGCTTGAGCGGAGATTTGTTAAATGTGTTCAAAATCATGAGGCATCTGGATAGTGTAAATGGGGAGAAACTGTTTCCATTGGCAGAAGGTTGAGAACCTAAGGCAATTAACAAAAAGGTGACATGAGGAAAAACTATATGCAACAAGTGGTTTGGATCTGGAATGCACTGCCTGAGTGTGTGGTGGAGACAAATTCAATTGCAGTTTTCAAAAGGAAAATGAATAATTATCTGTAGAGAAAAGATTTTATAGGGCTACATGGAAAAGGCAGGGGAGTGGGTCTAGCTGAGTTGCTGTGGCAGAGAACAGAGACAATGTGCTGTAACCATTCTATGATTCTATGGCTAACCTTGCTTTAACGCCCTGCCATCCAAACTAATCAATACCTAAAAAAAACTTATTGTGCCACAAATAATAATCAGAACAATGGAAGGCAGCCGTACTCGGAAGGATCAGCGTGCATACTGATTATAAAGTGCATCCGCTAAATTTGCTTCAGATTATTTATATCAGGCCAATAGGAATATCTCGCTTTACAGCTCCACATAATTTAAGGAACGACTAGAAGTTCTCCCGCCCCCCTGTTACCACCACCCACCCCCCAACCTTGAAACCTGACGGCGACGAGTGAGTAGTTCCGTACATTGAGTTGTGGACAATCAGACTTGCGGCACTTGACTGACAAACACGAAATAAATGTCAGTTCTGACCAAAGGTCGTCGACCTGAAAACGTTAACTCTGGTCTCTATCTTCACAGAAGCTGCCAGACCCGCCCAGTATTTCCAGGCATTTTCTGATTTTAAACTAAATATCTGTAAGTGCAGCTCCGACCAGTTTTTTTCTGCGCGTTTCTGAGGGAGGAATGCCCCTTGCCTCCCCCCACCCCCCATCCCATCATCCACATCTTCATCGGTTCACGAAGCAAACCCTCGGAGAGCGAAAATACAAGTATTTTGTCCCTGTGGTCTATTCTGCGGGCAATGTTAATTGTTCAAGGCGGGGGCATGTGGGCTGTGTCTCTATTTACGAGCTCAATGCAGCACTGCAGGGTTGACACTGATAGAAGCGCCGCCTCCGAGACTGTAAAACCAGCAACTGCTGCAAACGCAATTTAAATTCGGCTGGCATTCGCCACTCCCAATGGCTTTGACTTGCAGTACATGAAACGCAGAAACTGCACCCAAATTAAAGAATTAGTGGCCGCTTACTTCTTGAAAACAAGGAGTCCTTTCGCCTGGTTGAGTGATTAACTTTAGTAAATACAGCACAGTCCTTGAATTAACCACTGCCAAACGCCAAAAATGGCTGCCTCATAACAAACTTGCCACTTTTTAAGTGATTAGTGCATGTTTGAGAAACAGGTCGATTTTGGGGCTCCCACCCGCGATATCTTGGATAACATTGATTGCTATTGGCAGATTGGTGCAGCAGTCCCTTGCACTTGCGTATTTCAGTTTGTTTAGCTCCCCTCATGAAAACGAATATTGTGCTGCGTAAGTCAAATTGAGCTAAGTGAATTGTTACTGTCTTGTTCGCGGTTGATTGGTGTGATGAACAATCGGCGTCCTGCCAATTGGAAGCAGTAATATTGTTCAGAAGTTTGACATGCTGTTTCATTTCGTAACTCCGCTTTATTTTTAGTTATAAGGCAGAAACTTAAATATATTAGAATTTTTTCCTTATTCCTCTTTTAGTTATGTCCAAAAGTACGTGTGTCATGATACTTAGCCAAAACATTAAAACAATGCTCCTAACGGGAATCAGGATCGCAAGCATAAATAAAAGCAAAATACTGCGGATGCTGAAAATCTGAAATACAATCAAAAATTGCTGGAAAAACTCAGGTCTGACATCATCTGTGGAGAGAAAGAGAGAGTTAACGTTTGGGGTCCATATGACTCTTCCAGCTTTTTCATATAGTAGGGACTTTCCCATTTAATGCAAGGTAATGATTGAACTGCATTAGCTCTGGCAATGCAAAACATTACCTTACAATCTGGTGACCTGATTTCAGAATGAATTAAAACACCAGAAACAACATTTGGAGGCATTATTTTACACAGACGCGATTGAACATTCAAAATAAAAATAAAAATACCTGGAAAAACTCAGCAGGTCTGACAGCTTCTGCGGAGAGGAACACAGTTAACGTTTCCAGTCCGTATGACACTTCAACAGAACGAAGGAAAAATAGAAAACAGGTGAAATATAAGCTGGTGTAAGGGGGTGGAGGGGTGGGGGGTGTGGGGGTGGTGGGGGTGGGACAGGTAGAGCTGGATAGAGGGCCAGTGATAGGTGGAGATAGCCAAAAGATGTCAGAGACAAAAGGACAAAGAGGTGTTGAAGGTGGTGATATTATCTAAGGAATGTGCTAATAGGTGACATTAAGGGTAGAAAGCAGGACGAGCAAGGTACAGATAGCTATAGTAGGGGTGGGGTGGGGGGAAGGGATCGAAATAGGCTAAAAGGTAGAGATAAATCAATGGATGGAAATACATTTAAAAATAATGGAAATAGGTGGGAAAAGAAAAATCTATATAGATTATTAGAAAAAAGGCCGTGGGGATGGAAGTGAGAGTTCATGATCTAAAATTGTTGAACTCAGTATTGAGTCCGGAAGGCTGTAAAGTGCCTAGTCGGAAGATGCGGAGCTGTTCCTCCAGTTTGCGTTGAGCTTCACTGGAACAATGCAGCAGGCCAAGGACGGACATGTGGGCCTGAGAGCAGGGTGGAGTGTTGAAATGGCAAGCAACAGGGAGGTCTGGGTCATGCTTGCAAACAGACCGAATGTGTTCCGCAAAGCGGTCACCCAGTCTGTGTTTGGTCTCTCCAATGTAGAGGAAACCGCATTGGGAGCAGCGAATGCAGTAGACTAAATTGAGCGAAGTGCAAGTGAAATGCTGCTTCACTTGAAAGGAGTGTTTGGGCCCTTGGACGGTGAGGAGGGGGGAAGTAAAGGGGCATGGGAAGGTGCCGGGGAGGGGGTTGAGGTGTAGGGGGTAATGGAGGAGTGGACCAGGGTGTCCCAGAGGGAATAATCCCTGCGGAATGCCGCTGGGGGTGGGGGTGGGGTGGGGGGTGAAGGGAAGATGTGTTTGGCGGTGGCATCATGCTGGAGTTGGCGGAGGATGATCCTTAGAATGCGGAGGCTGGTGGGGTGATAAGTGAGGACAAGGGGGACCCTATCATGGTTCTGGGAGGGAGAGGAAGGTGTGAGGGCGGAGGCGCGGGAGATGGGCCGGACACGGTTGAGGGCCCTGTCAACCACCGTGGGTGGAAAACCTCGGTTAAGGAAGAAGGAAGACATGTCAGAGGAACTGTTTTTGAAAGTGGCATCATCAGAACAGATGCGACAGAGGCGAAGGAACTGAGAGAATGGGACGGAGTCCTTACAGGAAGCAGGGTGTGAAGAACTGTAGTCGAGGTAGCTGTGGGAGTCGGTAGGCTTGTAATGAATATTGGTGGGCAGTCTAGCACCAGAAATTGAGACAGGGTGGTCAAGGAAGGGAAGGGAAGTGTCAGAGATGGACCATCTGAAAATGACAAAGGGGTGGAAATTGGAAGCAAAATTAATAAATTTTTCCAGGTCCAGATGAGAGCATGAAGCAGCACCGAAGCAATCATCGATGTACCGGAGAAAGAGTTGTGGGAGGCGATTGAACATGCATTTTTTTCAGATCTGCTGCTTTGGATACTGTTCCTGTGACACCAACGGTTAAAACAAATAGTGCAGTCTGCCACGGGCAATATAATGCACAGCGTGTCAGATTACCTTAAAATACCCATTTTGTTCCAGAAGAGTCATACGGACTCGCAAATTTAACTCTGTCGTTCTCTCCACAGATGCTGTCAGACCTGCTGAGTTTTTCCAGCAATTTTTGTTCTTGATTCACCCTCCACTCAGGCTCCCTTAGGCTGCCCAGCCCCACCATGCTGCACCTCCTGCTCCGGCCCCTGGAACTTACCTTCAAAACTTACTTTCCCACTCTTTGTTGCTTGTCCAATCCCAGGCTAACTAAAGAGGAACCAGCCTATTAGCATCAAATTCAAGAAGAAATAGCCTGTGATTGGATGAGCAGCTTAAAAGCATTTTTCAAATATAAGTCAGTTGAATGGCCCACAAGTTTGGCGGGCCACACTGAGATGGACAAGTCTGCTTTAAATAGAAGGTGCCGGAGTGGTGAGCCGGTGCAGCACTACACCACTGATCATTAATCACTGTTCTGCACATGCCACAAAAAGAACTGGATGCAAGTTAAAGTGGGGAAATTTTAAAAGGAAATAAATCCTTCAAAGAGAAAAGAAAATGCATCAACGAATATAGCTAAATGTTAAAACTGAAAGTAAATTGCTTTACTGGACAAGAATGTTGCTGATTGAAAATAGACAGGCTAGTAACTGGCCGGCCAGGCAAGAAATGTTTCTAACCAGGAGAGAGGATTATCAAATCTGGTTTATTGTGGATTCTGGCTGGGAGTAAAGTTGATGGTAAATTGATTCCAACTTCTCAGGATTTAGAGTTCCTTCCCATTCCGAGGATGTAGATCCACAATGTTTTGTGATGCACTGCAGCAACTCACCAAGGCTTCTTCGACAGCACCTTCTAATCTCGCAGCCTCTACCACCTGGAAGGACAAGGGCAGCAGGTGCATGGGAACACTATCACCTACAAGTTTTCCTCCAAGTCACACACCAAGCTGACTTGGAACTATATCGCCGTTCCTTCATTGTTGTTGGATCAAAATCCTGGAGATCCCTCCCTAACAGCAATGTGGTTGTACCTGCACCACATGGACTGCAGCAGTTTGAGAAGGCAGCTCACCACCACCTTCTCAAGGGCAATTAGGGATGATCAATAAATGCTGGTCTAGCCAGTGATGCCCACATCCTGTGAAATAATACGTCTTAAAAAAATGAGAGAGGGAATCTGTGATTGGAGCAGGAAAAAGGAAATCTGTAATTAGAAGAGCAGCTGGCATAAACGGGGGGAGGGGAAGATAGGTCCAGAGTGAGCAGTGCACTGCCAAAAGGATGGAAGGTGAAGAGCTGGACAAGGCCTCAGAGCCCTGAGAATCACTGAGCTTTAAAAGGGCTCCAGATTTATCAGTCATAGGTTCTGAGAGGCAGAGAGCCCCAGCAAAATCCACAGGCCCCAAAAAAGACTGAATGGTCAACTCCATAAGCACAGTGACACCCCCCACAAGTAGGCCTCTAGTGACAGCTTTCATGGAAGCTCAAATAGCTTCCATAGCAGTTCACACTGCAACTATGCCATCTCAGATGGCCGCCATCTTAGCTCCTCAGGCCAATGTTGGTGCAGGCCTCCAAAGTGTCACAACAACCATGCAGTCTGTTCTTCTGCAGAACCACAATGCCAGTTGGGCCAGACTGCTCCAACCCACATCAAGATGTTACAGTCTGCAACCAGGCTCTCTAGGCCAATAGTTGACCTCTTCAGCCATCTAACGTGTCCTCAGTGGAGACTCCCATGTAGTAATCATTGGGGAAACACTTAATTGGACACTAGGATAGGGAATAAAGTGCACAACACAGGCACTAATGTCTTGTACTTGGTTTGAAAATTTCAAAATTTGCTGATGATAAAAAAAACTTACAAGTGAAAAGAGGAGGATGGCGTCAAACCTCAAAAGGACAAAGACAGACTAGTGAATGGGTGGGTAAGATGAAATAAAAGGTGAAATTTAATACAGAGAAGTGCAGTGTGACTTTTAGTAGGAAGAACGTCTGCCATCTGTTGATTGGCATCAAAGATTTTTTAGGTCCTGAATGTTGGGAGGCAAGGTTTGGCCAATTTCTGAAAATTGTCCATCACAAATGGCCTGTTTGCAGTACCTTCTTTGCACTTTTAAATGTTGGCTTGTTAAGTTGAATGCATTATTGCTGAAGAACTGGCTAGAAAGGCAATCCCCAGCTTGTTGATTGAGGGAATGAATGAAGTGATTGTAAGACCATTAAATGGCATGGGGAGATGATTGGATTGTGTCTTTTTGGAGATGGTCATTACTTGCCACTCCTCAGCCTAAATCTGGACATTGTCCAGGTCCTGCTGCGTAAAGCATTAACTCCTTCATTTTCTGCAGAATTGCAAATGGAGCTGAGCACCATGCAATAATCAGCAACAGCCCCGCTTCTGCTGTATGGAATGAATGTCATTGCAGCAGCTGAAGCTAGCTGGGCCTAGGACATGAGCCTAAGCACCTTTTGCAACAATGTGCAGGTCTGAGATAATTGTCCTCCAGAAACCACAGCAATCTTCCTTTATGCCAGGTATGAATTCAACCAGTGGAGGGTATTGCCCCTGATCTCTGCTGACTTATTTTATTACAGCTGTTTTGAATGCTGCCTCAATGTCAAAGACAGACACTCTCACTTCATATCTGAAATTCTGTTTTTGTGCTTATGTTTGGACTAGGTGGTCATGTGGTCTAGAGCTGAGTGGTCTGGATAGAACCTAAACTGAGCAGATTAATGATTGAGTATGTGCCATTTGATAACACTGGATAATTCCTTCCATCACTTTATTGATGAACTGGCATTGACTGATAATGACGATAATTGATCACTTGGAGTTACCCTGTTTTTTTAGGGTGAGCACATAATGATCCATGTTGTCAGCCGACTTGTATCTGCACAGTTTGACTAGAGGTGCAAATAGTCCTGGAAGACAGAAATTCAGCATTACAGCAGGATATTGTCAGAATCTATAACATTGGCTCTGTTCAGCAAGCTGAGCCATTTTTTGATATCGCATAAAGTGAATTGAGTAGGCTGAATATTAGCATTAGTGATGGTGGGGACTTAGAGAAGGCCAAGCTGACCATCTGCACCTCTAGCTGAAAACGGCTGCGAATGCTTCAACCTTATTGTTCATACAATCATTAGGGGTGCTCATGGAGCCGCATCATTCCATAAGTTGCTTAATTATTTACCACCGCTCACAATTGGATATGGCAGAACACCTGATCCACTTTTTTTCATTCATTCTTAAGATGTTGGTGTCACTGCCTAGACCAGCATTTATTGTCCAGCCGTAAATGCCCTTGAGGTTTTGGTGGTGGTGAACTGCCCTCTTGAACTGCTGCAGTCCATGAGGTGTAGGTACACCCACAGTACTGTTAGGGAGGGAGTTCCAGGATTTTGACCCAGCAATAGTGAAGGAATGGCAACATATTTCCAAGTAAGGATGGTGAGTGGCTTGGAGGGGAACTTCTGGGTGGTGGTGTTCCCATGTGTCTGTTACCCTTGTCTTTCTAGATGCTAGCAGTCATGAGTTTGGAAGGTGCTGTCTAAGGAGCCTTGTTGAGTTCCTACAGTCCATCTGGTGGATGGTACACACTGCTGCCACCGTGCATCAGTGGTGAAGGGAGTGAATATTTGTGGATAGGGTACCAATTAAGCAGGCTGCTCTGTCCTGGATAGTTTCAAGCTTCTTGAGAGTTGTTGGAGCTGCACTCATCCAGGCCTTGTGCCTTGTAGATTGTGGATATGCTTTGGGAGTCAGGTGAATTACTCTCCACAGGATTTCTAGCCTTTGACCTGCTCTTGTAGCCACGTATTTATATGATTAGTCCAGTTCAGTTTCCGGTCAATGGTAACGCCCCAAGTTGTTGGTTGTGGGATACTTCTGACTATAGTATGTTAGTTCTGTTTTGTGTGCATGTAATCCTGTGTTGTAACTTCAGGCTAGTACCTCATTTTATGGTGCACTTACTGACATGTTCTACATATTTCATTAACTTGATTCTGGCAGCTGGGTTAATGGTGATGGAGGAATGAGGTACCAAGCTATGAGACTGCAGATTTTGGGGTAGAGTTGTCTGTTGATGGCCCATAATGCTTCTTGGGTGCCCAGTTTGAGCTGATATATCTTCAAATCTATTCCACTTAGCAACTAGCTAAGTGTTACACAGCACAATGAAAGGTGTACCAAGTGCACAAGATGGGGGTTTGGTCATCAGAGGAACTGTGCCATGGTCACTCCTAAATCATTGTTGGATTGGACAGATACATCTGTGACAGTGAGACTCAGATGTCTACAGCACAGGAGGTGGCCATTCGGCCCATTGTGTCCACACCAAAAATCTGACGCCACGAATCCCATTTTCCAGGGCTATGGCAAAGTAAGTTAATATTAACTATTTTAAATGTTACAAGAGTTTCTGACTCAAGCACCCTTTCAGGCAGTGAGTTCCAGACTCCCACCACTCTCTAGATGAAAAAATTTCTCCTAAACTCCACTCTTAGCCTTCTACCTCTTACCTTAAATCTATGCCTCCTGGTTATTGACCCTTCTACTAATGGAAAAAGTGCCTTCCTATCCACCCTATCTATGCCCCTCAATCTTATAAACCTCTATCAGGTCCCCCTCAACCTTCGTTGCTCCAAGGAAAACAACTCCAGTCTATCCAAATCTTTTCTCTCAGCACCTCCAGCCCAGACAGCATTCCTGGTAAATCTCCTCTGCACCCTCTGCAGCGCAATTACATCCTTCCTATAACGTGATGACCAGAACTGCACGCAGTACTCCAGCTGTGGCCTAACCAGCATTTTATACTGTTCCAGCGTAATCTCCCTGTTCTTGTATTCATTGCCTTGGCTAACAAAGGCAAGTATCCCATATGCTTTCTAACCACGTTATCTACCTGCTCTGCTACCTTCAGGGATCTGTGGATATGCATACCAACACCCCTTTGATCTTCAGTACTTCTACCATGTAATCCCTTGCTTTGATAGCCCTCCAAGTGCATTACCTCATTTTTCCAGGTTGAATTCCATTTGCCACTGCTCTGCCCAGCCCATGGATATCCTCCTGCAGTTTACAGCTATCCTCCTCACTATTTACCACCCTACCAATTTTCATGTCATCCATGAACTTCTTGATTAAACCCCCTACATTTAAGTCCAAATCATTTATATACACCATAAACAGCAAGGGGCCAGCGCCAAGCCCCGCGGAACCCCACTGGAAACAGACTTCCAGTCACAGAAACATCCCTCTACCATGATACTCTGCTTCTTGCCTCTGAGCCAATTTTGGATTCAATGTGCCACTTGGCCTTGGATCCGATGGGCTCTTACTTTGACTAGTCTGCCATGAGACACCTCATCAAAGTTCATGTAGACCACATCAAATGCATTACCCTCATCAACACTCCTGGTTACCTCCTCAAAAATTCAATCAAATTTGTCAATCATTACCTTCCCTTAAAAAATCTATGCTGATTATCCCTGATTAATCCATGTCTCTTCAAGTGCAGATGTGTTCTGTCCCTCAGAATTCTTGAGTAACTTCCCCACCACTGAGGTTAGACTGATTGGCCTGTAATTTCCTGATCTATACCTTCCTCTTTTTTTTTAAATAATGGGACAATATTTGTAGTCCTCTGGCACCTCATCTGTGACCAGAGAGAATTGGAAAATTACTGCCAGGGCCCCTGAAATCTCTTCCCTTGCCTCCCTGAACATCTCATCCAGGTCTGCAGATTTATCCATTTTTAAGGCCACTAAACCTATCCACTCTCTATGTTAATTTCCTCTAATATTTCACAATTCTCCACCCTGATGTCTGTCTGTGTCATCCTTTTCCATTGTGAAGACTGACAAAGTATTCATTGAGAACTGCACCTACATCTTCTGGGTTCAGACAAATTACCTCTAGGGTCCCTAATTGGCCCTACTCTTTCCCTAGTTGTTCTCTTGCTCTTTAGATATTTAAAAAAGCCCTTTGGGGTTTCCTTCATTCCAGCCACCGATGCTTTTCCATGCCCTCTTAGCTTTCCTAATTTCCTTAAGTTCCCCTCTACACTGGGACTCTGCCTTATTGAACCCTCTATCTGCCATAAGCTTCTCTTTTCTTAATCATAACCTTTATGTCCTTTAACATCCAGGGTTCTCCAGACTTGGTCTGCCCCTTTGTCTTTACAGGAAGATATTTGCCCTGTACTCCCACTATTTCCTCCTTGAATGCCTCCCACTGCTCTGAGTTTTATTTTCTAGTAGCTGCTCCTAGTCCACTTGGGCCAAATCACATTTAATTTTAGTATAATTAGCCTTTCCCCAGTTTAGAGCTTTTACTCCCAGCCCAAACTTGTCCTTTTCCCATAACTATTCCTAAGTCTAACCGAGTTATGGTCACCATCTCCAAAATGCTCCCCTACTTATACGCCTTCCACCTGCCTGGGCTCATTTCCAAATATTAAGTCCAGAAATGCCCCCTCCCTTGTTGGGATTTCTACATGCTGGCTAAAAAAGTTCTCCTGGATACAACTTAAGGATTTTGCTCCCTCCCTACCTTGCACAAACTATCCCAGTTAATATTTGGGTAGTTAAAATCCCCTATTACTGCCCTATTCTTACACCTCTGAAATTTGATTACATATTTGATCCTCTGACTGACTGTTTAGGGGCTTTAGTACACACCCATCAGCATGTTTGCCCCTTGTGTTTCTTACTTCTACCCATATGGCCTCATTTGATGATCCTTCCAAGATATCATCTCTCCTCACTGCTATGAATGATTCTTTGATCAAGGTTGCAACCCCCCCCACCACAACCCCCCCTCATCCCGCCTGAATATCCTATAACCAGGAAAACTGAGCTGCCAATCCTGCTCTTTTTAGAGAAGTTTCAGTCATAGCTATGATATCACACTCCCACATGCCTATCTGTGCTCTCAGCAAGTCTGTCTTATTCCTCAGGCTCTTGTATTAAAACATACTCCATTTAGCCTTGCTAAACTCACTTTCTTATCTAGCCTATGTTTCTTCTGCCTTCCAGACTGTGTTTTAACTTAATTCCATCCCAGCTTCTCTACCCTCTGAACTACTTTTCAGGATCCCATCTCCCGCTAGTTTAGTTTAAATCCACCCCCGCTAGTTTAGTTTAAATCCACCCCAACAGCATTGGCAAACCTCCATGTGAGGATTTTGGTCCCATTCCTGTTCAGATGTAACCTGTCCAACTAGTACAGGTCCCAGGTCTGCCAGAAACAACCCCAGGAATCTAAAGCCCTCTCTCCTGCACCATCTCTCCAGCCACAAATTCATCTGCTCTATTCTTCAGTTCCTATACTCGCTACTGTGTGGTTATGGAAGTAATCCAGAGATTCCTACCTTTGAGCTGCTGCTTTTCAATTTCCTACCTAACTCCCTAAAGCCTGCTTGCGGGACCTCATTTCTCTTTCTTCCTATGTCATTGGTGCCAACGTGGACCACGACCTCTGGCTGTTCACCCTCCCCCTTCAGAATGTCCTGCAGCCATTCTGTGACATCCTTGACCCTGGCATGCAGGAGGCAACATACCATCCTTGAGTCACATCCACAGCCACAGAAACACCTGTCTATTCCCCTCACTAACGGATTGCCTACCACTATTGTCCTTCTACATTCCTTCCTCCCGCCAAGCAGCTGGACCACCTAGTGCCATGGCCTTTGCTCTGGTTGGCTTCGAGAGGATGCATCTCACCATTTTCCAAGGTCGAAAAACAGTTTGCAAGCGAGATGCACTTGGAAGATTCCCTCACTACCTACCTGATCCCCTTCTGTCTGGCAGTCATCCATTTCCCGCCACCGCTTGCACTTCAAGCTGCAGGGTGCCAAAACGTGCTATCCACAAACCTCTCAGCCTGAGTGCACTGTACTGCCCCAGCGGCTGCTCAAGCTCTAAAATCCAGAGCTCAAGTGCTCCAGTCGGAGGCATCTCCTGCACACATGGTCATCCAGACCACCAGGAGCATCTAGGATTTCCCACATAGTACAGGATGTCAAATCACAGGACTGAACTCCTCAGATATATCTTAGCTAATTAGAATATGGATCCTTGCTTGTATTTTACCCTTACTCCTACTCAAGTAAGACTAGATGCTAGATCCTCTAGGTGCTGCTGACCGCCTGTCCCAGAGTCCTCCTCTCACACCCTCCTCTGAGGTTGAAGATAAGTTCATGTAGGCATTTCTCACTTGTCAGATCTCTCCTGATGAACCCCCAGTAACTATTTCTTTCAGCTACCAGCCAGTTCAGCAGTATTCCCAAGGCACTTTTGGTGATCAACACTGAGGTCTCTCACCCAGCATATATCAATGCCCTTTCTACCCCCAAGGGATGTGGAACACTGAGGAATATTGATGCTTCAGCTGAAGGGGGACAGAAGGTTACCTGAACCCTGAAGGGTCATACAAACTCAAAACATTCACTGTTTCTCTCTCCACAAATGCTGTCAGACCTGAGTTTTTCCAGCATTGTGTTTTTATTTCAGAAGGCTACCTTGTTCATATTTAACTGAACTGGGGGTGGGGTTAATGGGGCCCAGAGTTGATGTTGAGGACTCCCAGAGCACCACCCAAAAGGTTAGGAGGAACACATTTGCAAGGAGATTACACAGTAAAAATCCTATAGTTTTTGCATCTTAGTTATATTGTAGCTTTACTACAAATGGGCAGAGAGGGAAGTGTATCAGGACAATTTTTTGACTGGTATGTTTCCAGCCCAAGAGAATTTTTTTAGCGATGGGGAAAGGCTCAGTAGGCAGACATATTTCAATAACAACTCATTGGGGATGAAGAGGTTTGGTGCAAAGCTAGGAAAAGAGAATCACTACCACTGAGAATCTGGCTCCATTTTGTAAACATCTGGAAAATTCAGTGCTGCTCTGGACATGATCCAAGATCAATTTATTTGATCAAAGCAGAAAACAAAACTGGATTTTTCTCTGGCTAAGCAATGGGAGGATTAGAAATTTTTGAAAAATCTACAGAACCCAAAAGAGCAGACTTTTGGAATGCCATTTTTGTACTCAAGTTTGATAATATTTTTATATTTAGGACTAACATTTTGGGATTGTGTCAAGTTCCGGCCTGCTCAGTAGCTAAGTAAAATAGTTAAACAACTGTCAACCAGCTCAAGCTGCTAGTGCTGAGAAACTTACTGGTAAGTATTTGGCATCAGGAGGCTTGGGATGCTACAGCATCCCTTTTGCTTTAAAAAGCACATCAAGTACAGATCAAGACCTCCAAGAGATAATTCCACCCTCCACATGAACCCCCTCCCTCTATTGAAAGAGAGTGCAACATATATATTTTAATTAGAAAGTAATTGAATAGTTTGTTCAGTTAACTGCATTAATAGATTAATAGAAGCAAGTCATTTATAATTTAGGGAGACATCTTCCTTGCTTATCTTTCCTGTGTGTCACCATTGGAAGCACAAATTAACACCTGATACAGAGCTTCAGATGTGGATGAGCAGTTCCCATGTTTGTGAAGCCCACATTTAAGGATGTAATATGTAATAAGGATGAGAATGTCATTTGTACCTTTATTCATGTAACAGCCAAATGTAATCTCTGGGTCAGAGATAAAAGAACAATCATTTGTCTCCCTGCATGGCTATATGACTGTAGCTATAAAGGTGAGGAAAAAAAATAGCAAGTGACTCCACTTTTAACTAATAGAAAGGATTAATTTGAATGATACCCTAAGGCAGAGACCCTGAGAATCAAGGCTCCAAGAGATTGTTGATACAGATTCTTCTTACGGTGAATTCTTCTGCTACACAACTCAACATCCAAACCTGCTCAGCATAGATCAGGACAAAGACTTTGTCTTTGCTGTCAGCACCAGAGGGAATCTGGACCTTTGGGAGATAACATCCTTACTTAATAAATTCAACAAAAGGCAATGAAGACAGCAAGAATGCTCTCTCACTTGATTGTTTAATGTCTTGCTGAGCTTGAACTACAAATTGTGGATTTTGGGGATACAAAGTTAATTGAGAAAATAATTAGCAGCCCTATAAATTTAAATCCGGACCAAATCCTTATGCTGTCACTTGTAGTTGCTCTGTGGCAACCTTTATAAACTTCCTATTTTGGATCATTGCACTGAAGCATCTACCCAACCTTGGAGTAGGCCATTTTCACAATATTCTTTAGATATGCATGTGGCAGAAGTTTCTAAGGTACACAAAGTAGGACCTCATCATGGGATCAAAGTTTTCCAACATATTAAACTGAGATGCTTTGTATCCAAAATATTTTATTGTATATATATATCTGGTTTCACAATCCAAAAACAGTTATTCAGTTCTCAAGGCACCTTTACTAGAAGAAAGTCACTTCTATTATCATCAAGCTGCACAATGGACAATATATGTTTTTGAAAGATTCTAAAATGACAAGCTCAATACCTCTAAACAAACACCAACTGAACAAGACAGTGTATTTACCAGCCATTTAAAAGCTGCAAAGTATTCTTAATGCGCTTTGGCAAACCAAGCCACTAGTCTAAATTCATAAAATAAAGATATTATCTAGGTAGCAGTTTTGTTACATGTATTATTTTCTCATACTAGGCTCATTGCCAGTATTAGCACCTTTTAAATTGAAAACCATAAAGATCAATCCAATTCTTGATTTTAAAAATTTCAACAGCAAGATTCATTTCACCTTATTACACACAAATTTGAAAATTTAAATGTAATCATTTAAGCAAGCACTTCATTATCAAGGCATAGCTGTTAAATTATAATTCATACAGTTGAGATTTGAGGACAGTGTAAAAGCTTGCACAAGAGGGGTAGATGCTAGAAGACAAATAGATGAGTCCAACATATAAAAAAGACAAAAGGCAAAAATTGACAAACCCAATTAGAATGCAATTATATCCAAAAGAACAAAGGTCCTCTACCTTCATTGTGTACTTATTCTGTTCAATTACCGATTGTCAAAGAATGATGCAGAGCAAGTCTCCTGACCTGGTATGCTGTGAAGTGGATACAAGATATCCTAAGGATTTTCAAGAGTTGTAGAATTAAGCTGTTCACTGACATGATTAGATTTTCTGGTAAAGTCACGCTGTAGACAGAAAGGGAGGAAAGTTTCAAGTAGATAGAACTATGAATAGAGCAATGTTTTTAGCATTACTACTTTCAGATTAAAGCAATGACTATTTTTTCATTTGTTCATGGAATGTGGCTAGGCCAGCATTTATTGCCCACCCTTGTTCAGAGGGCATTTGGGTGTCAACCATATTGCTGTGAGTCTGAAGTCACATGTAGGTGAGACGGGTAAGGACAGCAGATTTCCTTCTCCACACATGAACGAACTAGATGGGTTTTTTATGACAATTGATAATGGTTTCATGGTCATTAGAACTTTAATTCCAGATTTTTATTGAACACAAATTCCACCATGGGGGGGGGGGGGGGGGGGGGGGGGGGAAGGGGCGCACAATAGCTGCAGGGAGCAAGACAATATCATAGGGTGGCAGGATGTTATTGACATAGAGGGAGTGCAATAAAGTTTAACCAGACTTGTTCCCGGGATGGCAGGATGTTCCCATGAGCAGAGATTAGGGAAACAGGCCCTGTATTCTTTAGAGTTTTGAACATTGAGAGATGATCAATGAAACCTACAAAATGATTAAAAAGGGAAAAACAGGGTAGATGCAGGTAAGCTGTTTCCCCTGGTTGGGGAGTCAGAACCAGGGGACAATCTCAAAATAAAGGGGGAAGCCATGTAAGACCAAGACAGAGAATTTTAAAACTTAGAAGTGTGAATCTTTGGAATTCTCCAACCTGGAGAGTAGGTTTAAAAGCAGAGGTTGACAGATTTCTAAATACCAATGACAATGGATATGGGGATAATGTGGGAAAAGGTAATGAGGTGGATGATCAGCCATGATCATATTGAATGACAGAACAAGCTCAATGGGCTGAATAGCTAGCTCCTGTTCCTACATGTGATTGGTAGAGGCATTGCCATAGAAACATCTTTGTTGGGTTTTACAAGAAACACTTCAATTTAATGACACCCAATCTTCTACCCCTTGCATATTTCCAATATATAGATGATAGTTTACTACATTTGAATTCGCAACTGCATGTAAGAATTTCTTTATACACCTTAATGGGCTCCATCCTGCACTTAAATTCACCTTTGAAATGGAGCAAACGAGCTCCCTTTCTTCAACATGCTCATTAAGAAATCTACCAGGGGATTCTCTACTACATCTACCACAAGCCTACCTTTACTTGGTCGGTATACATGTTGGGATTCCTACAGTTCCATGTGCCACAAGATTGGCCTCATCAGCAACCTCAAAAATTAGGGCCTCGAGCCATTTTCTCACCGTGCAAGCTTGATGCTGAAATAGTGCACAAAGCCATCCTGCGAGACAATGGCTACCCTGATCAGATTGCTCGCTGTATATCATAAACTCAATGAGCCTAAGGCTGCTACTTTCAGTCCTGAAAAGTAGCCAGTCTACCTCAGGTTACCCTGGAAGGGCAAGTTATCTCAAACTTGCTGAAGTTAACCATTTCACACTGTTACTATGCAGTAGCAACACAAGTGATGTTGACCACTAACAGGATGCTGCCATCAAGCAAAATATGTTCTGCCTATCATATAAATGAGTAATGTGGTGTATGAATTTCAGTGCCTGTGAGATGCTAGGTGTGCAGGCTGTATGTCCCAAAGACTGGTGGATTGTATCAAGTGCATGTCCCTTTGGCTGTTCACAACATGCAAGGTACTGACTATACCCAACCAGCTCATGCTTGCAAAGCTTAAAAACAGCAACCAACATTAGATATGATTCATTGTTTAACAAATGTTGCCCAACCTTGTGTGCCAAGGACAATACTGACACCCAATTCAAGATAGTCAGGCTCTCTTCCTCTCTCATGACCTTTCTGCAGCTTTTGACATATTGACCACACCATCCTTCAATACGTCTGCACTGTCATCTAACAAAGGGGAATTGTACTCAGCTGGTTCCATTCTTAGAATTATAGCCAAAGTTGGTTTCTTGGTGCACCAGAAGCAAGCGTGGGACAAGGATCTATCCCAGACCTGTTCCTATTTCCCCCTATTTCTCATTTACATACTGTGACTTGGCAACATCCAAAAACATAGCATTAGTTTTCACATGTACATTGACACCCAGCTCTACCTCACTGACTATTGTCCAAGTATAAGATAGTTAGTGCTGGATAAGCAGAAATTTCCTCCAATTAAATAATCAGAAAGACTGAAGCAATTGTTTTTGGTCCAGACTCAGTTCTCTAGCTACCAACTGCATCCCTCTCCTTGGCAACAGCCTGAGATTAAGCTAGTCTATTTGAAACCTTGGAGCATTTGACCCAGAAATGAGCTTCTGCCCAGTTATCTGTGCAGCCACTAACACAGTAAATTCCACCTCTAACATCAATTGACTTCACCCCTTCCTCAATTTGTCTACTGCTAAAACCTTTGTGCCTTGTTACCAGCAGACTCAACTATTCTAGCTGACCCCCCACATCCTCCTGTCCATAAACATGGTCATCCAAACCTCTGCTTACCAGCGTCCTTACTTGCAACAAGTCCCATGCATCTATTCCCCATGCTCAGATCTAAATTTGGTTCCCAGTTAAGCAATGCATTGATTTTAAAATGCTCACCCTTGTTTAAATTTCTTCATCACCTCAGCCTCTTCATCTCTAATCTTCTCTAGCCTTAGAACCTTCAAAATATCTGAATGCATCCAGTTCTGGCCTCTTGAACATCAGATGTTAATTGCTCCACCATTGATAGTGGTGTCATCAGTTCTCTAGGCCCCAAACTTTATTGCTTTTCTTTCATGGAACATGGGTGTCACTGGCAAAGCCTGCATTTGTTGCCTATCCCCAATTGTGTTTGAACTGAGCATTTCAGAGGACAATTTGGTCTGGACATGTAGGCCAGACCAGGCAAGGAGAGCAGATTTCTTTCCCAAAAAAGGAAATAGTGAACTAGATGGATTTTTACAACAATCTATGAGTTTCATGATCAGGCCAACTTTATATTCCGGAATTTATTAATTGAATTTTAAATTCTACCAGCTGCATGGTCAAATTTGAACCCTTGACTGTACAGCACTGGACTAGTAATCAAAGGCCCAGGCTAGTAACATTACCACTATGCCACCATCTTCCCTAGCTCTGGAATTCCTTCCCTAAACCTGACTCTGCCTCTTTCTTCCTTTAAAATGCTCCTGTAAACCTACCTCTCCATCCAAGCTTTTGGACATCTGTGCTAATACCTTGTGACTCTAATTTTGCTTTATAATGCTCCCACAAAATGCCTCAAGACTTTGCATTAAAGGTATTCATATTGCAAGCTGGAACATAGAAATGATTTAAATAGGTATAAAGAAAGGGAGCGGTTACTGATTTAGAATGAACTGCAAAGCGTTAATCTTCCATGATACTAGAAAAGAAAGCCATCAAGTTTAAAAAGTTTGTAGTAGTCAATTAAATGAGATTCAAGGGTAGCAAAGGTTAAAAATGTAAACCTTACCGAAAATTCTGAATAGCTTGCAGCAAGACATTTGAATGTATTGGGCTGCTGATTAACAATGGAAACTGATGGTGCATTCATTTCTTTGTTTTGCAGAGGTGTTTTTTGTAGCTCTGGTAACTTGCTCACATTTGTAGTCTAATGAACAGAATCAGTCAAAACTTAGTTCAGCATCCATCTGCAAAGAGTTGCTACATACTTGCTGGAAATAAACTCGATTTACAGTCAGAACAAGCCAAAGATAGGCTACTGAATAACTAAATTATGCTTAGAAGCCATAGATGAGTCAATGATACTTCAATATATTCAAGGCTTTCCAGCATTCAAAAGTATTTCATTCCCAAGCACAAGTACCTTCCCCACATCAGCAAGACCTTAATTCCTAGCTCAGTGAAGAAAGTTTGAAAAACTCAATATGCAGGAGATGTAAGAAATAAATCCAAGTGGTAGCTCTCCCTTCCCAACCAATTTCATTATTTTTATGAAAGTACTAGGTATGGCAAGATTTAATTCTTGGTGTGAAATTCCAGACGAAGGTTGGTTGAATAAACATATGGCATAATCACAGATGGACCATCATGGAATTTTCCTCCCCAGCATTGTTTAAACACAGCTGCACTGATCAAAGCCAGTTTACTCAGGATAGACCAGAGAGTTGAATTTAAAAGCTTGTCTGCATGGCTCAGCAATATGCTGCCCAAGCAGTTTCTTAAAACTTTGTTTCAAAAGGATTTTACAGGTTAAGAAAAGGGATCCATAGATTTGAATGGAAATTAAAAGACAGGGTGAGGATACAAATCTGAAAAATGGAAAGAACATCGATAAGATAGAACATTCAGCTTGGGTGAACAAGGGGAAATTTAGATAAAAATTCCAATTCCAAGGAGTATGGAGGAATAAAGAATGGGGAGTAAAGTAACGGATTACTGTGCACTTTTGATTACCATTTCCTCCTTTTAACACTTTTGTGCAGCTTCTAATAGGTACTAAGTAGTTCACTGGAAACTGCCCAAAGGTCATCTGGGGATAGACTGGTCTGCTTGCCTTCCACCAAGATTTACAACTATAGATTAAAGACAAATCAGCTTTTCATTCAAAAGTTCCATGTCAATGCTTTTGGAATTTTCCATATTAATTCTGTTCACATCTGGTGGCACGCAGATTTTCTGGATTTTTTCCATAGGTGAACATTCTAGGCGTTAATTTACATGTAAATAAAATTAGGTCAGATTATACAGTCAGCAGATAATGGCATTTACCAATAATCAAAAAAGTTACCTCTTTGCACAATGATGGTTTAAATCTAGCACCAAGTCAAAGAGGTTTCCTTATATACTACAGGAGGATATTAGCAGACAAATCAGGTGGGTAAAAAAAAGTGGCAAATGGAATTCACCCAGGGAACTATTAATGTTTGGGGAAGGAAAATGCAATTCATACCAAGCTACCATTTGTATATTCAAATTTTGCAAGATTAGTGGTAGGACAGAAGATTGGACAGAATTTAAAAACCTGCAAAGAATGACTAAAAAGGGAAAGAGTACAAGAGAAAGCCACATTGACCCTGCCTGATTGCATTTAAGATTTTCCAAGTTCCAACACTAGCTTGAAATATAAAAGATAGGAGTTATTCTAAGTTAAAAAGGAAGAGTAATTGAA
Organism: Carcharodon carcharias; assembly: GCF_017639515.1. Classification (NCBI taxonomy): domain Eukaryota; kingdom Metazoa; phylum Chordata; class Chondrichthyes; order Lamniformes; family Lamnidae; genus Carcharodon; species Carcharodon carcharias. The sequence continues at coordinate 45,835,295 of NC_054467.1, read as the reverse complement.
GGGAATGTTGGTCCTCTAGAGAGTCTGGGGAATTAATAATGGGAAATAAAAGCGTTGAACAGATAGTGCCTGTCTTCACAGTAGAAGACAAATAGCATTCCAGAATTCTTGCAAGCAAGGGAGAAGCATAAACCAGTACAAAAGGGTACTGAGAAAATTTAGAACCAAAGGCAGACAAGAGCCGAGGACCCAATGGCCTGCATCCTAGGGACTTAATTTCCAAAATGCTCTAGATTCTGGAACAATTCCATCAGATTGGAAAATAATGAATGCAACTCAATTGAAGAAAGGAGGGAGACAAACCATGAAACTGTAGGCCAATTAGTTTAACATTTATCATAGGGAAAATACTAGCAAGCTACTGAGGTTATAACAGGGCACTTGGAAATCTTAAATGCATTCAGGCAGAGTCAGCATGGCTTTGTTAAAGGGAAATCATGTTTGACTAATTTAGTGTTTGAGGAAGTAACAAACAACATGGATAATGGGGAACCTGTAGATGTTGTGTACTTGGATTTCCAAAAAGCATTTGATAAGATTCCATGCAAAGAGCTCATGGTGTAAAGGGGTAACATATTAGTGTTGATAGAGGATTGGTTAGCAACAGGAAGCTGAGTGGGGATAAATGGATCATTTTCAAATGGAAAGCTGTAACTAGAGGAGTGCCATAAGGATCAGTGCTGGGGCTTGAACTATTTACAATCTAGGACTTGGATGAAGGGATCAAATGTATGATGGCTAAGCATTTAAATTTTCTGATGACAGATAGGTAGTAAAGTAAGCTGCAAGTTGTCAGGGAGGACAGTATGCAAAAAGGGATATAAATAGGTTATGCAAGTGGGCAAACAAAAATTGGCAGATGGAGTATAATGTGGGAAAGTGTGCACTTGTCCACTTTTCTCCCCCTTCCTGCCAGTCTATTATTCAAATGGAGAGAGATTGCAGAACTCTGCAATACAGGGATCTGGTTGTTTTGCTACACCAATCAAGTTAGTATCCATGCAGCAAGTGATTAAGAAGGGAAATGGATTGTTGTTTTGGAATGGAATATAAAAGGAAGTTTTGCTACAGTGGTACAGGTCATTGGTGAGACCACACCTGGAGTACTGTGTACAGTTTTGGTCTCCTTTTTAAAGATTGGAGGCAAGTTCAAGAAGGTTTGCTAGGTTGATTTCTGGGGATGAAGGAGTTAGCTTATGAGAAAAGGTCAAACAGGTTGGGTGGGCCTATATCTATAGGAGTTTAGAAGATGGAGAGGTGATCATGTTGAAACACAGGATCCACCCTGTCAAGTCCCCAATTAAATGCTGGCTCAGCCAGTGAAGCCTGTGAATGAATAAAAAATTCTGGTCACAATAGGTCTGAAAGTTCTTTCAGATGATTTGTTAACTGTTCTTGATGACTCTTGCTCATCACAACTTTGCATACTCAAAAACAAAAAGCAGATGGTTTACTCTGATGAGACGTTTGAGGAAAGTTTAATACAAAAAAGGTGGGGCAGAGAGGGGGAAGTGTCTCTTCCTTGCAGCTTGCTTCTAAGGCACACCCACACATTCTGACAGTTTTTAAAGACTAAGATGTTCAAAGAATACTTTAGGTCAGGTGTTTTTAAACCAATCAGAACAAGTCTTTAGCCTGGCAACAGCAGTTCCTTGTTAAGGTAGATATACTCTCTCCAGGTGTTCCCCACTGGACATCTAGCTTGACCAGTGGTTTCTTGGAGAATGGCAAATTCACAGCCCTGAATTAGTGTTGCAAATTTTAAAAAACAGAGGAAGAATGCCCAAAGTTCAATGTCCTTCAAATTATCCAAAACAGGGTTCCTCACAGTATGCATGTCCACAGATTCTTGAAGGCCAGTAAAGTAGTTGAAGGGGCACATTAGCTAAGGCATAGACAGAGATTATGCTAGAACTGCACAAAGCATTAGTTAGGCCACAGCTGGAGTAACACAGTTGTCATTGTATCATAGGACAGATGGAATTGCATTAGGAGCGGAGATTCATGGTTACCCAAAATGGAGTTTTAGCTATGGAGGATAGATTGGGATTGTTTTCTTTGGACTAGAAGCCAAGAGACTTGAGGTGTTATAAAATTAAGACCACCAAGTTAGAGTGGATAGGAAGGACTCATTTCCCTTTGCAAAACCAGTCATTAGCTGGGGCTATAGATTTAACATAATGGCAGAAAGGTCCAAGGGGAGTTGGAGACTTTTTTCACCCAGGAGGATGATGGGTGTTTGGAACTGAAAGGATGGTAGAGGCAGATACCTTAAAATTGCATGCGCACTGAAATGCTGTACCTGCAGGGTCACTGAGCAGGAGTTGGAAAGTAGAGGCTGGATAGCTTGCTTGTTACATGTTAAAAGGATTAAGGGTTTACAATTAAAAAGAGATTGTTGAAGGCAAAACTGCAGTGACTCAGTTAAGAGCTAGGACAACAACTTCCTTATTTTAGAAAGATGATTTGGATTCAGAAATGCTCTAGCTCATGAAGCAAACAATACAAATTTTACTGGTCCATCTTCACATTCCTGTAAGTCCCAATATTTCACTCTCAGAAGGGTTGCAGACATGTTTGGGAAAAAGAACAGTTTTGAGCCAAAATAGGGGAATCAAAGCTGGAGGAGAGCAACAGCAAAAAAAAACACAAGATTTTATTCAGTGTTGGTTCCTATATACAAAAATGGTTTAACAGGAAAATTAATTCCTGAAATTCACACATTTGCACCAGTTTTCTAGTTGTCAATTAACTACTTTTGGTTTTCATATGAAAAATGGGCAAGACCAACATGGTAACAGAAATTAAATTTTAATAATCACAACTCTTTTTTTTAAAAACCAGAGTGGGGGGGGGGGGGGGGGGGGGTGGAGAAAGAGAGAAAAGAGGTCCTGCAATTCTATCCTTGTTGCCTCAATTTGTAGAAAATAGAAACAGATTCAATATTATCACGACTGATTTGCATCAATTCCATTTCCCGCTATATTCCTTCATTTTGTTGTTTAGTGCCCAAAACCAAATTGACCTTTAATATACTCATCAACTGAGTATCCACAACCCTCTGATGCAGCAAGTTCCAAAGATTCACAATTTTAAATGAAGAAATGATTCCTCATCCCAGTCCACGATTTGTGTTCTGATGAAAATCACACCTGAAACATTAACTCTTGCTTTGTTCAAAGATGCTGCAAACCTGCTGGGCATTTCCAGAATATTAGAATTGTTTATAAACTTAATTGCAGGGAATTACCCAATTGCAACATCTGTCAGCACTTTTCAAATACTCTATCCGCAAATTCAAAGTTACTTTGAATATTTGAGATTTAAAGCACTGTATGGCTACAACTGCAGTTTGAAGGTTCCAGTTCAACCTTTTGGTAAGGAAAAGCAATCTAATTTTAGTTGGGCAGCTCTCTCCATTTTGGGCATACAAGCATGAAGAAAATAAATTAAAATATTTGAACTGTGGACATAGCTACACATTTACACAAGGCAGTAATGATAATTGCATGTAAAGTAGTGTTTGCTTAGATTGACAAATTGAGAATCTTGTACATGTGCCAGTCTTAAACAGGTGTACATAACTAATATATTGTAACACAAGACTGACCTTTTGAGCTGCAAGAGATGGTTTTCTTGCTCGTTTACAAGTGCTTCCACCACTATTGACCAATGAGAAATTTGAGCTTCCATTTAACTATAAGAGAATGGGAAATCTTTTTGATCAGACATTCGTTCTAGAAGTGACAAAGTTCTCAAAGTAGATTTGAGATCTCCTGGGCCAGGATATTATTCCATTTATACATAATCTAGCTGATTAGAAAGCAAGAGGGAAAAAAGACTTGCATTTAATGTAGTGCTTTTCACAATCAGAATACTCCAAAGCACTTTACAGCCAATGAAATACTTAGACACTGTTGTAATGTAGGAAATGCTGTAAACAATTTGCATGCAGCAATCTCTCAAACAAAGTGAAAAAGGCCACAACTTATTTGCTATATTGATTTGTGGGATAAATATATGACACCAGGGATAACTCCTGCATTCTTCTCCAAAATAGTGTCATGGAATCTTTTACATGCACCTGAGGGTAGATGGGGTTTTTGGTTTAACTGCAGTGTAGCAGTCCCTTAGTGCTGGGTAATCCAGAACACACCCATGAACAGATGTGGATCCATTTACCTCTTGCCTTCAAAGCTCAAAATATTGGCACGCTCAATACCAGAGTTCATTTACAACAGATGCCCCTCAAGTAATTTGCTTTCTCCTACAGGTGGGAGAAGTAACCACTAAAAATACAGTCTTGGATACTGCTTGCACAAATAAGTTCTAATGCAGAGGCATTACAGCAGATATACAACATTTGTTATCCCAGCTTTCTCTACATGGACAACTTTGTTTATGTTAAGATCTGCTCAGGAACAGCTGTTCTGACAAGTTCCTAGTGTAAACTTCCTTAAAAATAAATATCTTCTTGCCAAGAATGTGGTACATTCACTTGGGATAATTAAAAACAAGAAAACAAAGGCAGAGTGTTATGTCAGATTTAACAGCTAGTTTGCTGGGCTGGGGGTGGTTTTGATGAAGAGAAAAGGCATTTAGTCTCAATTTCACACTGTGCTATATTAAAGTATTATATCTAGAAACTAAAATTAAAAATTACAAGCCTTACTGCTCTTCAAAAAAACAGAATACAAATCAAAATCCATTAATGGCTTACTCTTCTGATTTTGCTCTGTGGTGTACTAGATGCACCTAATGCCCGTTTTAAAGGCGTTTTATAGCCAATCCTGTCTTCCTTCTTTACACACTGGAAAACAAAACCACAGGACAGCAATTACAAAAAAGTACAATACTTTCAATCACTTGTAGCACACACACAAAATCACATTTAGTTTCTATATTATCAAACATATTAATCTTATTGACTACATTTGAATAATTTTAAAATGCCAAGATTTCATAAAATTCTTAATTTGAACAAAATTTAGCCAATATGACAATGATATGCAAATACAAAAGGGGATAGTTAGTTGGGGCAGAGATTACCAAGCTAGTAGCAATGTTGGAAGGGGCTTTGCAATTCAAATCTGAGCAACTCTAATAACATACTCGTTCTTGTTTCTCTTGAACTTTCTTGACTCTACATTGCTCCCATTGGTTAGCAATGCAAGTTGTGAATTTTTGGCCATAAACCAGAAAAGGACAGCCTTGCTCAGTTTCCCATCTCTCTATGTATAACTTCAGTTCTTCCTCCAGCTGAAGAGGAAAAAACACAAGTTGGGTTGATAACTCTTATAAATGACATGAAACAAGGACACAATTATCTTTTAAAAGCAAGAATAAGCAGTCTATTAAGTATGGAAAATTCTCCATTGCAATGGAGTAATACTTGCCTTTGGTATTTTCTTCTGCAGCTGACAACGTTCCTTCTCTTCTTTCAGTAGAGTTCCACCTCTATTAGCATATCTGTTTGGGTCTGATGCCTTTTTCTAAAAAAAAGTTATAGAATTTTATTGAACATTAGTGTTATAATAGCATCCTCAAAATACAGTAAAACAATACATTTGGAGTTGTACCTTTGGATGAGAGTCAAAAGATTCATATTGGATTTGCTATTCAGATTTAAGCACAGGCAGTAAAATTTCCAATTTGGTGCAATTGACAATTCCGCCACAAATTGCACCCATTTTGGAGAGTGTTCTCTCCTCCCTTAAAAGCTGCTCCTAAATTAATTTGCATACCAGCAACAAAACCAACATGAATCAGCAAGTATTCCTTGATATTCAAAAGCAGTAACTCAGTTTCAAAAGTTCAGCACAAAAAAAAAGCATTTAAAAAATAAGTCAATTCACCATCTGCAAGGAATACAATTAAGTTATGGAGAACACTTAAATATACAAAAATGCTTGTTAGGTTAGGGTACAATGTGAGCAAAAAATTAAAACATTCACAAATGTACCTAGTGGGATTCTTGTGCACAAAAAACATAATAACGAGCTTCAAAAGCCTTGCAAATGGGCAAAATTAGTGGAAGCTCTGAAGAGTCATTGAGCTGTTAACTTATGATGGAGTGACACTCCATTCAAAATTACTCACCTGGAAATTTAAGTGATCCTATATCACCATAGGCCAGACAAGGTCTGGGTAGTGCAGCATGTTTCTGGGGCCTAGTGCCAAAGGGCAGCAGGAGTTGCAGGTTAAGTGAACATCACTTCTCACCCCACCCCTCTTTTTTTTTAAAAAAAAACAGCACTAGCTGCTGTAAACTAGGTCAGTTTAAAGGTCCAGCCAGTTTTAAAGGTCCTTGACATGCCAGGGAAAAGGCAAGGCAGCAGCTCACCACCACCTTCAAGGGCAAATTGAGATGGGCAATAAATACTTGCTTAGCCAGTGATGCTGACATCCTATAAACAAATAGAAAAAAGTTTGCAGGATTGGTTGGATATAGTGTTTGTGGAGGTCAGGGGGTGCCAAATCAGTGTGGGACTGTACAGTAGCTACCCAGAAGTTAAAAAGTGGTTTTAATCCTGCCAGCCTTTTCTGGATAATGCAGTCAGAACACCCAAAAGAAACTGATCTAAAAATCACATTTTCAGATGATTTGCAGTGCAAGGCAATTGCCCATCAGAAGTTTGCACTTTGTGGCAATTGCTGTACAAACTTTACCCAGGGAGTTTCTGGAGGAGTTTCCCAGTGTGTCTTTGGGGTACACCACCACCCACCCCCTGCTAAATATGATGCCCTGAACTCAAAAGTTACAGCCCATTAGTTTACCCAAGATTGTAGTCAGTTTTGTAGGTATGCTTTTAGCAAGATGTTTAAAAAAGTGTAAAGATCATAAAATCTTGAGTGATGAGGAAAATTTATCTTTTGGGTTTATACCAGTAACTAGCATGTTGCACAAATTAGCATATTTGGGCTTACAGTTTCTGCTTAATGTGTAGATCTTTGTAAAATTTGGCTGACTAAACGGTGCCATTCCATTTCTAAAAACATACTCAATTGAATGCAAATGCCAGAGGTTTGGTGAACTTTTACATTAGACAAATTCTCTCAAAGCACAATATTTGCTTTTTACACTATTATGATTTAAGAATCTCAATGCAGTAACATACTTTGCCCTGGCAATGCAGTTTGATCCAAGATGAGGCTTTTGTTTTGCAGCAAGTTACTTCCTAACTCTGATGACTAAAATAAGCTCTCAGTAGAGAATACAAATTGCACCTGTTAATTGTGCAAACCAATCACCCAAACTGCATGTTATCAGTAAAAATATATCCTTAGATATCCAGAGCCTGGAGTATTAAGTGTTTGAAGATAGCCAGAGAAATAACTAACATTAAGTATTAGATACAAAGATACAATTTAACCAGTCATATTTCATCAAGAGTTACCATACCTCAAGTTCTAGGAGCACCTTCCACCAACATTCCCATTTTTCAACATTAACAAGCAATTCTTGATGCTTTTGGTAATAAAGGGTAATCTTTACCAGCTCTTCATCATGTACTTTCAGTAATTCTTCTGTGAAGTTTTCTGCACATGAATTACATTCAACATTAGCAATGTAAGAGTGTTAACCTCCTCTGAAGCCTTATACTTACTAACATTCCTAGCTTCCAGCCCTTTACTAATGTTGCCCTTCAGAAAGCATAAAAATGCATACACTGATTTCTGATCATTAAGCCCTTGGTTTTTCAGTCCCTTATTGGAAACCAAAATCAGTACCTGCCCCAGCAGCAAGTGTAGCTCTTAAAATCAAAATAGATTTGTGCCCTGCTGCTGCAGATTGTCCTATTGCGCTGTACTGCCATCCACAGAAGAAATGTAGCTGGGTTCAAAACTAAAAAATAGCTGAGCAGGGCAGTATCAAGAGCACTAAGAAATTAAGAAATCACTGAATATTTGCACAAGAGCATGGATGTCTATATCTCTTTACAGCCTCTGCCCTTCTCACATCTTATATTGATGGAGAATTGGTTAACTTATCAGGAAGCAGAGTTATGAATAAATGGGGCATTCAAATTGGCATACTGTAACTAGCAGAGTGCCACAAGGATCAGTGCTTGGGCTCCAGCCATTTACAATTACATGTAAAAATGTTCCCAATTATAATGCATCCAAGTCTGCTGATTTGAAGCTAGGTGGGAACATAAGCTGTGAGGAGTACAGAAACAGTGATATAGACAGGTTAAAGGAGTAGGAAACAAGGTGGCAGATGGAGTACATAATGGAATTAATTGATTTTAAAATTTCCCAGCTGCTGTGGTGAGATTTGAACTCAGATTCTTGGTCCTGACTGCTGGACTATTAATCTAGTCAATTAACCACTGCTACTTCATCCACGAGTGTCAGATAGGAGAGCAGCTAGTACCTTAAAAACTAAATCAAGAGCAAGAGAGTCTTATCCTCTCTCTCTCTTCCTTCCGGCACATCCCCTCTCCTCCCTCCCACAAGTGAATCAGCACCTGGGTTAGTTTTAGATAAACAGCTAAGAGTAAACTAACATTCTGAGCATAACCAAAAAAGTGAGAGCCCTGCATTGAGCCACTGTTCACACCAGCTACTCATGACCTTTAAATTGGTCATCTGTGCCTTTTGGGGGACAGCTTTATGGTTGGGATTCACCCTCACCAGAGCTAGATTGAAACTGCCCAAACTAAAATTTCACACTAGATATTTAGAATTGACAGCAAGGAAGCATTCTGATCTGGATGTGTACTCTAGTAACAAGAGGGCAAAAAAATGTTAGAAGATTTTATATAAAATATACACTAAAAGGGTGACAAATTTTTGAAAATTTCTGAAAATAGGATAAGTTAATCTCCATCGTGATTAAATTGGAAGTACAATGCAACCGCAAGTTAAACTGTGGGCAATGAACAATTGGATGAACACTATACCATCTAACAGAAAAGCAAATTCTCTTTGTTTCTGGCTGTAGAAACATTTATCCCAGTAAGTGTTCAGTTCTTGTCGGATGCGAGTGATGATTTGTTTGATATTCTTGGTCTGCATTTGTTGAAGTTGCTCAAGCTCCTGTTGCAACTAAAGAAAAGTTAGTGATGCATTATAAACCAACACCAGAGATGCCCAACTCAAAAGTTACAGTACATTAAAGTCCATTTGGGAATCATCTTTCAGCTAAGAAGCACCCTAAATACTTGCAGATCCAAGACAGCAACATTCTAATAAAAACTTGTAATGTATTCCTTTACCATTTACCTTGATTCAGTCTGGTCAATTCAATCTATGAGAGTTGCAGCTGCTGAGAAACCGAAGATGGCCCTGACTTTATCCTCAATTAATTTGATGCGTAATTAAGGTGATGTTTAGAGTTATTTGAAAATATTGATTATGGTAATTACAAGTATCTGTATTTTTTATTGATTGTCATTATGTCTGCTGTTGCAACACTTATGCCCAGGTGAAAATTAACCAATTGCATCAGTGTACTATGAAGGATTCGATACTAACCACCGTATTGACTTGATATATGGAACCTGTTGCACACATGTTCTGCTGCTCTAAAGGAATTTGTAAAGTATTCCACAGATAACTGATCTGTTTTCTCAGAGACTCTTGTGTAGCCATCAATTCTTGCTTTTTCACTTCTAACTGCAATTTTAAAAAATTACAAAATGTGAATATAGTGAACATTTTAGTCACAATCTAAGTGTCATATACAAATGTAGCATGTGAATATTCAAAATCCAGGAAAGTGTTGAAGAGCTAACCTGGTGACGAAGCACCTCCAGTGATTTAATATTTTCATCAGAGAGGAAAAAGAGATTCTCCTCCTCAAGGACTGCATCCTTTTCAAATGTGGTATCAGGGACATGATCAATATCTGCCATGAGCTTCGTGATATCTTTCCGGAGTCCAAGGAATGTAGCTAAACGACGCTCCTGTTGATAGTAAGACATCAGAAATGACTTGTGTACAGTTACCAAAACGACTTCAGGTGTAAAAGTCACAACTGTAAATCCTTGCCAATTTAAAACATGTGACTATGATGGACATTTATAATCATTGCCTCCACTCATGGGAAAATATGAGGCAGAAGTCTCCAAGATCACTATACAGATATTAACTTTAGTGCAGAAAAGAGAAAGCTTGCAAGGGCATCAAGGACAACACTGAAGATCCTTTACAAAGGCTGAGAAAGAGAGGGTGGCTAAGAGTAATGTAGATCCCTTAACAGCATAGATGATATTTCAATTTGAAATTGGGTAAGCCTTCCATTTCCTAATAGTTAATTTGTATATCTTCAAAGTAGAGGATGAAGTACCAGAGATGCAAGGAAAACAAGAACAGGAACAAACTAGATTCAAATAAGTGACAGAAACAAATTAAACTAAAAATAAACAAGTTTCCAGAAATACCTTTTTAATAGACTGGGATGGAAGTAGAAGAAATTGTTAATGCATTGTCATGATCTAAAATTCTTAGATCTGGAATTATCCCCTTGGCTTGGAAAACTGCCAACATCACTACCATTCAAGGCCAGGAAAGATAAGGACATTTTGGACTAATAGTCCAACAATAGTAATGGGGGTGTTACTAGAATTTCTTACGGGGACAGTGCCTGATCAGCGCAGTGCTGATTCTGAAGAGTACTAACATGGGTTTGTAAATGGCACATCAGCCCTAATATACCCAAATGAATTTCAGTGGTAACCTACTGTGGTAGATAAAGGGCTGTCTACACAGTTAGTGCTGAAAAGTTCCAGAACTTATCAGCAAGGCTCCATACAAGAAACAATTAAATATCTGAGCAGATAGAATTGAAGGCAATCTAATGGTTTGATTCGGAGGCATGGGAGAAGTAGGGGCAATGGTTATGTACTCAAATGGACAGACAGCTATTGGTGTCCTCCAAGAAACTTTACTGGGCCTCAGCTTTGAATTAACACTCAAATGAATGAAGGCAGAGAGCCCCTTTGTATCAAAATTTGCTGATGGCACTAGTTCAATGACGCTAGGAATAATTGGGATGGGAGCAAAAAGATCGAGTTTTGAACTTTGCATGCATATAACCTCAATCTTGATTTGTTTAAAACCCTTATTCTTTTGTTTGCCGCATACCCCACCACCATTATTTATGATACCTTATGGGTTAATTTTTCTTTCCCCCTCGACTTACCTCCAGCCACAAAACTAGTTATTCTGCAGAAAGGAGTCTTGTCCCAATCTTATGCACAGAATGGACCCCTAATGCACTGAGGCACATCATCTTTAGAGCTTCCTTTTCATCTATTTTTCCATGTGGTGCATAATACCAGCAATAATTCTAATATTCCAATATATTAGAAAACAGAATCAAGGGTAATCACCGTAATCACTGGGACTTAGAGCCTCATGTTAAATTAATTTCTAGTTCATAGATTTCCTCAATCACAACAACCAGAATTCACCCCCTCGCCCTATTCAACACCTGTGGTAATAGAGCTTCTAAGACCTCCAACATTATGAAGATAGTCCAAAAATCAATGCATTAGTGTCAATGCACCCCTTCTCTTACCATTAATAAAATTCTTACTGATTTGGCACAACTTGGAAGTTGAACTCTTGGGAATTTATATTATACATCGTGCATAATGGAAATGTACTTCAAATCTATTTCCATAGGATAAATAAGTATTTTAAAAATCCATACTCATTTTCCATAGACCAAGATGATAGCTTCGAGAGAAAAGTACTGTACTAGGCTTTTGGCCATTTGTCAGAAAATGACCATTTGAATATACAGTTTTGCAGAAATTCAGAAGCCAAGTTTAATGGGAAAGTATAAACCTCTCAACATCTCCTATTGCTAAATTTAGTTACTGATACACAGATCAAAATCACCTAGATTTAGCAAGTGAGCTGAACCCATGGGATAGATAGCTTCAGAATCTCTGGGCTTTGGTGGTGGGAAGGAAGTATAAAAATCTGCAATGTTTGATTACCATCTAGGAACCTTTGAAGTGAAAAATTAGACCAATTACATTTGTTTTTCTTTCATTCTCACCAATAAATTGCCAACTGTTTAAGGTTCAATTACAGAAGAAACTACTGTATACAAGTCTAATTTGAAAGCAAACTATTGCTGGAAATACAGGACTGGCAGCATCTTGTGGAGAGAGAAATCGAATTGAGTCATCTTTCGGGTTAATAAACTTTCAGTTGAACTGGGAAAAGCTGGAGATGACAGTTTTTTTTAATAAACAAACAGAGGCAGGAAGGAGGTTGTGGGGTGTAGGAGGTGGAGAACAAAAGGCAAGGTCTGTATACGACAGGAGAGAAACAGGCAGGGCAGTGCAAAGCTAGTGGGTGAGACAAGTTAAGAAACAAAAAGATGGTCCAGAGGTGTAAGCGGGGGAAAAAAATAACCAAGAATGGCACCCAAAAGCAAAAAAAAAAGCACAAGTTATCTGATGTTGAAATGTTGAGTTCAGGAGCTGAGGTGTGCTTAAAGTTGAGGCACTGTTCTGAGCTTAATTGGGACCTTGCAGGAAGTAGAGGAGAGTGGGGCAGAGAATAAAACTTATAGGCAACTAGAAGCTTGAGGTCATACTCATGGACAGAACAGGGGTGTCCCAGAAAAGCAGTCACCCAATCTGAACTGAGGATTCTCCCTTGCCCATTTACTACATTTCTAGACCCATGCAGTGTTTCTTTTTCATTCTTTCATCTTGCATAGTTATCCATCATTTGTGTCAGTTGAGTCAGTTGAAAGCACTTCTCTGAATCATGAGGTAGCATGTTCAAGTCCCAATCGAGACTAGAGTACAAAATATATGCTAACATTGCCAGTGCAGTATTGAGGGAGTTCTGCACTGTAATTGTCTTTCTGATGAGACTTAAGCAGAGCCTTCCCTCATGAAAGATTCCATGGCATTATTTCAAGTAAGAGCTAGAGAATTATTCCTGGTGTCCTGGTCAATATTTACTTGAAATCAACATAAAAATTCTGGTCCTTGTGGGAGCTTACTGTACATAAATTGTCCAATACATTTCTCACACTTCAATAATTAGGCTTTAAAAACACTTATTGGCTGCAAAGAACTTTGGGATATCACGAGGTCATAAAAGACACTCTAGAAATGCAGGTCTTATTTAATCTCTCCTGCCTTCTGCTGGATCACTTTTATTCTCTACGCCTCACTCCTGCTTCTGTTCTTGCTCAAAACCTGGTTAGAGTTCAGATGGAAGGTCAATCTGAAATTAAACTCTTGTGAAAGATGCTTCAAGACCCAAATGTTCTCTGTTTATATTTCAGATTTCCAGCATCATGTTTTTGTTCTAAATACCTTTTGGATTGGATGGGCAAAAGTAGCCAAGATGAGAAATTCAGAATATTCTAAGAAACTATCCTGATAAGAGTACGTTCTGGTGCCAACCAGAGAAGTTATACTAGATCCAGTATCGTGCAACAAGATAGGATTAGTGACCTTGGTACCAGTGATCATAACAAGAATGAAATTTACATTCAGCTTGATGGAAAGAGTGGGTCCAAGACTGGTATTTTAAACTTAAAGGGCAATTATGAGGACATGAAATTAGAGCTAAAGTGAACTGGCAATTAGGTTAAGGGATTGGTCAACAGAGAAGCAGAGGCAGACATTTAAAGCAATATTTCAGGATAGGTACGTTCCAACAATGGAGGACCTACCATCCCTCAAAAAGTTAAAGATGGTATCAAACTTAAGAAAAAACATAATTGCACAAAGATGGTGGCAGATCAGAAGATTGACCAGAATATAAAAACAGCAAAGAATGGTTAAAAAATAAGGAGAAAAATATTAGAGTACAAGAGAAAGCTAGCTAGAAATATAAAGACAAATAGTAAGAGTGATCATTGGTCCCATGGAAAGTGAGTATGGGGAATTATTAATGGAACATAAGGAGATGTCAGATGAATTGAACAGTATTTTATCAGTCTTCACTAGAGAAGATACAGCTATTTCTGGGATGTTACTTGTAAAAATCAGGAAGTGGGAGGAACTCAAAGTTAGTCACCAGGGAAGTGGTACTGAGCAAATTGTTGGAGCTGTGGACTGTGGAGTTGCAGGCTGACAAGTCCCCTGGTCCTGATGGACTTCACTCTAAGGTCTTAAAAGAAATGGCAAGTGAGATAGTTGATGAATTGGTTTTAATTTTCCAAAATTCCCTAGATTCGGGAACGGTTTCATTAGGTTGGAAAATAACAATGTAACTCCTTTAGTTGAAAAGGGAAATCAACAAAACCGGAAACTCCAGGCCGGTTAGCTTAATGTCATAGGGAAAATGTTAGAAGCTATTAAAGATGTTATAGCAGGACACTTGTAAAAATTCAAGTTAATCAGGCAGTCATTGTGGTTTTGAGGGAAGTCACGTTTAATCAATTTTAGAGTTCTTTGAAAGCAGTGCTCTGGATAAAGGGGAAACCAATAGATGTACTGTACTCAGATTTCTGGAAGGTATTTGATAAAGTGACATCAAAGGTTACTGCAGAAAATAAAAACTCATGGTGTAGGGGGCGATATACTGGCATGGATAGAGGATTGGCTAGCTAACAGCAAGCAGTAGGCAAAAATAGGTCATTTGCTGGTTGGCAAAATGTATCAAATGGTGTGCCACAGGGATCAGTGCTGGGGCCTCAACTTTTTACAATTTATATAAATGAGTTGGATGAAGGGTGTAGTTGCTAAATTTGCTGATGACAAAGATAGGTAGGAAAGTAAGTTGTGAAGAGGAGATAAGGAGGCTGTAGACAGACAAGACAAAGCTGGCAAATGGCGAATAATGTGGGAGGATGTGAAATTGTCCATTTTGGCAGGGAGAATAATAAGAGCATGTTATCTAAATGGCAAAAGATTGCAGAGTTCAGATGCAGAGGGATCTGGGTGTCCTAGTGCATGAATCACAAAAGGCTAGTATGCAGGTACAGAAAATAATTCGGAAAGCTAATCGAATATTGTTCACTGAGGAGGGTCAGATAAAGTAGTGAAATTATACTGGTCATATAGGGCATTGGTGAGACCATATCAGGGGTATTGTGTACAGTACTGGTCTCCTTATTTATAGGGTGTAAATGCATTGGAAGTAGTTCAGGGAAGGTTTACTAGACTAATACCTGGAATGAGCAGGTTGTCTTAGGTTGAACTGGTTAGGCTTGTATCCACTAGAGTTTAGAAGAGTAAGAGATGACTTGATTGAAACAAGATGCTGAGGGCTCTTAACAGAGTGGATGTGGAAAGGATGCTTCCTGTTGTGGGGAGAATCTGGAACCGAGGTCGGGGGGTGGGGCGGGGAAGAGATCAGAGTTTAAAAATACAGGGTCACCCGCTTAAGACAGAATGGAGGAAAAACTTTTCCCTCCCTCAAGAGGGAGGAGGAATGTCTTTGGAATACTTCCTCAAAAAAAAGGCACTGGAAGCAGAGTCTTTTGATTATTTTTAAAGGCAGGAGGTAGATAGCTTCATGATACACAAGGGAATGAAAAGGTTATGGGGGTAGGTAGGAATGTGGTTGAGGTTACAATCAGATCAGCCATGATCTTATCAAATGGCAGAGCAGGCTTGAGGGGCTGAGTGGCCTGCTCCTGATCCTAATTCATATGTTTGTATGTACCTTTTCTTCAGCTGCACTGAGCAGATGACTTTTAAGCTCCTCTAATTCTTGTAGAGATGGAACTTTGCCAGTAGGAATGTAGTATGGTGTCTTGCAGAGGTCAGTACACAAAGCTTGATCTTCTTTCAAAAGCATTTCACATTCTGCCATGCGATCATGTTTCTCTTCAAGCAAGGCCTCCACTTTATTTCTGAGCTCCTTTTCCAATTGAAGTGGAGTAGAACTATCAGCCTGTGAATTAATGAACATGTAATTTAGCTCAAGAAGCAACTAGCCATTTTTGCCACTGATCTACTTCTAAAATATTAATATTTGGGGTTTTGAACCAGGAAGAGCCTTTCTGGCTAGGACATTTCCAAGTAATCTAGAATGTTAGGAACAGGCCACCTGCTCCACCTTGTCTTCTATAAGAAGATCTTCAAGTAGAAGGCAAAAGATTTAGCCATTGTAACTCTAGCCTATTCAAACTTTCAGATCATATCCAAGCCAGCCAAGTGTGTTCATGTTAACAGACTTTTCAGAACATGCCAATGTCATGTTGAATATTCTGGGCTTCCCCAGTGGGAAGGCTGGCCACCTTAAGGTCAAGACATTGCTATCACTACAAGTCCAATTCTCTTCAAGATAGGATAATTTTCTTGGTACCTTTCTCAGATTGACCGAAAAGCCGAGAGGAAACCAAGGAATGTCAGTGGCCATTTTTGTTAGTTGTTTAGAATATATTAATTTAGCTAAACCCTGTGAACATGAGCCAATGCCATCGAGATGTGGCAGACACCAGTATCCATCCTAAGCACTGAAACAGGGAAAAAATGATACAGAAGAAGTGAGAAATATTCAAAATGACAACTTTGACTCACATTTGAACTAATTCTATGAAAAATAAGTGAATGCAATGTCTGCAAACTGCGTAATGTTCAACATTAGGAACAGCACAAAGTTGGGTTAGTGCCAACCAAAACCAAAATCTGGGGCAACAGGTTCATCAACAACCATCAACAATCTCAGCAAAGGATCCACTTCATTTGATGGAAGTCTGACGCTCCGGAACCCTTAAGCATGTAAGAATATATGCATCATACAATTTGAATAATGGTTTTTGGATGAAGGCTGAAACAAATCTTTCATTAATGTTCCTTTCAATAATTTAAAAATTGTTCATCCGAATTCTAAAACAAGGTCGTTTAATCAGGTTACACAACTTTCCAAAAATGTATTACCTTATAAGGATCTAGAAGCAGCTCACAACATAAGGTCTGTAGTTTCCCCTTCCAATTCTTAATGGCCTCCTCCAATTGTTTTTTCATAAGCTCCTCTTCATGAATCATTTGATCTAGAAGCTCCTATCATAAAAATATTTTAAAAGCATCAAGTTTCCAAACTAAAAAAAATGATTGAGCCATTAGAAACTGAAGTGGCAAACACATAATTAAAAAGCTTTAAGATTAATAAAGTATGACAAGTTTTGTCCATCCAAGACAAAGCAGCCCTCTGATTGGCACCCCAACCACTATCTTAATATTCACTCCCTCCATTACCACTGTGCCAGTGTGTACCCTATAAAAAGGTGCATTGCAGCAATGTCAAGTATTCTTCAACAGTACTTTCCAAACACGCAACCTCTACCACGAAGGTGAAGGGCAGCAGATGCATGAGAACACTACCATCTGGAAGTTCCCCTCCAAATCATTCACCACTCTGACTTGGAATTTGCAGTTCCTTTACTGTCACTGGGCCAAAATCCTGGTACTCCCTAACAGTACTGAGAGTATACCTATGCCACATGCACCACAGTGGTTCAAGGCATAGGCTCACTACCACCTTTCTATGAAAAATGAAGGATTGTAATGCAGGTTAAGTGAGGGGCATCACATCCTGTGAAAGAAAACTACATGCTGGAACATACGACCGGAAACTTTAACCTACTTTTAAAAGCTGCATTAGAACTGATGAACAGTTCAGCTTGCCAATTTACCTTGCTCCAGCAGCTTCCCACACTGCATGGCATACCTGAACAAGATGTGGAAACCTGTGATGCTGGTCTGAAATAGCATGCCAGCTTGTGTTGCTGCTTTTTAGTACAACATGCCAGTACCTATACTTTAGCAATGAAAGATCATCAAGAATTTATATAGCACTTTTAGTGAAATAAAAAGTGTCCCAAAACACTTCACAGGAACATTATAAAACAAGGTATAACTGAGCCACAGTTAGGATCTGGATGAGGCCCGATGACAAAAAAATGCTTTAAGGAGTGTGTTTTAAAGGAGGAATGTGAGGCAGAGAGATGTAAGGAGGGACTTCCAAAGTTTAGGGCCCAGGCAACTGAAGGTAGGACCAAAGAAGATTGTTTTCCACTTGGTTGTATCCTTTGTCCAGAGTGAACAGCTATTTCAGTCAACAGTAGCAGGCATTTGATGATTTATTTATTTATAAATTCATTCATGGGATGTGGGGCTTCACTGGCTAGGCCAGCATTTATTGCCTACCCCTAGTTGCCCTTGAGAAGGAGGTTTGAGCTGCCTCCTTGAACCGCTGCAGACCATGTGGTGTAGGTACACCCACAGTGCTGTTAGGGAGTTCCAAAATTTTGACCCAGTGACGGTGAAGGAATGGTGATATATTTCCAAGTCAGAATGGTGAGTGACTTGGAGGGGAACTTCCAGATGGTGGTGTTCCCAAGTGTCTGCTGCCCTTGTCCTTCTGGAAGGTAGTGGTCATGGGTTTGGAAGGTGCTGTCTCAGCAGCCTTGGTGAATCCCTGCAGTGCATCTTGTAGATGGTACACACTGCTGCTACTGTGCAGTGGTGGAGGGTGTGACATTATCTATCAGGCATGATTCAGTGAGGATGACTGTCAGGCTCAAAAACAAAATGCTGGAAAAACTCAGGTCTGATGTTTCGAGTCTGTATGACTGAGCTAAAAGGGAAGTAGAAACATGGTGAAATATAATATACTGTTTTAAGGGGGGTGGTGGAGGGGGAGATGTGGAACAGGTGAAGCTGGATAGAAGGTCAGCGATAGGTGGAGGCAAGGGAGAGATTGCAAAAGATGTCAAACGGATGTTAATGGTAGTGGGGTTGGCTGAAGGAGCTGCTAATGGTGACATTAAGAGTAGAAAGCAGGATGTGATAATGGCCAGACCAGGGTAAGCACTCTGGAAAGAACAACAAACAAGTGACAGGTGGCCCTAGTGGTGGAAAAAAATCAAATTGGTTTATGCCCAGCTTTCAGCCTATGAATAAAAATGGAAATAAATTTAAATAAAAAGTGGAAAATAAAAACTAAAAATGAATATTGAAAAAAAGGGGCAAGGATGGGGAAGAGAGTTCATGGTCTGAAGTTGTTGAACTCAAATGTTAAGTCTGAAAGGCTGTAAAGTGCCTAGTCGGAAGAAGAGATGCTGTTCATCCAGTTTGCGTTGAGCATCACTGGAACATTCCAGCAGGCCAAGAGTGGACATGTGGGCTTGAGAGCAGGATGGTGTTGAAATGGCAAGCGACAAGGTGGTCTGGGTCATGCTTGCGGACAGACTGAAGGTGTTCTGCAAAGCGGTCACCCAGTCTGCATTTGGTCTCTCCAATGTAGAGGAGACCGCATTGGGAGCAGTGAATGCAGTAGCCAAAATTGAGGGTTGTGCAAGTGAAGCGCTGCTTCACTTGAAAGGAGTGTTTGGGCCATTGGATGGTCACGAAGATTGGGGGGGGGGGGGGGGGCGGAAAGAGAGTAAAGGAGCAGGTGTTGCACCTTCTGCGATTGCATGGGAAGGTGCTGTGGAGGGGGGTTGGGGGTGATGGAGGAGTGGACCAGGGTGTCCCAGGGGGAACGGTCCCTACAGAATGCCAACAAGGAGGGTGAAGGGAAGATGTGTTTGATGGTGGCATCATGCTGGAGTTGGCAGAAAATGATCATTTGAATGCGGAGGCTGGTGGGGTGAAAAGTGAAGACAAGGAGGACCCTATCATGGTTCTGGAAGGGAGAGGAAGGCAGAGGTGCAGGAGATGGGTCGAACATAGTTGAGGGCCCTGAAAACCATCGTGGGTGGGAAACCTCAGTTAAGGAAGAAGGAAGACATGTCAGAAGCACTGTTTTGGAAAGTGGCACCATCGGAACAGTTGCGACAAAGGCGAAGGAACTGAGAGAATGGGATGGAGTCCTTACCGGAAGGAGGGTGTGAGGAGCTGTAGTTGAGGTAGCTGTGGGAGTCGGTGGGCTTGTAATGAACATTGGTGGACAAGTCTATCACCAGAAATTGAGACAGAAGTCAAGGAAGGGGAGGGAAGGAAATTGTCAGAGATGGACCATGTGAATGTGATGGGAGGGGTGGAAATTGGAAGCAAAATTGGTGAATTTTTCCAGGTCCAGGCATGAAGCAGCACTGAAACTGTCATCGATGTATCAAAGTAAAGGGTCATGGGAAGGGGCCTGAGTAGGACTAGAACAAGGAATCTTCCAAATACCCCATTTAAATTTATTTTGATTCATTGCTTTATCCCCAGCTTTTAGCCTATTTGATTTTTTCCACCACTGTCCCCTCCCCCCAACCCACCCCAACTAGGGTCATCCATCACTTGCTCATGTTGTTCTTTCCAGAGTGCTTACCCTGGTCCAGCCATTATCACATTCTACTTTCTATTCTTAATGTCACCATTAGAACTTCCTTCAGCCAGCCCCACCGCCATTAACACCCCTTTGACCTTCTGTTTATGACATCTTTTGCAATCTCTTTGCCTCCACCTATTGCTGGCCTTCTATCCAGCTTCACTTGTTCCATTCCCCTTAAAACATTATATATTTCACCACATTTCTACTTTTCTTTAGCTCAGTCATATGGACTCGAAATGTTAACTGTGTTTCTCTCTCCACAGATGCTGTCAGACCTGAGTTTTTCCAGCATTTTTTGCTTCAGATTTCCAGCATCCACAGTATTTTGCCGTTGACTGTCAGGTTGTTGCTTGACTAGCCTGTGTGACAGCTCTCAATTTTGGCACTAGCCCCCAGATGCAAGGAAGACTTTGCAGCGTTGCGATTGCCATTGTCATTTCCAGTGCCTAGTTCGATGCCAGGTGGTCCATCTGGTTTAATTCCTTTTTGTGACTTTGTAATGATTTGTTACAACTGAGTGACTTGCTGGGCCATTTCAGAGGACATTAATAGGCTAAGAGTCAACCACATTGCTGTGGGTCTAGATCACACATAAGCCAGACGAGGTAAGGATGGCAGATTTCCTTCCCTAAAGAACATTTGTGAACCAAATGGGTTTTTACAACAATGGTTTCATGGTCAGACTTGTATTGAATACAAATTCCACTATCTGCCATGGAAGGATTCAAGACCATGTCTCCAGAGCATTATGCTGGGTCTCTGGGCTACTGGTCCAGTGACAATACCACTGTGCCATTGCTTCCCCCCATGAATGTTACCAGATTAAATTTATTTGAACACAGATTTTGATTCAAAGCCTTGCACTATCTGCAATGAATGGATGTTATCTAGATAACTAAACATGACCCAAATCTTTTGAAATCTGGAAATTGGATTCAAGTAGGGAGATGTGTCAGGAACCAGAGGATGGTCTGACATGTGTACATGCTGAAATTGCCAGGGAAGTTTAAACTTCCAATGGCCAATTGTGCTGTCTGGGACCCTCCACCAATGTCTTGGACACTTGAACTCAGTGACAGAGACTTGGGCCACATGTGCAGGACTTGCCTGATTTCAGAAAATGTTACACCGGTTATTCCTAGATCTAACTCAGTGATTAACCAGTATAACTGAACTAAGCACCACAACCTCTCCCACTCAGATTCAAGACCTTAAAAAAAAACATTTTAAAACAGCAGCTACTGTTAAGAAAGGGGCATGTCCTGTCTTCATCTACCTTTTCTTGTGCTCAATGGTCTTCTGAAGATGTCTGCACTGACCCATTGATGCTTCAGCTAGGACACTGGCAGTCCTGACTGAAAAATTACAAGGGTCAAGTCACAGAAATCTTGGCAGTGTCAATGTGCACAGCATCAACACTGACTAAGATCTGGGCCATTATTTTGAATCAAAAGATTAACTTAGAAGCATAATTTATTAGAGAGGTTAAAAATTAAAAAAGTAAATGGGTAAAACTAG
Organism: Carcharodon carcharias; assembly: GCF_017639515.1. NCBI lineage: Eukaryota > Metazoa > Chordata > Chondrichthyes > Lamniformes > Lamnidae > Carcharodon > Carcharodon carcharias. Next base: position 45,813,572 of record NC_054467.1, on the reverse strand, counting down.
ATTTCAACGTCAAAGTAGATCAGAGTACTTTCCAAATGGTGAAAAGCAGTGGAGGTTAACGTTATGAATAGCTACATAAAGTCAAAATGGCTAATGGAATGTTGGACTAATATCTAGAGCTGTATTTCCCAAACTATTTTCCCCAAGTGATCCCATTTTAACACTTCGCAATCCCAGATCCTACCAAATACAAAAACAGCAATAAAAAACATAGTAACATTTAATATATAATCAAAGTTCATGTATTACAGGGCATAAACACATTTGTTTGATGCAAGTACTTTGTGGTTTAGCCAAGCTCTCCATATTCCCTGGTTCAAGCATGTAGCTTCTAAAAAGGAACTCTGTAATAAAGTTCTGTTTCAAATAAGTAACCTGACTGGGATATCAATGTTAATAACAATTGGTGATGAGGATAAATAGTTCTGACACTACGCTTTGTGAATGAGAGTACAAAAATTCTTAAAGAAAGAAAATTATAGTCAGTCATGCCACTTTGGCAGATTCGAGCCTAATGACTCGTCCATGAAAGAATGGAGCCAATACATAGGGCGCCTAGGTTTTTATTTCATGATGAATGAAATAACAAAAGAATTGCTTTCTGCTTCTCTGCTAAGTGTCTGTGGTAGCAAGATATATAACTTCATCTGTAGTCTGACAGCCCCGAATGTGACCAACTCTAAATCTTTTAACGATTTGGTAGACCTCATGAAGATGCAGTTTCAGCCGAAGTCATCAGTAATGATGCAGAGATTTAAGTTCAACTCCAGAGAAAGGGCCTTGGGTGAGGGCATCACAAGTTATATCATGAAGTTGAAACAGTTGACTGAGCACTGCGACTTCAGTGATACACTCAATGACATGTTGCAGGGCCAATATAACAGAACCAGAAGCTGCCAATACAGATATCTATAGCCTATACAATGCCAAAGCAGTAAAAACTGAACCAATCACAGTCACCCTTCAAGAGAATGGGAAGCTTCTAGTCATGGATGTAGATACAGGAGGCTCAACCACAGTGGGAGAACACACAGTTAAAATACCTAAATGGAAGGCACCCAGCCACTGAATCTGGAGCAAACCACAGCTCAGCTGAAGACATACACTAGAGAGTCACAGGTAAAATACATCGCCACAGTACCTGTGCCCTACAGGCAAGACAGCCCAGCTTCCAGTGATCATTGTAACCTAGTTGTCTGGGCCATGAATGGTTACAGAAAAATTAAGCTCAACTGGCTGGAAATATTTCAAGTGAGAACAGAAGGAATACCTGAGTTGTTAAGGAAGTGTAACAGTGTATTTTGCAACAAATTGGGAAAGATAAAAAGGCCTACAAACAAAAATATGTAGATTTGGGGGTGACACCCTGGTTCTTTAAGGCCAGAACTATACCTTATGCCTTAAAAGAAGGTGGATGCAGAATTGTGCTACTTAGAGAAGTCAGGCATAATCCAGCCAGTCCAGTTTTTGGAATGGGCAGCACCCATAGCCCATGATGAAACCAGATCAAAACATTCGCATTTGCGGAGACTACAAACTGTGAACAAGACTGCTAACTTACAAATATCCTATCCTGGAGGTAGATCTGTATGCTAAGCTAGCTAGAGGAAAATCCTACACCAAACCAGACATGAGTCATGCATACTAACAGCTAGAGCTGGACAGCACCTCTGAGGGTATGTAACCATCAACATACACGCACCCCTGTACCAATATACACTCCACCCTTTGGTGCAATATCTGCCTGTGCAATCTTCCAAAGGACCATGGAAAACCTATTGCAAGGATTTCCAACTAGTGTACCTGGACAACATCCTGATCACAGGCTCAATGGAAGCCTAACATTTCACCAACCTAGAAGAGGTTTTAAGATGATTTTGGGAAGCTGGTGTATGATTGAAGAAAGAAGTGTACATTCCTAGTGACAGAAGTCACTTACTTGGGTCACTGAGCAGATGCCCAGGGGTTGCATACATTAGAGAAAGTCAAGGCAATCAAGGAAGTGCCCTTTCTTACCATCATCACTGAACTCAAGTCTATTTTTGGGCATAAATTATGACAGTTGCTTCCTGCCAAACGTGTCAGTGTTAGCCCCTTTACACTTATTGTAAAAGGATCATCTTTGATCATGGAATGCACATCAAGAAGACTTCGCAAAAGTCAAGAATCTATTACACTCATGTCTACTAGTGCATTATGACCCATCAAAAGAATTATTAACCTGTGATACATATCCTTACAGGGTGGGAGCTGTGTTGTCACGGGATGGAAGATGGTTCCGAAAGGCCAATAGGCTATGTCTCCAGGACCCCCTCTTCAGCAGAGAAGGGTTACTCCACTTGAAAAGGAAGGTTTATCAGTAACATTGAGTGAAAAAGTTCCATCAGTTGCTGCATAGATGACATTTCATCAGTGTCAGGCCATAAACCACTAATGGCTTGATTTAGTGAAGATAAAGCCATTCCACCAATAGTCTCACAGGAGGAATCCAATATTGGGCTTGGACTTTGATTTTAATTGGTGTATGAGTACACCTTTATGCACTGTCCTGGCTTGCATACTGCAAATGCAGACACACTCAATCGTCTTCCATTACCAGATAACATGTACATGCTCCAGTGCCACAAGAAGTTGGATTTGTGTTGAATTTCTTGGACACTGCCAGTGTGTGAAGCAAATAAAGAATTGAACAAACAGGGATCCAATTTTGTTAGAAGTCCAAAATCAAATATTGCAAGGATGGTCAAATGCACTGTCTGAAGAGATATGACCATTCCATGCCCCGAAAACTGAGTTAGATTGTCAAGATGGAATCTTGATCTGGGGATCAAGAATCATCATCCCTTCGCAAGAAGGGCCACTCTTGACAGAGCTTCACAGTGCACATCCAGGCATTTTGAAGATGATTGCCTGAAGCTATGTCTGGTGGCCAGGCATAGACAGTGGCAGTGCTTGACCATTCTGTCTCCAGTGTCAGCAACAGAAGTTGCCCATTTAAGCTCCACTACATCTGGAGAAGTGGCCTGGTCGATCCTGGGTTAGACTACATATAGAGTACATAGGTCCATTTAGGTACCATATTTTTGTTGATCATTATGCACATTAAGTGGATGGACGTGTATGAAGTTATATCACCAACATAGTGTGCAGCTATTGAAAAGCTGCATCAATGTTTTAGTTTACATGTCCTACCAAAAGTCATTGTTTCTGATAATGGTACTGTTTTCACTAGTACTGAATTCCAAAGATTAGTGAGTTTAAATGGAATTAAAAATTAAAACAGCACCAAATCATTCCTCATCAAATGGGTTAGCAGAAGGGAGCAGTGCAAACTTTCAAATCAGGAATGAAGTTTTCCAAAGGTACGTTAGAAACTAGAATTTCACATTTCCCTATGTACTGTACAACTCATTAAACTATGAGTTCAACACCGTCAGAATCACTGATGAAACGCCGCTCTAACCAAATTAGAAAACCACCTCAAAATTAATCTTTAATTGCATGACTTCTGTATCTATTGTGGATTAAAATATTTTTTGTAAATAAGAAATGTTAAAAAGGGAGAGAAAATGTAGTGATTGTAGGTATATCCTTTCCTACTGCCTTTAGGGGTCATGTGATTGTATTGACAAAAGAGCCCTAAGCGCAGGCAATTTTAGGGGCAGAGCTTTCTAATCGTGATTCAAGCATGCAGCTTGTAAACAAGCTCTGTAATAAAGTTCTGTTTCAAGTAAGAAACAGATGCAGACAAGTTATTTCTACTGATTGGAAGTCTAGGAGGACAGAGTCTGAAAATTATAGCTAAGCCTTTCAGGAGTGAAATTAGGAAACATAAAAAAAAGTGGTAGAGGTTTGGAACACTTCCACAAAACAGTAATTGACATTAGATCATAGTTGTTAAATCTAACAGTTGACCTAAATCCATACAACCACCTTTTGCCCCATCAGATCAGCATGATATCAATTATGGCAGAACAGATTCCAGGGGCTAAGTGGCTTACTCCTGTTTCTATGGATAAAAATTAAATAGCACCTTTAATGTAGTAAAAGCAGCCCTAAACATTTCACAGGAGCAAAATCCAGCAAGAAGTGAAACTGACCCAAAGTAGAAATTGGGAGAGGTGACCAAAAACTTACCTTACTGACTAAGCTTTGAAAAAAAGTGTCTTAAAAGGAAAGGGATGTTAAGGAAGGGAATTCCAGAGCTTAGGACGGGGAAGGGGGAGGTTGAAAGTGAGAGAAAGACAAAATATCTAAAAAAAAAAGGGTTGTAGGGCTAAAAGTTGGAGGTTTTAGAGGGAATTAGACAAGACAAAAATTTCTAAAAGTGGCATAATTGGCACAGGAGTTCATGAAGGTCAGTGAGTACAGGATTTGAGTTGATATGGATGAAGTTTGGATGAATTTCAGTTCATGGAGGATGAAAGATAAGAGGTTGGCCAGGACAGCATTATAATAATGGAGTCAAAAGGCAAGAACACAGGTCAGGGCTTGTGTCCAATGGGCTCATGGTGGTAGTGGGAGCATCATGAAGAAATTAACACTTATATAAGCATTTATATTGTGGAACAATGTCCTAAACAGCTGTGTCAAAAACTGCAAAGTTGGTGCTGAAGGACATAAGATATAGGAACAGGAGACCATGTCCCATCAAGCTTGCTCCAACATTCAATATGACCATGGCTGATCTTGGACTTCAACACCACTTTCTCACCTGCTCCCCATATCCTTAGATTCCCCAAGACAAAAACCCATCTGTCCATCTCAGCCTTAAATATATTCAATGATTACACATCCACAACCTTTTGGAGGTAGAGAATTCCAAAGTTTCACATCCCTCAGTGAAGAAATTTCTCCTGAGTCTTAAATGATTGCCCTCTTCTAGATTCCCCAGACATGGGAAACAATGTCTCAGTTTCTACCCCCTCAAGCCCCTTCAAAATGTATATTTTCAATGAGATTGCCTCATTCTTCTGAACTCCAGAAGATAGACTCAATTTACTCAACCACTCATAGGACAAGATAAGCTGGTGAGCCTTCTCTTTACTGCCTCCAACACAAACATATCTTTTCTTAGAGACCAAAAAAAAAAATGCACAGTATTTCAGGTGTGGCATCACCAAAGCCCCATACAATTGCAGCATGACTTTATTCTTGTCCTCCAGTCCCCTTACAGTAAAGGGGAGCATACCATTTGCTTTTCTAATTGCTTACTGCACCTGCATACTGTTTTGTGTACAAGTACACCCAAGTCTTTGAACATCAACATTTACAAGTTTCAAGCCTTTTAAATATTTAGCTTTTTATTCTTATGACCAAGTGAATAACAGACTTCCCCAAATTGTACTCCATTTACCACCTTGTTGCCCACTCACTAAGCTTGTGTCTCTTTGAAGCCTTTGATCTCCTCACAGCTTGCATTCCACCCATCTTTGTACCATCAACAAACTTTGATCCATTACTGTCTCGTCATCCAAATCATTAATATAGATGGTACAAATTGGAGGCCCCAGTATTGATCCGTGCAGCACTCCACTAGTCACAGCCTGCTAACTTGAAAATGCCTCATGTTTCACTACTTGCTGCTTCCTGTCTGTTAACCAACCCTCTACCCATATTAAATATTTCATCCCCAGCTCCGTGAGCCCCTATCTTGTGCATTAATCTTGTGACGCCTTGTTAAATGCCCTTTGGAGGCCGAAGTAAACTCTATTAAGTTCCTGTAGTTACATCCTCAAAAACTAAAGTTTATCATAAAACCATGTTGTCTTGTTCTAATCATAGTTCTTTTCTAAACACATCAAACTTCCTTAGGTTCCAACATTCTCTTGATGATTTGACGTCAGGATAATTGCCTATAGTTCCCTACTTTGCTATTTTTTTAAAAAAGTGTAATGTTTGTTAACTTCCAATCTTCTGGGGCCATGCCAGAATTTGGGAAAATCGTGGTTTATAGCTGAAGAGAGTGGATGCATTGGCTATTGGGTCCTGGGGATTTCGTTTTAGTCCAGAGTTTCTCCAGTACATTTTCTCTGCTGATATTAATTACCTTAATTTTGTCACTCAGCCTCTAGATTGCTGTTAGGAAATCTTAAACACAGTTAAATAATTCTTCATGATACATGCTTGTGTTGACCAAATGCAAGTTTATTACTCCAACACCAATAATATAATAAAATGTTACCATTATATAATAGATTCATACAACCTGATTTCTTGTAGACCCAAGGTAATCAAACTTAGCCTCTTGTGGATGTTGGACTTCCAACTGTCCTATGGGTTCTAACCTTAAAAAAAGGGCTGTTCCTTGATATTTTAAAACTGAGTTACATCAAATGATACCCAGAATGCATATTGAAGCAAGTTTCTTCTTGGCCACCAACCTCCAGACTTGACATAACGACTGTCTTGATTAAGTTATTATAAAAAGAAACAGGGTGACCTAGATAATCTTAAAATAGTTCAGTATCACTGCTTGGGTACTTCCATTGTTCTGGTCAATATTTGATACTCTCACCTGACCTGGGCTATAGCCAACTGTCTTCTATGGTTTCTATTATTACCAGCTATTGGCCAGAACAAATTCTGATAATCACATTGAGGTGGTGATTAATATAGAGATGTGATTAACTATAGGAACTGGGCAAAATCTAACAGTGATCTTCTACTTCTGGTATGAAACTTGTCACATGATAATTTCGCCTGTTGCCACTTCCATAGGATCAACATGTACTTTAGCTACTCTTTTTATATACTTCTAAATGCTCCAAATCTGTTTTTATATTTCTGGCTATTGGAATTTTTTCTTCCCCTTTTAATCAATTTTTTTAGAAACCAGCAAATGGTTTTAAAAAATCCTTTAATGTGATGAGTGTCACTGGCTGGGCCAGCATTTGTAGTCCATCCCTAATTGCCCTTGAAACGAATGGCTTGCTAGGCCATTTCAAAGGGCAGTTAAGAGTCAACCACGTTCCTAAGGGTCCAGAGTCACATGTAGGCCAGACCAGATAAGGACAGCAGGTTTCCTTCCTAAAAGGGAATTAGTGAACAGATGTGTCTTTACAACAATTGATAGTAATGGTGACCATGACAACCAGGACTTCCTGATTTATCAATTTAATTGAATTGAAATTCCACTAGCTGCCATGCTGGGATTTGAACCCAAGACCCCAGAGCATTAGCCTGGGCTTCTGGATTACATTGACATTATGACTATGCCACTGTCTCCCCATTACTATTCACTCCTATTCTTTGCATCAAGTCTCTATTAATCCAATACTATCCTTAACCTCCTTAGTAAGCCACAGATGGATCTTTCTCATCACCATACCCCTTACCTATGTAATTGGCTTTGAATGCAAGAAATAGACCATTCAGCCCTAGAGTCTGCTTCACCATAAATCAGATCAGCCTGATCTCAACTACAAATTGCTGCTTGCTCCACATAATCCTCAACTCCCCTGTAAATCAAAAATCTGTAACTCAGTCTTGAATATATTCAAGGACCCAGCCTCCACTGCTCATTGGAAAGAGAATTCCAAACAACAAACAGCCAGAGAAGAAATTCCTCATCCCCATCTTAAAGGGGGCCCCTTATTTTAAAACTGTGCCCTCTAGTTCTCTATTCCCCCACACAAGGGGAAAATATCCTCTCAACATCTACCCTGTCAAGGTCCCACATAATCTTATTGGAACATAAGATTACCTCTCATGCTTCTAAATTCCAATGAGTATGGGCCCAACTTGCTCAACCTTTCCTCATTAGACAATCTTTTCATCCAAGGAAAGAATCTAATGAACCTTCTCTGAAATGCCTCCAATGCAAGTACCTCTCTCTAGTAAGAGAACCCAAACTGTACATAGTACTCTAGGTGTAGTCTCACCAATGCCTGTACAATTGTAGCAAGATTTCCTTACTTTTATACTCTATTTCCCTCTTGCAGGGAAGGCAAACATTCCATTTGCCTTCCAAATTACTTGCAGGGCCCACAGCATCTCCATTGCTACCCCACTCACGGTCACACCTTACCATCCCTGATCACAGAACTGTGATATGACCCACCTCCTGGTGGAAAGTGTCCAGGTAACTTTCCCCCTCCCTGTTGCAGTGCCTGAAGCTCAGACTCCAGCTCATCAATTCTGAGCCAAAGTTCCTCAAAATGTAGACACTTATTGCAGACGTAGTTGCCGTGGATCACACTGGTGTCCACCAGCTCCCAAATGCTGCAGATCACCTGCCCTGCCATCTTTGCTTTATTTAACTAATTAGGTTTCAAGATTATAAAAATAACTCACTGTTGTTTGAAGTATAACCAGTTAAGCTATAAATTTAATGCAATAGCTATCTTCCCACTACTACTATCCCCATTTAAGAGGGTTAAAATCTTAAAACTCACCAAACACCTACCTGCCCATCTAAGTAAAGTTTTTGATCAATCACCAGTAACTGAAGGCTGAAAAAAAAGTGTAAAAGCAGCAGCTCCTTCCCCCTCTACACCAAATTCTCAAGTTTCCACTCAGGCCTTGGGCCTGATCTGTGCAGAGCAAGCCATCATACACAAAGAACATATCAACTCCAGTGGCAAGCATGCTTCTTAGTGGTACCCAATACTTTTTTAACATTCCTCCAATAAGATGGACAATACCGCTTGCATTGGATATTTCTATAAAAAGTACCTCTATACACGTCTTTGCTGATGCCATCCGCTGAAGCCGCTTGTCTTCTTGAATGCCAACATCATCCCAGATATTCTGGAGTTTTGCCATCTTCATAGCCAGAAGATGGCCTATTGATGAAGCTAGAACTTCACTGGAATAAAATTTGTGCAGACAGACAATTATATTGGTTTCCAAGGAACATATTTAGAGCTGCTCTCAAAACATAGTAGAACCCAAGTTCAAAATATCTGAAAAACATCATAAGAGTTTGGAAATGTTGTACAACCTCTTAAGGGGAAAAAAAACACACCACTTGGAAATAAAAACAGCACATAGCATTTTCTGAGTAAATTATTTGGCGAGATAATGAGCTATACGTTTTAAAACAAAATGCGCACCTTTTCCTCGCCATTGTCCAAACCTGGAGCAAAGGATTCCCAAACTGAGAGAAGCCCAGTTCAATCTTTCTGCTTCGAGCTGCCCGGAAATAGTTTTAAATTTAAACCCAACCGCCCCCCCCGCGCGCGAGCGTTGAAACCATTGGTTACCGCCAGCCATTAGGAGGCCGAGAGAAAAAAACGCTCACCAATTAAAATCAGCCTTCCGGCCTGGGCCCCTGCAGTCACGTGATGGTGCTTGCTGGTTCAGGGAAGGCAATACTTCAGGCTGGACGGGAGAATGCAGCCTCAGTGAAAGCTGCTTTCGGTTGTTTTGGTTGAGCAGTATTGGGGTAAAAACAGAAGTGACGCTCTTGGTTATCGAGCAGAGACATCATTTACTGTTGGAGTCAGCAGGGAGGAGTGGCAAAGTGGATGATCTGTGTGCAGCAAAGTTTGTCAATTTTATCAGCAACAATATTTAAATTAACTTAGAAAAAAGACGCAAAAAGCACATTCAAAACAGTATCCGATCAAGGCGTCTCTAAATACCTAGTGAGGCCGGTGCGAAGACTTTGGAGACTCTGCCATTGGCCTTTGTACGTTAATTATGAATTCCGTGTTTGTTGCTCTCTTAAGCGCATTATTGTACTGCACAAGGCAGCGCTACGCGTCTGCACATCAACAACATGCACCTCAATCTTATTCATTAATTGTGGATGCATCTAAAGCACAAAGAGAGTTGAAGCACTTCTGGAGGAGTACAGGATTTTGGTAGGTTGTTTAAAATTACTTTTGCCATGGAAACAAGACAGGACTATCACCATTGACGGGTTGTACCTGAACTGGAAAGGGACCAACATCCTTGCAAGGAGGTTTGCTAGCGCTGTTGGGGAGAGTTTAAACTAACTTGGCAGGGGGATGGGATCCTGAGAGGAGGTTCAGTAGGGGGAACGCTTCATGAATTTGCGTGTGATCCTTGCGCAGGAGATGCACAGCCAAAATTAGAAGAGAGAGCAAGTGAGTCTGGAAGGCATAGAAATTATAGGCCAGTTAAGGCGCAAGGGAGTTTGGCAAGGTTGAATGGTATTTATTTTAATGCACGGCGTCTGATGAATAAAGCAGATGAGTTGAGGGCACAAATTAATACATGGAAATATGATGTCATTGCTGTCACAGAGACATGGTTGAGAGAGGGGCAGGATTGGCAGCTCAATATTCCAGGATATAGGGTCTTTGGGCGAGACAGGGAAGGAGGTAAAAGAGGAAGGGGTATCACAATATTGATCAAGGAATTAATTACAGCAGTAAGGCGGGATGACATCTTAGAAGGCTCCTCAAATGAAGCCATATGGGTAGAACTTAAAAACAAAAAAGGAGCAATCACATTGCTGGGAATGTACTTTGGGCCCCCAAACAGTCAGAGTGAAATAGAAGAGCAGATATGTAGGCAAATTTCAGAGAAGTGTAAAAAATAATGGGGTAATAATAGTGAGGGGTTTCAACTTCCTCGACATTAATTGCGTTAGTCATTGTGTGATAGGTTTAGAGGTTGCGGAATTCTTAAAATGCATCCAGGAGAGCTTTTTAAGCCAGTACATAGAAGGTCCTACAAGAGAGGGGGCAGTCCTGGACTTAATTTTAAGGAATGAAGCTGGGTAAGTGGTAATCCATAATCAATGGTCAGCCCATGTTGCAAACTTCAACCAGTGAGCATTCAGCAGTGCCATAGCTGTTGTCACACATGTGGTGACCTTAGTGCTCGGCAAACAAACCTTCCCGTGGCATCCCAGGCTCACAGCCACCAGTGGATCTGGGCATATGGCGCCTCTCCAGATCCAAGGCCTGCTGCTCGAATTGAGTTGATGTCCAAATGGGCCTGGCCTCTGCCTTTCCACATCCACTTGGTAGCATTGTGTGCAGTCTTCTCCTGAAAAGGAGAGAAGAGCATTGATTAGTCCAGCCTGTACCTGGATTCCCACCGCATCCCTGCCAGGGTGGGACATTGCAGGGCTCCAGTTCTTCGTCACCCCGCAGCTACCACACACTCAGACAAAGAAGCCAGGGCTGACCCCCCTTGCCCAAATGCTGCCTCCATTTCATTGGGTAGCACACGGTCTAACCTTGCAAAGCAAGGAGGCACAAGCACCTGGAACACAAAAGCCAGCAGATAGATTGGTGCCCCTCCACCTGGAAGCTCCCCTCCCAGCATGTTAGCACCCTGACTTTGACATGCTTCGCAGTTTCAGCACTCTGCCTATGTGCAGATCCTTGAGTTTGCCCCTGAATCTATACTCTGGGTGGTCAGTGTCACACATGCTGCGGGTGAAGAGCCCATCTCAGCACTACCCTCTCAGGGTGAACTATGCATGGGCAATATCTGCTGGCTCATCTAGTGAGGGAAACATGCAGTGAAGGATTCAATGCTGTAACTGCACTCAGAGATGTTGGAGAGGGGCCTTGGGGTGAAAGGCTGACGGCTGCATTAAGTGACCTCTGCCAACAACGAGCGCAGGAGGTTGTTGTGTCTCTTGCGGCATTGGATCCACGTGTGTCGCACAACATCATGGGAGCTTGCCATCTCAGCCACCACCTTCCAGGCATGTTTGGCCAGGTGGGGGAGGTGGGAGGGGGTGGGGGGGGTGTTGTGGCCTCTGCCTCCCGTCCCTTGGAAGCAGGACCTCCCACCGTGCTGCCACCTCCTCCAGGAGAGCAGCTAGGCACTCATCCAAAAACCGAGGGGCACAGTGCTCCGCCGCCCTGCCCTCCGGCCTGGCCTGCTCCGCTGCCCTGCCCTCCGGCCTGGCCTGGCCTGCTCAGCTGCCCTGCCCTCCGGCCTGGCCTGCTCTGCTGCCCTGCCCTCTGGCCTGGCCTGGCCTGCTCTGCTGCCCTGCCCTCCGGCCTGGCCTGCACTGCTGCCCTGCCCTCCAGCCTGGCCTGCTCGGCTGCCCTGCCCGCTGGCCTGGCCTGGCCTGCTCAGCTGCCCTCCGGCCTGGCCTGGCCTGCTCTGCTGCCCTGCCCTCTGGCCTGGCCTGGCCTGCTCAGCTGCCCTGACCTCTGGCCTGGCCTGCTCTGCTGCCCTGCCCTCCGGCCTGGCCTGCTCTGCTGCCCTGCCCTCCGGCCTGGCCTGCTCTGCTGCCCTGCCCTCCGGCCTGGCCTGCTCTGCTGCCCTGCCCTCCGGCCTGGCCTGCTCTGCTGCCCTGCCCTCCGGCCTGGCCTGCTCTGCTGCCCTGCCCTCCGGCCTGGCCTGGCCTGCTCTCCAGAAGCCCTCTGGTGAGTCCTTCTACTTGCCATTGTGATCAGCCTTTCCAAGGCTGCCAGCGCTTCATTTAAACAGGCCGCCGGTCATTGCACTCCCGCCGCCGTCAGCCTACTCCCGCTATCCTCTGGAGTTGCGCATCATGCTGGGCTTAATTGACCCACCTGCTTAAAATGGCGGCGATTGGATCTGCACCCGCTCCCAGTCAGCCCTCTCGACATGGGGAAAATTCTCCCCAGTACAACATTAGCTTTTCCTGAATTCACTAAATTCTAGATTGATCTCCATGGATTGAAAGGTAGTACATGTAACCTTGCTGTTCGAGAAAGGATGGAGAGAGAAAAGAAGGAACCATAGGCCAGTTATAGCCATTGGTAATATGAAAAATACTAGAGTATTATTAGGGACGTGATAACAGAGCACTTAGAAAATCATGATATGGTTAGGCGGAGTAAATATGGTTTTACGAAAGGGAAGTCATGTTTAACAAACCTGTAAAGAGTTTTCTGAGTGGGTAAGAGGGATCCAGTGGATGTAATGTATTTGGATTTAAAAAAACATTCACACAAGCTTACCCAAAATTAGGGCCCATGGCATTGGGGGCAACAGATGAGTATGGATTGATGATTGGTTAATAGATAGAAAGCAGGGAGTAGGAATAACTAGTGCGATATGGTCATCCGTTATGGAGAGAGAGAGAGGAATGTGATGAGGGAGTGGTAGAGATCAAACTGCCAGCTGGAAGGAGAAGAGGAAGGCCTAAGAAGAAATATGCGGTTGAAAGAGACTTAAACGCAGTGGAATTAGAAGAAGAATGGCTTACTGATAGGAGGAGATGGAGAACGGTGATCAACCAGCAATGGATGACATCAAGTAAAATGGGAGAAACTGAAAAAAGATCAGTGATTTAGATGAGGGGTGCACTGTATTCAAGTTTGCTAACAATACAAAGTTAGGTTGGGAAGTAAGCTGTGAGGAGGATGCAGGCAAGAATGTTCAATCAGGCTATCTCGGCCACCACCTCCCACACACATTAGATTCTAGAAGTTGCCCATCAACAGGTGTTAGAATAACTTGTCTATAAGTCCTTGGTTTTTCCCCTTCACCTTAAATAACAGTGTGACATGCATAATTTTCCCTTCTAAAGGAATGGTTCCTGAATTAAGAAAGCTAATAGTTAAGGTATCTGCAATGTTCTCATCTTTAAAATCTTGGATAGAAATTATCTGGTTCTGACAATTTGTCACACTTTGGGGCCATTTTTTTGTTATTGTTATTTTATGTTAATTTTGGTGAGTCCCTGTCCCTGATTGGGCTTTCTGGTGTACCGGCCTCGTCTTGTACTATAAATACTGCACATGATTCACCTTCAAACTTTTTTATGGGTGATGTATTTTCAATTGAGGTCTCTAAGGGGCAGGACATAGATGAGAAATGGGAGAGGTTCAAAGATAGATCCTTGGGGGACATCAGAAGTACTTATGCGGGAATGGGAAGGGAAGCTGTTGATGGCAATTTTCTGGCTGTGATTAGATAGATAGGAATGGAACCAGATGAGTGCAGTCCCACCAAGCTGGATAACAGTGGCAAGGCATTGGTGGAGGATGATGTGATCAACTGTCAAATGCTGCAAACTGGTTGAGATGAACGAGGAGGGATAGTTTACCTTTGTCACAGTCACATAGGATGTTTAGAAATGAAAATGAGTCCAGGGCTAGAGCAGGTGTGCCTTAGAGGAAGTTTGGCCTAGTGGGTTGGCGGAGGGGAGGGAAGTGGCATATAGTTGCTAAGATGGCCTTAATCTCGGTGACAAAGAAATCCTTGCATTTCTCACACTTGTTAGGGGATAATGGTGATGAGGAAAAGGTAGAGGGATTTAAGAAGATGCCTCTGCAGTAGAGAAAATGAGCCAGGGGTTACCTTTGCTTGCAGGATGATCCTGGAAAAACGAGCAGTTTTTGCAGATGACAACATGACCCGATAATGCTTTGTATGTCTAACTAGATCTGGCGGTGAATGGCTAAACCAGTTTCCACCATATTTGTTCAAATCTGTGCCCCTTGGACTTGGGGTTTTGGCGATGAGGGTCATGCCTGGGGCACAGCCAGTGTGGGAGAGAGCAATAGTTTTAACAAGGTCTAGGGTGTCGAAGGTGGAGTTGAGGGTGTGGTTGGGCAGATCAGCAGCTGTAGAAATGTCGTGGTGAATGGAGGGCCAAAGGCTAGGCAATGGGGGGAGACGGTGGCATAGTAATAATGTCACTGGACTAATGCTCTGGGGACATGGGTTCAAGTCCCACCATGGCAGTTGGTAGAATTTGAATTCAATTATAAATCTGGAATTGAATGCTAGTCTCCATAATGGTGACCGTGACAACTATCATCGATTGTTGTAAAAGTCCATTTGGTTCACTAATGTCCTTTAGGGAAGGAAATCTGTCATCCTTACCTGGTCTGGCCTACATGTGACTCCAGACCCACAGTAATGCAGTTAACTGTTATCTTCCCTCTGAAATGGTCTGGCAAGCCACTCAGTTCAAGGGCAATTAGGGATGGGCAACAAATGTCAGCGATGCGCACATCTGATGAAAGAATAAAGAAATTAGCAATTTGCGAGTGTTTCTGAGTGAATTGGGGGGGAGAGTTTTTCCAGAGATGGATACAGGAGGGAGTAGGGTTTAGAGGGGAAGTGGGATGTGGGTGGAGAGCAATACAATGAAACGATTGCCTGATTGATATTATTAAAGGTCCTGAGATCTTAACTAGGTGTTGAAGAGAATGAATATTGTGAAGAAAGGAAGGATTTGACTCAAAACTGGGGCTATGAGATTGGACATTTAATTAAATGTGTGAATCTTTTGATTGCTAGTCTGGAGGTAGGAAAGTAAAGTGACTTAGAGAAGCATAGGCCAAGATTATGAAGAACTGCATAATCAATCCCTCATAGAAACTAATAGACGGATTTCAACAAAATTTGGTACACAGATAGGATGTGGCCCAAGGAAGAACTGATAGTTCTTGGCGAAGATACAGATCAGGATACTAGAGGTTTTTAGGCATAGAAAGTGGTCAGTCAGCTCACTGTGGCTGCACTGGCTCTTTGAAAGAGTGGTTGTACTTAGTTCCAATTCTTGCTTTTTGCCTGTAACCCTGTCAGATTCTCATCCTCTTATAAACTATTATTGAAACAGCTTTTGTTCTAATCCAGAAAGATTGTAGGCGAGGGATGGTACCGGAGCCAGTCTTTACTTAGTCTTACATTTATTTGCAGAGTGAAACATAGTAAGCATCCCTTTCCATATTCAAGCATGCCACAGTTTCAATAAATGTCTTTTTATATGTGTTCAAGTGAAACCCAGTTAATGCCCACTACTACATATAATTAAACACAAATATTATACAATTAACACTTTCACATCTTCTCAGGTAGAGCATTCCAGATCTCAATAGAGGGGAAAGTGAAGCATTAATCTATAGTCAGAGGAGTGGAAGGTATAAGCAAGAATGTATGGCAAGAGAAATTGTGAGATGCTACCATGGGTGGATTTGATGAAAGAGATCTTCAAGCTTAATCACTGGGGCATAGGGAGCTTGCCAAGAAAGTAGTTGATGGCTGTACAGAAGAAGAGCTGGGTGATTAGGTTTGTGAAGGGTAAAGGCAGCAGGCTACTGAGGAAGATGTTGTAGAAATTAACCCTAGAGTTCATAAATGCATGGAATAACATTTCAGCAGTGATAGGGAGAAGGTGCATGTGAACTTTCAAGAATCTTTTGAAAAGCAGGGTGGGGGCAGGAAAGAAAAATAAACAAATGAGAACACTCAGTAGTGCATACTTCCCAAACACTGTGTTAACCCAGCATTATTACAATTACACAGTTCTTCCTTGAGGCTTTTCCCTACCTGGTTGATGCTCTGTACCTACAAAGCTGAGAAAATAAATATTTTTATATTAAGAGCCCCTAGCTCACTGAGGAGGCTTCAGGCTAATCCACATTCAACAACCTGCTCTGAAAACTCGGCTCATATTTTGACAGCTGTGATGAATTCCACCATTAGCAGCTGAGACAATCCACAACATTCTAAATAAAACAACTCTCAACATTCTACAAAGAGGTCAATTCACCCTATCTCCCAGTGTTAACGGATCCTTCCTAAAAAATTCTAGTATCCTGATCTGTATCTTCGCCAAGAACTAATAGTTCTTCCTTGGGCCACATCCTATCTGTGTACCAAATTTTGTTGAAATCCATCTATTAGTTTTTGGGATAAATTGTTTACAGAGACACAGACAAACGGGTGAAAACTTTACCTCTGCCCACCAAAGAGCAGCTGATCTTTAATAAGGTAAATAGCCACCGTCAAGTAGATTGTAAATAGTATGGGGATCATCACAGAGCCTTGTTTTAGCCCCTTCTGGATTTTGAAGACATCTGCTTCAGATCTCCTGGTCTGGACAGTTGCAGTCATATCATCATGAAGCGATTGCAGGATTGTGATGAAGTTTCTTGGACATTCAAATCTTTGAAGCACAGTCCACAAACCCTCTCGCTTTGCTTAGTCAAATGCTTTGGTTAGGTCACTGAATGCAATAAAGAGTTCCTAGTAGTGTTCTGATCATTTTTCTTGGATTTGTCTGGTACCAAAGACCATGTCAGAGGTTCCTTTGGAAGGTCAAGTTAGGTGAATGGGCCAAAATTTGGCAGATGGAGTTTAACATGGATAAATGTGAGGTTATCCACTTTGGTCGGAAGAATAAAATGGCGGCTTATTATTTAAATGGAGAGAAACTTCAGAATGCTTCAGTGCAGAAGGATCTGGGTGTCCTCATGCATGAGTCACTGAAAGCTGGTATGCAGGTACAGCAGGTAATAAGGAAGGCCAATGGAATTTTGTCATCTGTTGCTAAAGGAATAGAGTATAAAAATAGGGAAGTGTTGTTGCTACTGTACAAGGCATCAGTGAGAACGCACCTGGAGTACTGTGCACAGTTTTGGTCCCCTTACTTGAGGAAGGATGTAGTTGCAGTGGAGGCGGTTCAGAGGAGGTTCACTAGATTGATTCCAGAGATGTGGGGCTTGTCTTTTGAGGAGAGATTGAGCAGTTTAGACCTATACTGGCTGGAATTTAGAAGGATGAGAGGAGATCCAATTGAGGTATATAAGATGCTAGACGTGGAGTAGATGTTTCCCCTTGTGGGGCATTCTAGAATGAGAAGCCATAGTTTTAGGCTAAGGGGTGGCAGATTTAAATCAAAGATGAGGGAGAATTACTTTTCTGAAAGGGTCATGAATCTGTGGAATTCACTATTTCAGAGTGCAGTGGATGCTGGGATGCAGAATAAATTTAAAGAGGAGATGGACAGATTTTTAATTAGTAATGGGTTGAAAGGTTATGGGGAGAGAGTGAGAAATTGGAGTTGAGGCCGATATTAGATCAGCTATGATCGTATTGAATGGCAGGGCAGGCTTGAGGGGCTGAATTGCCTACTCCTGCTCCTAGTGCTTATGTTCTTATGTTATGTTCTTATGTCCAAAGCCGCACCGTGTCTCTAAGAGGATTTCCTCAGCCACAGGAATTAGGAGATTCAGAAGAAAGTGTGAGAATTTAGTCTGCTGTGAACAATAGGGAAAACCTTGATAGTTTCCGTAGCATGGTCTATTTCCCTTCTTCAAGATAGTTATAATGTTTGCATTTCTAAAGTCAATGGGGTCTTGAGGGCACTGGGGAGTTTTTTTCCTCCCAAATCCATAGGATGAGTTCATGGAATCTTGACATGAGCAAAAGTCCACCAGCTTTCAAGACCTCAGCTGGGGCCACACACTTTTTGTTTTTCACCTGTTTGATAGCTTGTTGCAGCACTCCCATCGATGGGCTACACTCTTTCTTTAGTTAACCTCCTGTTCTTTGTGTATTTATAAAAAATCTTTGAGTTTTACTTGCCAAAATAGAACTAACTCCAGAATTGTCTCCTCCCTTGTTGGACTTGGTAAGCATTGGTTAAAAAAATTCTTCCGAATGCATTTTAAGAATTCTGCTCCCTCCGTGCCTTTCACACTAATTCTATCCCAGTTAATATTTGGGTAGTTGAAATCTCCCACTATTACTGGCCTATTGTTTTTGCACTTCTCAGAGATTTCCTACATATTTGCTCTTCTATCTCCTTCTGACTGTTTGGGGTTTTTAGTACACTTTCAGTATTGTGATTGCCCCTTTCTTGTTCTTTGGTTCAAGCCCTATGGCCTCATTTGATGGTGTCAGGCCTGTGACCATAGAAGGATGTGAAGGCATTAGAGAGAAACATTCACGTGAGTGGTCCTAGGGAAGAGGGACTTTGGTTACGTGGATAGATTGGAGGACCTGGGGCTGTTCTCCTTCAAGAAGAGAAGATTAAGAGGAAATTCGATAGAGGTATTTAAAACCATGAGGGGCCTGGTCAGAATAAATAGGGAGAAACTGTTTCTGTTAGTGGAATGATTAAGAACCAGAGGAAGCTTAACAACAGAAGCAATGCGACATGAGGAAAACCTTTTTTACTCAGCAAGTGGCTAGGATTTGGAATTCATTGCCTGAGTGTGTGGTGGAGGCAGATTCAGTTGAGGCCTTCAAAAGAGAATTGAATAATTATCTGAAGAGTAAAGGATTGCAGGACAGGGGGAAAAGGTGGGGGAATGGGACTAGGTGAGTTGCTTTTGCAGAGAGCTGGCATAGACATTACAGGCCAAATGGCCTCCTCTGGGCTGTGAACATTCTATGATCAGAACTCATTTGACTGGAAAGGTCACAAGACCTGAAATGTTAACTATTTTTTTCTCTCCACAGATGCTGCCTGACCTGCTGTTTATTTCCAGCATATTGTTTTTATTTCAGATTTCCAGCATCTGCAGTATTTTGCTTTCGCCTTATTCGATGAATCTTTTTCCATATCATTCCTCATTACAGCTATATATGTCTTTCAGCAATATTGTGAGGTAGGCTGTACGTCCAAACGATTGGCTAATTAAATCAAACAGCATGTTCCTTCTGTTGTTCATAATAGGAAGAGTGCAGACCGTACTCAACCAGCCCATGCTTGCAAAACCTAAAACAAAATGTCTACTGTTATATGTGATTCTGCAATTGAGCAGCACTTGCTGAACAATCCCGTGTGTGCTAATAACTACCTTAACAACCAATTTAAGATAATAGTCGAGCCGGTAACATGGCTTATTTAAGCTTGCCAGAAGCAACATACATTCAAATGCAGGGACCGGGTTTCTGCAACAAAATAAATATGTTCAAGACTTGCACCTTTTTTGTTTGAAACTTGCACCTTTTTTGTTTGAATTACCAGGTAGCTAGCTTTTCCATGCCAATCACAGTCAACTTTCCAACCAATCAGCATCCTTTTCTCCTGTAGTATAAATGGATCATTTGAAATTTGTCATTCTTACATTTATCCTAATGAGTGCAGCATGAAAAGCTTCAACATGCCTCTCTTTTCAGCAATGTCAATCAATTAATTTTAAACCTGTACTGTGACATCTCAGTGCAATATTTAACTCTGTCCACCAGGTGGCAAACCATTCTCTGGTGAACAGCGAAAATGTTGGTCAAGGTGAATAAGACTAAACCCTTGCAGTGAGGCACAAATAAAATTAGACGCATTTAAAAACCCAGACATTGCACTGCAAAAGATATACCCAGCAGGAGAGTCTTGAAGAACTGGAAACTGAAATCCTAGATCAGCTATCTGATGTTTCCAGTGTCCTGTATAAGATAATGACGTAAAAGCTCTCTGAAGTAATCTAAACTCGTTATTTTTCTGCTGGATAGCCAAGTTATTAACTTTGGAGAAAAATAAAATTTTGAAGTTTTTCCTGCTCAATTCTTGCATTGGCAACACAATAAAGAATAGAAGGGTGCTGAGTGCTTAAATGGATGATGAGCTGCCGTGCAGTTGACAATATAAGCTAGAATGTGAACAGTTCCCTGGTCTTCACTCTCATGAATTTCAGAGTTTCAACTTTGAATGCAGAAATATAGAAACAGCCACAAGATTAGATGTGACAGATTTCGCACAGAGAGTAAAATAAACCTTTCTACACAAAAGGGAGTTGTGAGGTATGAAATTCACTACCAGAGTTAATGACTGATGCAGGCTCCATATCAACATTTAAGAATAAGATGGATAGGTTGAAGGAAATGGGGATAAAAGGATACTAGAAAAGGGCAGGGATATAGGATTGGGGCTACTGCTCATATCAAGGATAATCATCAGCTAAAATTGATTGGACCAATTAACTTATTTCCATATTATAACTTCTATGTAATTAATGCCAGTGCTCCCCAGTTGAGCATAAATATTGGGAACAGAAGTCAACTACATTTTTCTTCCCTTTCCCCTAGTAATGCCAGAAATATTGACATTGAGTCCCTCCTCATGAATAGATATATTGAAAGAAAACCTTAACCTTCCCTGCTCCACTAAGTTTGACAATTAAGATTTAAGCCCAAATTGCATTTCTCCCATCCGCTGAGTGGAGAACAATTACCCTCCCCAGCACCGAAACCACCATTGATTGTCCTTTGGGGGATTCTGCAGGAAGAGAAGCTATTATTGAAGATTCTCTGGCTATGATCAGATAGTTTAGAGTTGAATAGGCAGGTTGATGGAATGGGTGGATAAGTGGCAGATGAAATACACTGCAGAGAAATGTGAAGTGTTACATTTCGCTAAGAAGTACCAGGAGAGGAAATATAGACTAAAAGGCACAATTCTAAAGAAGGTGCAGGAATGGAGACACCTGGGGGTATATGTGCAAATATTGTTGAAATTGGCAGGACAGATTGAGAAAGTGGTTAATATGGCATATGAGATTCTGGGCTTCATACATTAAGGCATAGAGTGCAAAAGCATGGAAGTTATGACGACCCTTCATAAAACACCTAAACCAGTGTCCAACTGTGTCCAATTCTGGGCTTTAAGAAGGATATGAAGGCTTCAGAGAGAGTGCAGAAAAGATTTATGGAAATGGTTCCAGGGCTGAGGGGCTTCAGCTACGCGGATGCATTGGAGAAGTTGGGAGTACCTGCCTTACAGAAGAGAAGGTTGAGAGGAGATTTGATAAAATCACAAGGGCCTAGTTAGTGTAGATAGAAACTGTTCCCTTTAGTGAAGGAGTTGTGAACCAAAGGGCTCAGATTGAAGTTGATTGGCAAAAGAAGCAAAGGCAACATAAGGTAATTTTTTTTTATACAGTGATTGATTAGGATCTGGAATGCCCTACTTGTGAGGGTGCGGAGGCAGATACAGTTGTGGCTCTAAAAATGGAATTAGATAAGCGCCTGAAGATAAAAATGGGAAGGGTTACAGGAAATCATCCGGGAAAGTGGGACTGGCTGAACTGTTCTTGCAGAGAGCCAGCATAGAGTTGATGGGCCGAATAATAAACGAAGACAGTCCCACTAGGCTGAATGACAGAGGAAAGCTGTTGGAGGAGGGTGTCAAGGTTGAGAGAAGCTGGGGGAGGATAGAACATTGTGGCACAGAGAATATTATTTGTTGCTCAATGACCACCTGGGAGGTGACTATGTTGTCAAGGTTCCTGCCACAGGCAATATGCCATGGCAGCAGGAAGATGTCAGGCTCCCTTCCCGACCTCTACCCCTGCCATATTGCCAGCTCTCCTGTCTCCCAGTCCACCTCCAATGGGCTGAGAAAATCCAGCTTTGTGACTTTATTCCAGGACTTTTCCTTTAAGGTTATGGCTCTTTGTTTGGACTTGCCCCCACCTGAGGAAACAGTTTCTCTCTATCTACCTTATTGATTCCTTTAATCACCTTAACCACCTCAATTAGATCATCCCTAATCTTTTCTGCTCAAGATTTGTCTATACAACTTGCCTTCATAATTTTACCCTTGTAGCCCCGGTATCATTTTGGTGAATCTGTGCCCCACCCATTCCAGAGCTAATAAATCCTTCCTGAAGTGCAGTGTTCAAGAACTGAATGCCGTGCCCTCTTGCTTCTTGTGGTTCTGAGAATCATCATGACCTCAATTTGGATATTGTCTATTCAGCCAGATGTGCCTGTGCCTCTGTATTTGATAAGTTAGAACAATAATCAAATTGGTTCAGGCTTTCTTTGTCACTTCTAATTCTATTCTATTCCTACATTGGAATATATTACTTATTATTTTAGTCTAGCCTGTAATTTTAATTGTTTCTGTATTAATATGGTTACAATTATTTTTTAATCGAATTTTACAGTTTATATTTTTTATTAACAGTTAACATATTTTTGTTATTCTCCTTTTACACGCCTTCACAGTCCCCCTCTGCCACACAACAAAGCAGATGTGTTTGACCTAAGCAGAGACCAACAACTGAATCTTGCGTATATTGCCTCGGTACCTCAAAGTGGCATAGAACAAGTTCGAATTCACTGGCTTTTAGAACTAGTCACAATGCGGTAAGTTTGCAGGATCATGTTGTTTGTAGAAGTATGTTTATAAAGATAGTCTGAAATGTTTTAGTGGTCTTTCTTCTATCTCCAGTTATAATCTAACATTAATCCAGGATTATAAATGTATAGGCTTCCTTCCTATAAAGAGTGATAGGTTTGTTATCAGAATTAGTCTGTGTCAGTTTATTATTAAGAATATAAATTGAATATATAATAGACTTGATATTAACACAGAGTGTAGGTGGTTGGAATAACTGATTTTGACATGGATTTCAAAATCTGTTTATTATCAATTTACTTTGGAGTTTCACGGCTCTACTGCATGTGAACAGGTGTGATGTGGTCCAGCACGATGCAATCTCTGTTTGACTATTTAAGAGCCTAGCTCACGGTTATAATGCGGGGGACTTTTGAAATTTTTTTTTGAAAAATATACTTTATTTATAAAATATCTGAAAGAACATTACAAAACATTTCAAAATGGCCATCACAAAAAGTGCAATCAGATTCAACTTTTACACATGGATCATGAGGTGCTTCAATACAATCAATGAATATTACAATAATTTCAATATGGTCATTACAGACAGTCAGACAGTGCAATGGGATTGGAGTTATCAACTTCATGTTGCACTCTGGGGTGCATCAATATAATTATAGTACAATTAGTATTCAATGCATACATACTGTACAGCCTGAGGGGTCTATTCAATTCCCAGCCCCTCGGTGCTCTATGGCAGAAAGGTCTTAGACAGCGACCTTTCCCCATTGGGCCTTTGCGGTGGCTGCCCCAAGCTTTAGTGCATCCCTCAGCACGTAGTCCTGGACCTTGGAACGTGCCAGTCTGCAACACTTGGTCGGGGACACCTCTTTGTACTGGAAGACCAACAAGATTCGGGCAGACCAAAGGACTTCTGAAATTTTGTGTTTGTGTTGAGTGGGAGAAAAATGGAAGCAAGGAGGGCAAAGACTATGGGCAGATTAAACAAGGTGTCCTTGGATGCACCACAAAGTGCAAGTAAAGGTGAGGAAAGAGGTCCTCTTTCAGAGAAATGCTTTTGGAGCAATGGAAAAATAGTAACCTGCTGCCACCACAATAAAGGTATGGCTGGAGGTAAGCAAGAGGAATGTAAGTATGACGTGTTTTAATTTAAATAAGTCGTGAGAGATGAACAAAGTTGCAGATTGACCGACATCCTGTAGTGCACCACCCTTTACTCTGTCTTGTCAAGCAAAATTCATTCACATCACTCCCTATATCCAGTTAAATTTTAGCAACACATATCGTTCTGTCATGTCACCCTTGCAGGAGAAGACAGCTCAAAATATAAAGGAGAAGCAGAGGACTGGATGGGGGTGTTGTTAGATTGTGAAGCTGATCAATGTTGAACAGGAGGCTTTGGAGCCTTGTTGAACATTAGAAATGGAGAACTATAGTTCTTTGCTGTAGGGTGACACAATTAATCGCTCAGAACTCACAGTTCCCACAAGACTATGTCATTTTGACTTAAATTCATCACCTAATAAAATATGATCATATACATTTCAATATTTGTACGTTCCTATTACATCTCTAATACCACCACACAAAGAACAGAGGCATGGTTGATGAGGATTCCTCAGAAAAGTTCATTCCTGTTGAGGGTGCACAGACACACAACACTTGCGTATCTGGCTTTAGTGCACATATGAGCACTCAGTGAATCCTCTTGGACAGTTAGGTGGCATCTCACCAGGTGAATCACAGTTCACAAGTGATTACAAGCAGAGAGTGCTGGCAGAGGCAGCTGTGGAGATTCCATGTTGAATAGCTCTCCAGGTTCTGCTCAGTTGGACAACTATGAGATACCACAGGTAGGGGTGGGAGGAGCCACCAGTTGAAAACAGAATGAAAGAGGATCAGCAGCCTCTATGCAAGGTATGGACTATTCTGCCATACACACTAACCACAGGAAGATGGAGAAGTTCAGTTGAAAACATTTGTGGAATGATGTCGTAGGCCCTTGCAAAGATGTCTTCCATTGAAAGAGTAGCCTCTGTGGAATTAGAATTGCAATGCATTATGAATCCCTGATGGTAGCTGTTATGGACAGGAGGTGGACTAATTTAAACAGCCCTGATTTCTCCTCTCCGTCTCTCTGTAAACAGAAAGGTGTTTTCATTTTGATTTCTCCCATTATAAGTGGTGGCGTATTTTTCCAAACGCCTCAGTTTTGGTGTGATCCAATTTCTGTTAACAACTCCACAGCAAGCTCAAGGTAGGGTAAACTGAGAGCGGTAGTTTATTCACACACACTCAAACATGAGAGGAGAGGTCACAGTGTTGCTTCCTTTTTACTCATACAATAAAAGAAAGGGGAATTGAGAAAGAAAGGGGTTTACACAACAAAAACCATAGGGCAGGATTTTTCAGTAGGCATGTGGGAGTGAGCCTGACGCGTTGACGAGTAAAATGACACATGATGACCCTCAGTAGCGATGTTTCGTTTGGTGGGCACGCTCCGGAGTCGGCTGCGCGCCCGCCAGGATGTAAATGGCATATTAAAGCCATTAAGAAATTAATTGAAGTACTCATTAACGCTGCCCGTCCAACCTTACAGTTGGCGGGCAGGCGAAAAGGCTAAGCGGGATGAGGTTTCCTAAAGCTTTTATTTAATAAATTTTTTTCATAAATATAAAAACATGTCCCATCTCATGTGACACAGTCACATAAGGGGACATGTTTAAATAAACTTTTAACCTTTTTATTTAACAATTTTAATATTGATTCAATTTCCCTGAGGCACCTCTGAGCGTTAGGGAGATTGAAAACAGTGTGGATAGGGTCAGGCATGTAAATCTGGACAGAGCTCTGGTTCTGAGCTGCTGTTGGCTGTATGGAAGGTAACAGACTGCTTTGCAGCTCCATTAGGCAATATTACAGGTTACGCCAGCTTGATGGGGAGGGAGGTTGGTGATGTGACTCCCACCTCTCCACTTTAATTTGGACAAAGGATGTACATTCCTTAACAAAAAGAAGAATACCTGGAAAAACTCAGCAGGTCTGACAGCATCTGCAGAGAGGGATACGGTTGATATTTCGCGTCCGTATGACCCTTCATCAGAACTAAGACATATAGAAGTGAGATGAAATATAAGCTGATAGAGGGGGTTGGGTGAGACAGGTAGAGCTTGAGAGGGGACCAGTGATAGGTGGAGGCCAAGAAGAGACTGTTAAAGAAAAGGACAAAGGGGTGTTGACGGCGGTGATATTATCTAAAGGATGTGTTAATGGGGAAATTAAGGGTAGAAAGCAGGACGAGCAAGTGGGAGATGGCCCTAGTGGGGGTGGTGTGGGGGGAAGGGATTAAAATGGGCTAAAAGGGGGAGATAAAACAGTAGATCGAAATAAACTTAAAAATAGGAGGGAAAAGAAAAATATATTTGTAAAAAAATTATAAATTATTGGAAAAAGGGGGATCAGAAAGGGTGTGGGGATGGAGGAGAGAGTTCAAGATCTGAAATTGTTGAACTCATTATTAAGTCCGGAAGGCTGTAAAGTGCTTAGTTGGAAGATGAGGTGCTGTTCCTCCAGTTTGCGTTGAGCTTCACTGGAACATTGCAGCAGGGCATGAGAGCAAGGTGGTGTGTTGAAATGGCAAGCGACAGGGAGGTTTGGGTCATGCTTGCGGACAGACCCAAGGTGTTCCGCAAAGTGGTCACCCAGTCTGCGTTTGGTCTCTCCAGTGTAGAGGAGACCGCATTGGGAGAAGCAAATGCAGTAGACTAAATTGAGGGAAGTGCAAGTGAAATGCTGCTTCACTTGAAAGGAGTGTTTGGGCCCTTGGACGGTGAGGAGGGGGAAAGTAAAGGGGCAGGTGTTGCACCTTCTGCAGTTGCATGGGAAGGTGCCGTGGGAGGGGGTTGAGGTGTAGGGGGTGATGGAGGAGTGGACCAGGGTGCCCCGGAGGAACGATCCCTGTGGAAAGCCACCAGTGGGTTGAAGGGAAGATGTGTTTGGCGGTGGCATCATGCTGGAGTTGACAGAAATGGTGGAGGATGATCCTTTGAATGCGGAGGCTGGTGGGGTGATAAGTGAGGACAGGGGGGACCCCATCATGGTTCTGGGAGGGAGACGAAGGTGTGAGGGCGGATGCGCGGGAGATGGGCCGGAGACGGTTGAGGGCCCTGTCAACCACCGTGGGTGGAAAACCTCGGTTAAGGAAGAAGGAGGACATGTCAAAGGAACTGTTTCGGAAAGTGGCATCATCAGAACAGATGCGACAGAGGTGAAGGAACTGAGAGAATGGGATGGAATCCTTACAGGAAGTGGGGTGTGAGGAACTGTAGCCGAGGTAGCTGTGAGAGTTGGTAGGCTTGTAATGAATATTGGTGGACAGTCTATCACCAGAAATTGAGACAGAGAGTTAAGGAAGAGAAGGGAAGTCTCAGTGATGGACCACGTGAAAATGATGATTGGAAGCAAAATTAATGAATTTTTCCAGATCCAGACGAGAGCATGAAGCAGCACCGAAGTAATCATCGATGTACCAGAGAAAGAGTTGTGGAAGGGGGTCTGAGTAGGACTGGAACAAGGAATGTTCCACATAACCCATAAAGAGACAGGCATAGCTGGGGCCCATGCGGATACCCATAGCCACACCTTTTATTTGAAGAAAGTGAGAGGAGTTTAAGGAGAAATTGTTCAGTGTGAGAACAAGTTCAGCCAGACGGAGGAGAGTAGTGGTGGATGGGGATTGTTCAGGCATCTGTTTGAGGAAGAAATGGAGAGCCCTCAGACCATCCTGATGGGGGATGGAGGTGGTGGACGTCCATGGTGAAGAGGAGGCGGTTGGAGCCAGGGAACTGGAAATTGTTGATATGATGTAGGGCGTGAGAGGAATCGTGGAAGTAGGTGGGAAGAGACTGGACAATGGGAGAGAGGATGGAGTCAAGATAGCAAGAAACGAGTTCCGTGGGGCAGGAACAGGCTGACATGATCGGTATGCTGGGACAGTCCTGTTTGTGGATTTTGGGTAGGAGGTAGAAGCGGGCCGTCCGAGGTTGGGCGACTATCAGGTTGGAAGCTGTGGAGGGAAGATCTCCAGAGGAGGTGAGGTCAGTGACAGTCCTGGAAACAATGGCTTGATGTTCAGTGGTGGGGTCATGGTCCAGGGGGAGGTAGGAGGAAGTGTCTGCGAGTTGATGCTCAGCCTCTGCAAGGTAGAGGTCAATGTGCCAGACAACAACAGCACCACCCTTGTCAGCGGGTTTGTGTTTGTGTCTGTTTTTGTTCTAGATTTCCAGCATCTGCAGTATTTTGCTTTTAGGTACATTCCTTAGTCTGGATTCTTGAGATTGGTAATGTTAAAAACGATTAAAGATTTCAAAAGAGGTTTCATGGTACTTTATCCTACCTGACTGGCAGTCTCCTTTGGTCAGGCCTGGCCTCAGAAATGTAAATGGGTATGGTATAGTATCTTTGGAATTTGGCCTCTGCATTCATCGGTTTGTTAGTGTTTCTTCAGAGATAACAAAATGGCAACTGTTCTGAATGCTAGAAAGTTCCTTTTGATTGAGTCATAGCCAGCCATGACTTCAGTCATTTTAAAGCCTTGGTCCAATTTTTAAAAAAATTATAGATCAGCCATGATGATTTTATATATTTTATAAAAATATAAAGTGAGGCCTTAACTCCTGCAGCCATCCCGAACAACAGAAGCTCTGCAGGTTATGAATGGAAACATTGTCATGTGTTTACTGTCTAATAAAGAATGGCAGACAGTTCAGGTATGAGCTTCCACTATGTAGCTGATCCCATTCAAACTGTTCTGACACAGAGAGACAGGAGTGATGTGTCATTGTCTCAGGAAAGGGATGATGCTGAAAGGGCAGGTGAATCTGTTAACTGCTCCCAAAACGTTTGAAAGTTTCACCCAATGTCCCCCACCTGACATGCAACCTCCTCTCTTGCTGACCCAATCTCCCCTTGCACAGGTGCTGGTGGAGTCTTTAGCAGGGTCCCCACAGGGCCCAACGTCCAGAGGTCATCAGCTGCAAGCACTTAAGAACTCAACAGGGCTCAAAACAGCTTAGCATTATCTGTGCTGAAACCATAGAGATTGCATCATGTTAAACTGCTAGAGAGAGAAAGAGAGAAGCTTCTGTACTTCAATGAAGGTACGCACATGGGTATACTTGAAAATTTTGAAATAGTTTAATTCATTAAGTTACATTAGAACCAAAGGGAACATGAGGAATTTTTTTTTATGGAGCTAATTGGTAGGATCTGGAATGCACTACTTGGGAGTGTGGTGGAAGCAGATTCAGACGTGGCTTAAGAGAATTGGATGATTTTGTGAAGAGAGAAGTGCCACAGATGGAATTTGTATTTTCTTATTATTTGTGATTGAAGTGGTTTATATGTTAGGTATATGCATTTTCTTACCCTGAGTGACTGTCCCAATTTAAATAATTCCAGCAGCAAGCATTTTTGTGAATTTTAAAATAAAGAAGGTTATTTATTATCCCACGCTTGTTCTGGAGTTTTAAAAACATGATGTCTCACTCAGTTGACGCACACATTCTATCACTCATAATAAGATTAGGTACAGATGATAAAAAACCCCAAACCATTACAATGTATAATTATCTTAGTCTCTCTTTCGTGCCTGGCCTGCAGTTTCTTGGATGAGTTGCTGCTTTTAGTTGGAGTGTAGGTCTTGTAGGCAGAGGTTTCTTAGTAAGCTACAAGGCTTCTTGTAGCTACATTTCCAGGAAGTTTGGTTCTCAGGTGAACTTGAAGTTGGAACATGTCGGGGAGAGCCTTTCCCCTACTTTCCAGGTATTGTTGTTTGTTACCTTGGCTACTTGGTTGATTGCAGCTGGTTCAATGACTTTCTGATGGTGTCTCTGTCTGTGCAGAGCTGAGTCTTCAATGATTTATGCACAAATACACCAGGTCCCCCTGCTCCTCCACACCTTTAGAGTTGTAGCCTTTATTTTATATCATCCTTTCATGTTCTTCCTACCAAAATGAATCACCCCACACTTCTCTGCATTGAACTTTATTTGCCACCTGTTCGCCCATTCCACCAACTTGCCTATGTCCCTTTGAAATTCTACACTATCCTACTCATATTTCACAATCCTTCCAAGTTTTGCATCATCCGCAAACTTTGAAATTATGTTCTGTCTACCAAGCTCTAGGTCATTAACATATATCAGGAAAAGCACGGGTCTCAACACTGACCCTTGGGGAACTCCACTACAAACTTTCCTCCGGCATGATAAGCATTCATTAGCCACTACCCTCTGTTTCTTGTTGCTCAGCCATACCTTTAATAACGCACCCATGTTGCTATTGTCCCTTTTATTTTATAAGCCTAACTTTGCTCACAGGTCTGATGTACAGCATTGTAGCAAACGCCTTTTGGAAGTCCGTGTACATCACATCAATGGCATTGCCGTCATCGACCCTCTCTGTTACAGTTAAACATGATTTTCCCTTAAGAAATCCATGCTGGCTTTCCTTAATTTACCCACATTTGTCCACATGATTATTAATTTTGTCACAAATTATTGTTTCCAGAACTTTTCCCACTACTGAGGTTAAACTGACTGGCCTGTAGTTGTTGGGCTTATCTTTACACCATTTTTTTGAATAAGGGTGTAATGTTTACAATCCTTTGGGACCACCCCTGAGCCTAAGGAAGGCTGAAAAATTATGGTTTGTGCCTCTGCAATTTTCACTCTCACTTCCTTCAGTATCCTTGGATGCATCTCATCCAGCCCCAATGCCTTATCCATTTTAAGTATAGATAACCTATCCAATACATCCTCCTTTTCAATTTTAAATCCATCTAACGTCTGAATAACCTCATCTTTCACCGTGGCCTGGGTAGCATCTTCTCCCTTCGTAAAGATTGATGCAAAGTATTCATTTAATACCTCAGCTATGACTCTACCTCCATGTGTAAATCTCCTTTCTGGTTCCTAATAGGCCCGACTCTTCCTTTTACCACCCTTTTACTATTTATGTGCCTATAGAAGACTTTGGGATTTCATTTTATGCTAGCAGCCAGCCTCCTTTCATACTCTCTCTTTGCTTCTCTTATTTGCTTCTTTACCTCTCCTTTGAACCTTCTGTAGATTGGTTTGCAATTGTATTTTCTACTTGTCATCTGTCATAAACTCACTTTATCTTCTTTATCTGAATTTCTATCTCCTTGTCATCCAGGAAGCTCTGAATTTGTTTGCTCTGCCTTGCCCTTTTGAGAGGATATAACTAGACTGGACCCAAGGCATCTCTTCTTTGAAGGTAGCCCATTTATCAGCTACCATTTTTCCTACCAATCTTTGACTCCAATTTATTTGGACCAGATCCATTCTTACCCAATTGAAGTTGGTTGTCCCCAAGTTAATTTTTCTTACTCAGGGTTGTTCTTTGTCTTTTTCCCTAGCCAGCCTAAACCATATGATACAATGATCACTGTCTCCTAAATGATCTACTTGGACTAACTCATTTCCAAGAACCAAGTCTAACAGTGCCTTCTTCCTTGTTGGACTGGAAACATACTGCTGAAGGAAATTTTCCTGAAGACACTCTAGGAACTCTTGCCCCTCTCTTCCCCTTTATATCCTGTGTTGTCATTTGACACTTGGAAATTTACCCAGCCTAGGTTCAAATGAGGGACCATCATAATACAATGGGAGGTCGATGTGGACCCATTCACATTTGTCTAACACAGATTGAGTTTCGCTGTGTCTTTTGTCCATGGTAAATGAAAAAGATGAGTCAGCTGGAATGCTATAGCCCTTTCGTTGACGTTCCACCCTTAAACAAAGGGACGTGTGAATTTCCTGGATGGCTGTGAGTGTCCATATTTAATTAGGTATTTGCTTGAATCTCAGGGCTGTCCGGAGCTGAGACTGCTAAAGATCACATGACTAGCAGCAGCCATTTTTAACTGTTTGATTTTGTTCAAAATTTCACTGGATTGTCAGAAATTTCATAATATATTGGAACTACAGTGTGGGGTGTGGGACTAAGCTGGGATGCTCTTACAGGCAGCTGGCAAAGACATGACAGGATGAAGGGACTCATTCTGTGCTGTAACTGTTCTATGATTCAGTGGGGGGTTGGGGTGGGGGGAGGCAGGAAGCTGACCCATATCCCCATGGCTGCCCTGCAGCAATTTAATGCTGGGAACAGTGTTAATTGCTTTAAGGTGAGACCTCCACCCTTTCCTTGGCAGGGGTGGGGAAGTCCCATAAAGGAGTCCCCCCCCCACCCACACCTCCTGCCCCTCGCCCCCAACTTACCCAACATCACCCCGTGCAGCTTTAGCTGTATGCCTCCCATGTGGGCCTACCCCACCATGTGTAAAATTCTGGTGGCGGCAGATGAGGTCCTTAAGGCCATTAACAATTGGGGTGTTAAATGTCTGCAAGGCTGCTGCAATTGATGGGGATGCCACCAAAAAATTCTGCCCATAGAAATGACCGGTAATGTGCAGTGAGTCGATGGATAGTTAGAGGACTGCACATGTAAGCACTGTTTGGGATGATGCTGGTATGATTGAAACTTTGTTCTAGCACTATTGACCAACTGTAGCTTCCAACTTTTTTTTATAGTCGTTTGGTAGTTCAAAACTTGAGTATTGCTAAAAATAGAGACATGTCGAAGCTTTTCGTCTTGCACTCAAAAAGAACACTTCTCAAGAATACCAATAATTGGGAAAACGATAATTTATACTGTATGACAAGAGAGTGCTGATTGAATCACAGAATCATAGTGCAGAAGAGACCCTTTGGCCCATCGAGTCTGCACCAACACGTGAGAAACACCTGACCTACCTCCTAATCCTATTTACCAGCACTTTGCCCATAGCCTTGAATGTTATGACGTGCCAGGTGCTCATCCAGGTACTTTTTAAAGGATGTGAGGCAACCCGCCTCCACCACCCTCCCAGGCAGCACATTCCAGACCGTCACCACCCTCTGGGTAAAAAGGTTTTTTCGCACATCCCCCTAAACCTCCTGTCCCTCGCCTTGAATTTATGCCCCCTTGTGACTGACCCTTCAACTAAGGGGAACAGCTGTTCCCTATCCACCCTGTCCATGCGCCTCATAATCTTGTACACATCGATCAGGTCGCCCCTCAGTCTTCTCTGCTCCAATGAAAACAACCCAAGTCTATCCAATCTCTCTTCAATAACTTAAATGTTTCATCCCAGGCAACATCCTGGTGAATCTCCTTTGCACTCCCTCCAGTGCGGTCACATCCTTTCTATAATGTGGCGACCAGAACTGCATACAGTACTCCAACTGTGGCCTCACCAAGGTTCTATACAACTCCAACATGACCTCCCTACTTTTGTAATCTGTGCCTCGATTGATAAAGGCAAGTGTCCTTTATGCCTTTTTCACCACCCCACTAAGATGCCCCTTTGCCTTCAGAGATCTATGGACACACGCACCAATGTCCCTTGGTTCCTCAGAACTTTGTAGTGTCATGCTGTTCATTGAATACTTTCTTGTCAAATTGCTCCTTCCAAAGTGTATCACCTCACACTTTTCAAGGTTAAATTCCATCTGACACTTATCTGCCCATTTGACCATCCTGTCTATATCTTCCTGTAGCCCAAGACACTCAACCTCACTGTAAACCACCTGCCCAATCTTCATGTCATCTGCAGTTGGTTGGCAAGTGAACTGTGACTGGTAGAGGTGTTGCCATGGAGAATGCACCAGTGATGGTGACTGACAGGTAACTGCAAAACATTGTTTGAAATTTAGACCAGGCAGCTTGACGCTGATTGGTTAATGAAAAAGGCATTGCCCTGAGGAATGAGTCAGTGAATGACTCACTTATTTTGTTTGTACATGTTCTTTTTGCCTGCATATATGTAGACTCCAATACATGCAAATGCGCCACACTGTGAGCCTGACTGACAACCTTAAATTAGTTGTCAGCATAATTCTTAGCACACTGAGGATTATTTAGCAAATGTTGTCCAATTGCAGAATCACATCTAATGTTGGACACTATGCTTTGAGTTTTGTAAACACTGTCTGGTTGGGCACAATCTGTACCTAGCCTCTTGTGAACAGCAGCTGGGGCATGCTGTTTGATACGATCCACCAGTCTTTGGAATGTACGACCTATGTACCTAGCATCACACTCGCACTGAAATTCATACACCACATTACTCACTTGTGATAGGCAGAACTTCTTTTTGGCTTGCTGGCAGCATCCTGTTAGTGGCGAATACCAGTAGTGTTGCTACTGCATAGTAGCAGTGTGAAACAGCTAGCTTCACCTGTTGCTCAAATTTTCGAGATACCTTGCCGTTCCAGGGTAATCTGAGGTGGACTGGGCACTTTCCAAGGCCGAAAGTGACGGCCTTAGGCCTGTTCATGAGTTTCCGTGATATACAGTGCAAAATGTTCTGATCAGAGTAGCCATTATCCTGGAGGATGACTTTGATGCACCCTATTTCAGCATCAAGCTTGCATGGTGAGCAAATGGTTCAGGCCCTATTTATAAGCTTGCCGATAAGACCGATCTTAGTGTGAGGAACTGTAAGAATCCCAACGCGTATATTGACCAGTGATGCCAGACTTGCGGTAGACTGTGGTAGAGAATCCCCTGGCAGATTTCTCAACTAGTACGTCAAGGAAGGGGAGTTAATTTGACTGCTCCATTTCAAAGGTGAATTTGAATGCAGGGTGGAGCCCATTAAGACATGTAAAGAAATTATTACATATAGCTGTGGATTTGAATGTAGCAAATGTATCGTTTACATTATCGGAAATATGAGAGGGATAGCATGGTAGGTGTCATTCCAGGTCACCGCTGGACCTTTAACAATCCAATCTAACCCCTCTATCACTGGCGTGTTTCCTAAAACCTGCATTATCATATTACAGCAGTCTGTTTTAAATATGTTAATGAAAGAGCTGCCTCTCCATGGCAGGATACTTGGGTGTCCTGATAGGCGCCTGAGTAAAAACAAGCATGTGTGCAGCGGGCTACGATTGTAGTTTGTGTATGTGAAAGTTCAACTTCAACGTCTGACCTTCTCCCATCCTTTTTGCGAGGTGTTAATATCGAGGCCAATGTGTCCAAACTCTGAAAATTAAATGAGTACTGAATTAATTTCACAATCCACTTTGGAATCAATCCACTGCTCACCTCCATTTATTGAAAACGTCCACTTACCATTTTCTACCATACCAGCCACCATTGCACAAAATTCTTCACTGCAGGCAAAGAAGAAAGAAAGACTTGCATTTATACTGTGCTTTTCATGACCTTAGGACATCCTCAGTGATTTACAGCTAATGATGTACTTGTTGAGTCTAGTCACTGTTGTAATGTGAGAAACGTGGCAGCTAATTTTGTGAACAGAATGCTCCAATGAACAGCAACGTGATAATGACAAAATAATCTGTTTCAGTAGTGTTGAAGGATCAATATTGGCCAGGAGATCCATCCAATCAAAATTCATCCATAAAAGTTCAAATTTGCTTCCAAAGCTATTGGAACTGAGCCAACAAACCTGTTCTTCGACTTCAAGTTGTGAACAGTGAGAATTTAGCACCAAACGCAAAATGATTTTAAACAGAGTTTCTACTTTGGTATTCAAAGTACATTTTACACACATTACGAAAATAAAGATTTGCTTCTAAGCTCCAAGAGTAAAGGAGCTAACAAAAAAACCCCTTTTGAGGTGGCTGGTTCATTGTAGTTAAAAATGTTCATTCAGAAGTTCCAAGAATACTGGTAAATGCATCTGTTAATTGTATCAAATAACTTGATGCTAGAAGTAATTGGACAAGACTCAGAGGTACTCATGAAGGGAAAAGAAATTAGCACTATCCAATTCTCCCATCTTGTAGAACAAGATCTTGACTGATCATCATCTGACTTCGCTGACTGATTCTGGTAACAATTTTTCCATTATTTTATAAAACTATTTCTAACTAATTAGCTATTATGCTTTGTAGTAATTAATGTAATCTAATTTATCGCCATTGCTCACTCACTTTTTCCAGAACCACTTCATCCAATTCAGGGCTGTGGGGAGTCAGAGCCTATCCCTACAGGCAATGGGCACTAGGCAGGGTACGCCCAGGATAGGACGCCAGCCCATCACAGGGCACACAGTCAGACACACACACTGGGGAACAATTTACCATAGCCAATCCACCTAACCAGCACATCTTTGGACGGTGGGAGGAAACCGGAGCACCCGGCGGAAACCCATGCAGACATCCATGCAGGGCGAACATGCAAACTCCACACAGACAGACAGCTGAGGTCAGAATTGAACCCAGGTCCCTGGAGCTGTGAGGCAGCAGTGCTAACCACAGCGCCATTGTGCTGCCCTTTATTGTCATTATTGATTGCTTATTCACAAGTCCAAAGTTGTTATTAAGGAAGTAGTAATGGGGCTTTTGGAAAGTCAAAATGCAACCCATCAGAGTCAGCATGGTTTTATGAAGAGTAAATCGTGTTTGACTAATTTGCTAGAGTTCTTTGAGGATGTGACAAGCAAAGCGGGTAATGGGGATCCTGTAGATGTAGTATATCTGGACTTCCAGAAGGCATTTGATAAGGTGCCGCACAAAAGATTAATACACAAGATAAGATCACACAGAGTTAGAGGTAATATATTAGCTTAGATAGATGATTGGCTAACCAACAGAAAGCAGAGAGTCGGAATAAATGGGTCTTTTTCTGGATGGCAAGCTGTAACTAGTGGGGTGCCGCAGGGTTCGATCCTTGGGTCCCAACTATTTACAATCTATGTTAATGACTTGGATTCAGGGATAGAAGGTATTATGGCTAAATTTGCAGATGACACCAAAATAGGTGGGAAAGTAAGTTGCAATGAAGAAATAAGACATTTACAAATGGATATGGACAGGTTAGGTTAATGGGCCAAAATTTGGCAGATAGAGTTTAACATGGATAAGTGTGAGGTTATCCATTTTGGTCAGAAGAATAAAAGGAAACTTATTATTTAAATGGAGAGAAACTTCAGAATGCTTCAGTGCAGAGGGATCTGGGTGTCCTTGTGCGTGAATCACTGAAAGCTAGTGTGCAGGGACAGCAGGTAATAAGGAAGGCAGATTCAATTTTGGCATCTGTTGCTAAAGGAAAAGAGTATAAAAATAGGGAAGTGTTGTTGCAACTGTACAAGGCATTGGTGAGACCGTACCTGGAGTATTGCTCACAGTTTTGGTCCCTTTACTTGAGGAAGGATGTAGTTGCATTGGAGGCAGTTCAGAGGAGGTTCACTAGATTGATTCCAGAGATGCGGGGCTTGTCTTTATGAGGAGAGATTGAGCAGTTTAGGCCTGTACTGGCTAGAATTTAGAAGGATGAAAGGAGATCTAATTGAGGTATATAAGATGCTAAAGGGGTTAGACAAGGTAGAGGTAGAGCGGATGTTTCCCCTTGTGAGGCATTCTAGCATGAAAGGCCGTAGTTCTAGGCTAAGGGGTGTCAGATTTAAATCAGAGATGAGAAGGAATTACTTTTCTCAAAAGGTTGTGAATCTGTGGAATTCACTACCTCAGAGTGCAGTGGATGCTGGGATGCAGAATAAATTTAAAGAGGAGATAGACAGATTTTTAATTAGTAACGGGTTGAAAGGTTATGGGGAGAGGGCGAGAAATTGGAATTGAGGCCGAAATGAAATCAGCCATAATTGTGTTGAATGGCAGGGCAGGATCGAGGGGCTGAATTGCCTACTCTTGCTCCTAGTTCTTATGTTTTGCGCATTTTATTTAAAAGTTGTCATTCAGCCCTTTATTTTTGCGTAACCAAATGTGAATTAAAAGAAAGTTTTTTGTACCTTCACATGACTTGCACATGCCTTTGTTCTCTTGGAAGGTTGGAACAATGGCCAGCCTGTGTGATCTTTGAGGAGAAATGGCTGACGTATGTGTTGAACGTTTGGAAACAGACAACAAGCAACATAAGTAGTTGGCTTGTGATGTTTTGTTTTTTATGTGGAAATATTTCCATAGGGCCAGTATAGGTAAGAGGAATGTATAGGTGCTGTCTGTTATCTCCTCCATCACAAGATCATGTGGGAGACCATGTGGGAGACCAATTATAACCTCAATATGAGAAACCTTATACACTTGTGGGTTCAACCACATGCATAAGTATATTTTAGAGTCTGACTTTTGCAGAATACCTTGGGCAAAATTTTAACCTTGGCAGGTGAGCACGTGCCTGACCTGTTCGAGCGTAAAATGAAGCGCGTGGATGTTGTGCGAGCATCCCAACCTCAACACGCATTTGCAAGATATTTCGTTTGGCAGGTGTGCGC
The DNA here is from genome assembly GCF_017639515.1 of Carcharodon carcharias. Taxonomy (NCBI): domain Eukaryota; kingdom Metazoa; phylum Chordata; class Chondrichthyes; order Lamniformes; family Lamnidae; genus Carcharodon; species Carcharodon carcharias. The sequence goes on along the minus strand of NC_054467.1, from coordinate 45,775,503 downwards.
CTTGCGGTTGGCGGGCAGGCGAAAAGGCCAAGTGGCCTTTGCACTTTTTAGGAAACCTCATCCATGGGCAGGCTGAGGTTTCCTAAAACAAATTAAAATAAAATGAAAAATTTAATTAATAACATGTCCCTGCTCATATGACAGAGTCACTTGACATTATTTATTTCTTTATTATTTTTTGGAAATGCTTCATCTCCCTGAGGTAGCACTGTGCCTTCGGGAGATTATGAAGTGTGCCCTCGCGCACATTTGCGAAGTTTGCGCTCGCCCTGCTCGTACTCCCCCACCGCCACTCGCGCTTCATGCTGGGCGGACCTTTATTGGCCCGCCAGTGTGAAATCGCCTTCCAGCCTCGATTGTAGGCAGTGGTCAGCTTCCTGACTGCTCCTGCCCACCACCGCTGAGCCCGCCTGACAAGGGCAAGATTCTGCCCCTTATTTTTGGTTGTAATGCACACATTGGTGAGACTCTTAGCCCCCTTGCATTGTCATGGAGGAAGCACATGTTTACTGAGGGTGCCTAGCATATATAATAAAGAAAATATGTAGTAAACTGATATTTATATGATCTTTTATATTCCATCTATCTCCAACATTTCAGATTTATATTTTTTCAGTATTTTATACAATGTTACTTCAGCATTCAAAAATAACATTAATGGTTTTAAATAGTACTTTTGTAGTACAGAACTTGAGTATTGCTGAAAAAAGACATGTCAAAGCTTTTCATCTTACTCTCATCAGAACAAGAATACCAATATAAGGGGAAAACAACCATTTATACCATATGGGTGGGATTTTTCCGTCGGCATGTGGGAGCGGGCCTGATACGCCGATGCATAAAATGATGCTTGATGACGTTGGGCGTGTGTCCCAACATCATCGCGCACCATCATGATGTTTCATTCGGCAGGTGCGCACCGAGTTAGCTGTGCGCCCGCTGAAATGTAAACAGCCAATTAAGGCCATTAAGAAATTAATTGAGGCATTTGCAAACTTAGCCCATCCAACCTTAAGGTTGGCAGGCAGGCGAAAAGCCCAAGTGGCCTTAAAGTTTTTTGGCAAACCTCATCCATGAGCGGGGTGAGGTTTCCTGAAGCTTTTATCAAATATATAAATAAATTGTCATAAATTTAAAAACATGTCCCAACTCATGTGACACAGTGACATGAGCGTTCATATTTGAATACATTTTTAAATCATTTTTAAAATTGTTTTAATATCCATTCAATCTCCCTGAGGCTACACTCTTTCGCACGCTGGCCCCGACCTGCCCTCCTCCCCCTGCCTGCAGAGGCAGCGCTGAGCGCTACTGGTTGCATATTACGCTAAATGGGTCTTAATTGGCCCACCCGCGTAAAATGGCGGTGCGGAGCCGATTGCCCCCACCCACTAGCCCCCAGCCCCCCCGCCGTAGAAAAAATCCTGGCCTATGTGAAGAGAGTGCTCATTAGTAAGCAAGTGGACCCTGATTGGTAGAGGCATTGCCATGGAGAATGCACCTTTGTTGGTGACTGATAGTTAACTGCCAGGCATTGTTTGAAATTTAACCCAGGCAGCTTGACCCTGATTGGCCAAGGCATTGACCTGAGGAATGACTCAGCAAATGGCTGTCCCTTAAACGCGGTGTCCAACATTAAATGTGATTCCATGATTGGACAGCATTTGTTAAATAATCCTCAGATTAAGAATTATGTTGACAATCAATTTAAGATTGTCAGTTGGGCTTGCAGTGTGGCACATTTGCATGTACTGTAAGCTACATATATTAACAGACAGGACCCTGTTCTTTGCAGACAGAAAGAACATGAAAGAATATTACGCCTGTCTCAGTTAAACAAAATAAGTGACAGCCATTCGCTGACTCATTCCTCAAGGAAATGCCTTGACCGATCAGGATCAAGCTACCTGGTTTAAATTTCTGACAATGCATGGCAGTTAACTGTCAGGCACCATCACTGATGCATGGCAACTTCTCTACCAATCAGAACCCATGTAAACCAATCAGACATCTCTTCTCATACAGTATAAATTGTTGTTTTCTCCTTTTTATTAGTATTCTTGTGAAGTGTCCTGATGAGTGCAAGATGAAAATCTTTGACATGTCTCTTTTTTCAGCAATATTAATGGTTTCATTAATTTTAAAAAATGTCCTATTTAACTGCCAGTGTACCTACAATTTATAGATTGTTTGTACTACTATAAAACTTTATTTTTGAACTTTGCCAATGCAAGTGATACAGAGCAGAAAGGTTCCAGATCCAACTGCTGTTCTGAGTTAGCCTATCTGCTGGTACAATTAGCTTCATTAACCCCCAGAGTGCGTTGTGAAAAATCAGCCTGATCTGTCTGATAACTGTAATTTCTGCTAGAAAATAGGGTGTTCAGTGGATATCTGCATTGGCTGTGATGATCTTACCTCAAACATTCAAATATTCCTGTCAAGCTCATGTGAAGAATAAGCACTTGGCCGAGATACTGGAGGGTTGCTACCACTTTTCAACTGTACTCCAACAAGAATCACTGATTTTGCAGGGTAATTTGATAGCAGAGAAAATCAAAGAAAATTATGAAGGGCAAAAGCAAACATCTTCAAAAAAGACAATTTTAGTTTTCTGTGTTATTAGAAATAAATTTTGTAATAACTTTGTCTTGTCCCTTGACTGTTTTTGGTCCTTATTGGTTTTCTTTAATAGTTTGTCTGAAAACTGAATGTGAGCTCAAGCTTGACAGTGGAGCATGGGCGTGGCTTTTGAAGTGTTTTAGGAATCATCTGTGTTCTATGTGACTCTCTTTATCCCAAGCTTCATTAGCGTATTTATGACCTGGAATTTATGACCCCAGTAGTGGCAAACACTGAGATATTCGCCGCTATTAAGGTGGGAAAGGATCTGCAACTGCTGGTGTGTGCATATGCGCAAGTTACTGTGGCATCTGGAAGTTTTGAATGTGTTTTTCAGTCAGTTCCGGGGTTTTACTTGGAGCTGGTGTACTTGGTCACCGCCTTTGTCCCCTCCGACACGGTGTGCTTGGCCAGTTCCCCGGGCAGCAGCAGGCGCACGGTTGTCTGGATCTCCTGGGAGCTGCGCTTGTTGTAATGGGCCAGGTGGGAAGCCTCACCCGCGATGCGCTCGAAAATATCGCTCACGAACGAGTTCATGATGCTCATGGCCTTGGAGGAGATGCCGGTGTCGGGGTGAACCTGCTTCATCGCTTTGTAGATGTAGATGGCGTAACTCTCCTTCCTCGACCTTCGCCGCTTCTTGCCGCCCTTTGCTACCGGTTTCTTTAAGGCTTTCTTCCCTCCCTTCTTGGGAGCTGGTTGGCATCCGGAAGTTATGGTACACAATATGCTCCTCTAATAATGACCTTGTTGAGCCACTCTTTAAAGTGGCTGGAATCCGTAGTTCATCAATTTGGGATGATTGCCCACATGTTATGCTCTTTAAACATTTTTTAGAGCTAATGTTGGCAGACATAGGGTCTGATCAGGAGCAGATCTGCCTTTAGAAAGACACCGGCAGCAGCAGTGTTGAATTTGATGGTTTTGTTGGATTTCTTTTTTTTTGTACATCAACTTAATTATAAATTTTCACTGCAATTTGCAACAAAAATATCTCCAGTTAAAATCTTGATGATCTGTTTGCAACCAAGCTGCAAACTGGATTAATAAAAATGTTGTTACTTTTTTTTACTTTACAAATATCCTAGAAGTAAAATCAAAGAGTAAATTCAGTAGAAACAAATCTTACCCAGATTTATGTCCCAGAGAAGTGGTGCAGTTAGTCATTTTTGAACAGAAAACATTCATTCAGTGAGCCCTTATAAACTAAAATCATCTAGAGAACCACACTGGTGCTGAAGACACCTACAAAGAAGATTAAAAGAAAGCATTTCTCCAACACTTGTCAGTGCAAAGAGCTGGCCCATCCTGTTGGAAAATTATGAGAGGCAGAGCTTGAAGCAGCTCAATTTGCTCAGAGAGTGATGCAGGCAAGGGAATGCAGTTTCTACTTGCCAAAGTAGTGGATGCAATTTTAACTTTAACCAGCTTAAAATGGTCACATTCAAAGATTTAAATCAAGCAGATTAACATCAAATGTCATATGACAATTCACCATCCTCCATACAAATTAATTTCAGGGACATTTCCTGTCCTGTTTAAGCATGATTGCCTTGGGGAGCTGAGGGCATATTTGCTTCTGTATCTTTTAGTAAAACCTGGTTTTCTGAAACACAGAATAAATACAAGAACCCTGAACCAGGCAAAAAAAGCCAAAGAATTATAGGTTGAAATTGCATTTTTTTTTATTTAATGGCTTAGAATGCACAGAAGGGGTTGTTTGAAATATGTGAACTTATGACATTACCTGCTTGGGCAACATGATCTTAGGAGTAAATAAAAACCTGGAAAAACTCAGCTGGTCTGGCAGCATCGGCGGAGAAGAGTACAGTTGACGTTTCGAGTCCTCATGACCCTTCAACAGAACTAAGTAAAAATAGGAGAGGGGTGAAATTTAAGCTGATTTAAGGGTTTGGGGGGGGTAGGGGGTGGTTGTTGGGACAAGCAAGCAGTGATAGAAGGAGATAACCAAAAGATGTCACAGGCAAAAGAACAAAGAGGTGTTGAAGGTGATGTTATTATCTAAAAGAATGTGCTAATTAAGAATGGATAGCAGGGCAAGCAAGGTAGCTCTAGTGGGGGTGGGGTGAAATAAGACTAAAAGGGCATAAAAGATATAGATAAATGATCGGTGGAATACATGAAAAATAATGGAAATAGGTGGGAAAAGAAAAATCTATATAAATTATTGGAAAAAACAAGGAGGAGGGGGAAGATATGGAAAGGGGGTGGGGATGGAGGAGGGAGTTTAAGATCTAAAATTGTTGAACTCAATATTCAGTCCGGAAGGCTGTAAAGTGCCTAGTCGGAAGATGAGGTGCTGTTCCTCCAGTTTGCGTTGAGCTTCAGTAGAACAATGCAGCAAACCAAGGACAGACATGCTGAGTTTTTCCAGGTATTTTTTATTTTTTGTTTTGGATTTCCAGCATCCACAGTTTTTTTGTTTTGATCTTAGGAGTAGTTCACATGAGTGTTTGAAACAGAAAAGACTCAACAATAAACACCCGCTAACACCATTAACTTATATAGGAAGACCATTAGTGGAAGGGATGAAAAGTGGGAGATGGCTGTTAATGTGGATTTAATAAAAGATATTGAGACTATTTATTCGTTCATGGGATGTGGGCGTTGCTGGTCAGGCCAGCATTTATTGCCCATCCCTAATTGCCCTTGTTCAAAGGGCATCTAAGAGTCAACCACATTGTTGTGGGTCTGGTACACACGTAGGCCGGACCAGGTAAGGGCGGCAGATTTTCTTCCTGAAAGGACATTAGTGAACCAGATGAGTTTTTATGACAATCGACAATGGTTTTGTGATCATTATCAGACTTTTAATTCCAGGGGGAGAATTTTCTCCCAGTTGGGCGGGAGCGGACACGCAGCTGACCACTGCCCAAGATTGGCTGTGTGCCACTATTTTACATGGGTGGGCCAATTACCTGTGTGAGCAGGGGGAGGAGGGAGAGTCAGGGCCTGCGCTCTTTCGTGCATGCACGGGATAGAGCACAGAGCTGCCTCAGGGAGATTAATTTAAGAATAAAACATTGTGAAAAAGAAAAATTACTCCAACATGTCCCCTCATGCGACGGTGTCACATGAGCTGGGCCATGTTTATGTATTTTAATAAAATTTTTAATTTAATTTACAAAGCCTTCATGAAACCTCATCCAGCCTGTGGATGAGGTTTCATTAGAAATGCGAAGGTCGCCTGTTCAGTGATAATACCATTATGCCACTGCCTCCCCCAAACAAAAATAAACAAAGCCCAGACAATCAGTTCAATTAGTTGATAAGTGGCCTTAATGGGTCTTTGATAGTTCGGTGGGCGCACAGCTGACTCCGGTGTGCACCTGCTGAACTGAAGAGCTGAATGATGCACTCCTGATGTCTCCGCACACCATTTTACGTGTTGGCATGTCTCTCCTCCCCCCCCCCCCCCCCCCCCCCCCCCCCCCCCCCCCCACCCCCCACACCAAAGCATGCCGCCCAGAAGATTCTGCCCCAGGTTTTTATTGAATTCAAATTTCACCATCTGCTATGGTGGGATTCAAACTCAGGTCCCAAAAGCATTACCCCAGGTCTTTGGAATACTAGTCCAGTAACAACACCATTAAGGTTGGACAGGCAGCGAAAAATTACACTTAATTGGTACCTTAATGGCCTTAATAGGCCTGTTAATTGTCAGCGGGTGTGCTGCCGATTCCCGTATGTGCCCACTGACTGAAACATCACGCTAGTGCGCAATGATGTTGGGATGCTTGCCTGATGTCATCGCGCGCCATTTTATGCTCGCTCGGGTTGGGCATGCGCCTGCCTGACCAGATAAAAATTCTGGCCGTACTTTTTTGAATCCAGCTTTCTTGCTTAGAAATGATAACTGCCTAGCAGCATTGATCAATGTCTATTCAAGGTTATAGCATGCTTAAAACACAAGCTGACAAATGCATTTTATTTGAATCAGTATTTGATCATAAATCTTTATTTAGCACATTGTCAATTATGTAGGATTTAGGTACAATGGGGGAGAATTTTCCCCATGTCAGGCTGGAGCGAGCGTGGGCAGTTGCGGACCCGATCGCCGCCATTTTATGCGAGTGGGCCATTTAAGGCTCCCAGGGACAGCGGGAGTGGGTGGACGGTGGCGGATCAGCAATCGCCGCCTGGTCCAGTGGTGACCCTGCGGCCTCTTTAAAGGCCAAGCTGCAGCTGATCCAAGGCTGCTTTACATGGCCAGAGGTCGGGGCCAAGTCCATATCCAGGCTGGCCATGCAGGAGGGTAGGGTGGGTGATCCATGTGCGCCCCGTTTTCCAGACAAATGCCTTGCTGCCCTCCTCGAGGAAGTGGCAGCACGGTGGGAGGTGCTCGTCTCCAAGGGCAGGAGGAGGGGGCCACCCCAATTGACTAACCGTGCGTGGGAGGAGGTAGCGGAGGTCATGAGCTCCTAAAACTTGGTGCTGTGTTCATGGACCCAGTCTGCTGCGTTCATGGACCCAGTCTGCTGCGCACAGGAAGGGTGAGTAGCATGTTGACATCGTTCATTTCACCCATCATGTCAGCTTTTCCCCCTCCTGGCGCCCCACCCATGTCTGACTGGCCTGAATGCAATGAGTCATTGATGGCATGTGTCTTTAGCTGGGTGGTCCATCAGATATTCCCTCTGCGTTGGTCAGCCTGAGAAGGTGGTGATGAGATGGGTTCTGCACCCACAGCATGTGGCGGATTGAGACCCACATGACTGTGGTGGGGGCAACTTGGAGGATCTGCACCCAGGCGCAGTGCTCGAACTCCAGGACATGTCGAAGTCAGGGTGATGACATAGCGGGAGAGGGTCTTCAAGGCGGCGTGGGACAGGTCGATCTGCTGCCCTCTGCGATCCATGTCATTGCGCTTCCTTGCTAAGGCAGGTTAAACTGTGTCCTCCCAAGTGTGATGAAGGCAGCATGTGGACATACCTGGCAAATTTGTGAGTGTGTTCGGCAGCAGCGGGGTAAGAATGCATTGGACCCCTGCAATGGCCAACTGGGCTTGGGGTAGGCAATCCCCGAGGAGAATCACTGTACAAGTATCACTTATCAATGCTCTTTTCTCATTTCCAGGAGAAGAATTCTTACAACACCGCTGAGCTGGTGAGGACTGGTGGTGGGCCAGCGAGGACTGGCGGTGGGCCAGCCCAGGTGGTGCTGCTTAGCTGCTTCGAGCAGGATGTCCTCAAGCTGGAGAGGCGCCATGCGCCCAGGTCCACCAGAGCCCGAGAGGCTGGGGTTCCACGGGCAGGTATGTGTGGCCAGCACTCATGTCACCAGTAGTCTCCCAGCAGCCATGGCAGCGCTGATTGCTGAGTAACATTACCGACATAGCTTGCCCATTGCGTGTGGAATGATGAGCATATGATGATCCAGGGGACAGGCATGTACATTGATATTTTCCGCACGCTAACTGATCGAATTTCTTTGCTCTTCCTTTCAGCATCAACGGCACAGGGCCGAGACCCGGAGCAGCAGGGGACCCCTCTGATACCCGAGGGCCATGAAGTGTCAATATCACCAGCGTCACACCATCTCTGCCAGGCAGGCACCAGTGCAGATACTGGCACCTCAGTGAGCATCAGATCTTTGGCTAGTGTCCTGGGGCACAATGGTGAGGGCACTTCACAGTCGCTGGAGGAGCTGGCAGAGACAGAGAGTGCCCATGGCGCCAGCAGCCAGAGGAATGAAGGGGCCCAGGCACATGCTCAATCCGTGGCTGATGATGAGCCTCTGGAGTCGTCCGCGATGCAGCCAACTCATGAGATGCGGCTGAGTGTGTGGGACCATCTGGTGGAGATATGTGAGGCTATGCTTGGCTTGGTGTCAGTGGTGGAGGAGTCAGTGTGGACCGTAGCCAATGCATTGAGCCTCATACTTCCTCCATGAAGAGAGTGGCGACTCTCATGGAGAGGCAGCTCCAGTGACAGGGGTTCCTGGGGTTGCGCTCGGACCTGCAATCCCTCATAGCGGCATTGGCCTCAGGTGGTCAGTGCTCGTGTGGGCGGTGGTTTGGGCACCATCTCTCCCACCTCAGTGCCCATTCATCTACGGTGAGCAGGGAAGGCTGAACAGACCTCACGTCAGTGGAGCAGCTGCCTGTTGTCTCTGCTGGCGCCTATCAGGGTGCTCCGGATGAGGCCGGCAGCTCCTCTGCCAGTGACTGCGGCACCCAGTGAGGCTGCGATGACTGGGAGATGCCAGCTGCGGAACTGGCAGCTCCCTCCCAGGTGGGGCAAGCACAGGTTCCACGGGCCAGAAGACGTCTGCCAAGGTCATCGAGGCCAACAGGACAGCAGAGAGAGCAGGCTGTCTCAGATGCCAGTGCCAGCGAGAGGGCATCGCAAAGACGTAGCACCCGCAAACGTAAAATTAAGACACCTTAGGTACACCCTGGGTTCATCACTGATAGTTTTTTGTTGGCCCCCATATGAGTTCCTTCTGATTATGTTTGCAATGTGACACCATTTTATTTGTGTTATGTTAAGAGACTTTTGTGAAAGCATTAAATTAAGATCGTCCAACATGGCTGGGGGTGCCTCTTTTCTTGGGCAGGTGGATGGATTCCTGAGATGTTATGAGTGATTTGTGTCATTGACATTTTTTGACTGGCCCATTGTCAATGCTCCTATCCTGACAGGTTTGGCACTAATGTCTCAGTATGGAGGCTGCAGCCCAGGCTTTTGTTGGAGGTCCACATGTGCTGTGCTAGCTGAAGGTTCTTTGGATTAGAGTGTCCTGGGTGTCCCTGCCTCCCTGGAGCATGTCTGGGTCAGCGTCTGCCCCTTCAGCATTTCCCTGTGCTTGCTTATCCTCAGACTCATTGCTGGACTCATCGTGTTCAGCCGCAGCCACTCCGTCTACATCTTCCTCGTCCACAGTGTCCCCCCTTTGCAGCGCAAGATTGTGGAGGGCGCAGCATGCAACCACTATCAGCGACACTTGATCTGGGGGGTACTGGAGTGCGCCCCTAAAACGGTCCAGGCATCGGAAGTGCATTTTGAGAAGACCGATGGCTCTCTCCACCACAGCCCTTGTGGAGGCGTGACTTCTATTGTAGCGCTGCTCAGCTTCTGTTCTTGGATGGTGAAGAAGCGTCATGAGCCACCTTCTGAGGGGATAGCCCTGGTCACCCAGCAGCCATCCATCCAGCCAGGCTGGAGCACTGAAGAGCCCCAGAACCTGCGAGTGTCTGAGGATGTAGGCGTCTTGGGAGCTGCCTGGGTACCTTGCGTAGACTTGCAGAATCTACAGCTTGTGATCGCACACAATTTGCACGTCCATGGAGTGGAATCCCTTCCTGTTGACAAAGGCACTGGGCTCACCTGCTGTTGCCTTGATGGCCACATGTGTGCAGTCTGTTACACCTTGGACACGGGGTAAGCCAGCAATGGTCGCAAAGCCTCTGGCTCGCTGTGTCTGGCTGGCCTCGTCCCAGTGGTAGTGGATGAAGGTCAATGCACATCTGAACAGAGCGTTTGTGACTTGTTTGACACAAGTGTGGACAGCTGATTGGGAGACACTGCAAAGATCACCTACCAGCCCCTGGAAAGAGCCGGAGGCATAGCAGTTGAGGGCAGCTGTGACCTTTAGAGCCAGGGGCATGGAGTGTCCACCCGCACAGTTATCTGAGACCTCTGGCCCATCACCTGATCGATAGTGTTGACTGTCTCCCTTGATAGACGGAACCTTTTTCGGCATTGCAGCTCAGGCATATTGAGGTAGCTGCTTTGCCACCTGTATACCCTAGCAGCAGGATAGTGGCGCTTTCCCTTCTGCTTTGGACTACCTCTTGGCCCTGCGCCCCTTGTGCTTGCACCTGTCCTCCCAAAGGTGGCTCCCCGGAGGCTGAATGTGCACTCCAGACCTCCTCCCCCTTCTAGCCCTTGCTTCCTCCTCACAAGAGGTGCCTCCAGTGGAGAGATCACCTCCTATTCCCAGGCTCAGGGAGGCTTCCTGAAACCTACAGGCCCCAAAACAAATCCTCACTGCAAAGTGCTGACCTGAAGGTTATAAGTCCAGTCCAAGCAGCTGGTATGCGTTTTGAACTTTTCCAGCTCCCACAGGCAAGTTTCACTAACTTTGGAACAGTAACTTTTAAATCTGTAGAATTGTGAGTCCACTGAGAACCTCCTCTCCCACCCGTGGATGAGCTTCACGTAAATTTCTGCTAGCCGCCTGCCCACTGCACCCCTGCGATGAGCCGAAGATCGCATGGGTGCTGCATAATCCCTGTCAATTCGAGCTTCAAGGGCCTTAAGTGGCCCGTTAATTAATGGCAGGCGCGCAACGGACATCATTGCGTGCCCGTCCACCGAAATATCGCGATGGCACGAGGTGACGTCGGAACACGCGCTCAATGTCACCGCACGTCATTTTATGCATCGGCGTGTTGGTCCCGCCCCCGCACGCCGACGGAAAAATAATTCCGTCCATAATGAACTTGCTGCGAAAAATATTTCCATTAAAAATAAATTTAGAATTGAATACAAAATACAGTACTTGTTACAACTTATGAAAAATACAAAATATTCAGAAGCAAACGTATCTATTTTATTGAGTCATTCATAATTTCATGACATTAGCAATAAATGTTGTTTTAACTAAGTTGTCCACAATAAATACCATCACAATACTGTAATTATGATTGTTTTAGATCACATGATATTTTATACTTTAACCTGATTTCCCCAAAAAACACCCTTAAGCAAAAATGATTTTCATGAGTCAGCTGAGCTACAAGTAGACAAACAGTAATTTAATTTAATTTGAGTTTGAATTGAAACTTTCCTCCTTTGTAGTTCATTTATTTTTATTCATTTACAGTCAACTAGTCAACCCTACTTCTGGGTGTAATTCCAACATCAAAGCTGAAGCCCAGCAATACAATAAACCAGTGCAATGTTGAAATGTGCAGACTCGTTCCAGGATTATTTGGTCCAATATCCAGGAACAAAGCATTGTGAGAACACAATAGATTACAAATATGGTGTCAAAATCAAGAAAAAGTAACACATATTTATTGGGTGTTGCAGATTGATTACTGCTCCTGTTTAAATTACTAACTTTTCAGTCATTGTTTATATGACCACAATGATAGCTAGAATTCTGCCATTGTAGAACATGCACTCAATCAGTTTTTCAAAAATATTTTCCCTAAGTCTAGTAAATACTATTGCATCACTATACACAGTGGTTGAAACAAATTAGAGAAAGATATTTTTTTCATTTTTGTCCTCTCATTTTTCTGCCGCTATGGACTATTCCCTTTCCAAGAAAGCAAAAATATATCTTAGCAAGTGGAACCATCATGACAGCATTATCATTTAAAAAAAAAAAGAGGTGAGGGTGTACATTACTAAAAATACACATTGGTAGCTTTTTTTCCTCCTTCCAAAGCTGTAAACCTCCACAGTTTGTGTTTTAAATCAGCTATTCACTTTAATGTCAATGGTCCTTGTTTAATTACAGCAGGACAGCGAGTACACATTTCTAGTTAAAATGTTACATATAAAGAATAATTATGTCCATTGAACATACTAGTGCATTTGCTGCCATCTATCAAAGCACTGGGAGTATCTGGGAGGATTGTGCAGTCTTAATAGCTCTGCATTTTGTACAATTACTTTGTAAGTGAACAATGTTTGCATTTTAATGTATAACACACAAATGTTTCTTTATGCTTGTTATTACTACTGATAACTTACTTTAAAATAATTTTTAAAAAACTGAGCCGCTTTCCTCCCTCCTCCTTAAATATACTGACTCACTCTGGTATACACTTCTATGGGCAATTGTTGCCCTCTTTATGTAAAGTCATCCATGCACAGTATCCAGTGACAATACCTGGATAGCAATCAGGAGCAGGAGCCCTGCCTGTTTTTCCTCTTGTCCCTCACCCATGAATACAGAGTGAATTGTAAAATCTACACTTGTGCCTGGCTGAAATCAGCTAACTCAATAGAGACCCAAATCAAAATTGGGATCCCTGTGGTCTGTGTGGCTACAATGAGTGGTATATTTATTTACTGAGCTATTACTCAACTAATTAAAAACACACCAAAATAGATTTTATAGTTTAAATAAAAAGGCTTTTAAGTTTGGCATATATTGCCATTTTCATAGTGCATGTCGCTACATTTGTCAACACTGGACTTAAATATGAAAGCTCTTAAAGAGAGGAATTACCTGGTTCAGGCCAATTGGCTTTAGCATACTGAACAGCTGCATGCACACTATAAAACATCAAAGTGTCCATCTCCTTACAGTTTTCTCCAAAGTACCCACCCCTACTTAGTGAATCAATCACTGAAGGATTACAGTTGGCCAGGAGGACTCTGATACCAATCTCATCATAATCCTTCAGAACTGTCTTCAATGTATTAATACCAACAGTATCTAAGAATTGTACTGTGGAACAGTCTAGAATAATGGTGTGAAAACTGTACACATTAGTAATCAATTTTTTGCTGACAACAGGCTGTTCTTTATTGATGTTGCCATTGAATGTTTTTTCTTCTTTCTTTTTTGTTTGCTTGCTTTCTTCCTTTTTCTGTTTCGCAATCTCCAAAGCAGGATTCAGGTCAACTTTTCTCATCAGGGCATCCAGAAAGAAATCTTTATTAGCATAATACAGAGGAGCTTCAAAACGAAAGATCTTAATTTGGGGAATAGGTGTTAGGTTATTGTATTCTGCTTGATCTTCATACAGAGTTGAACCCTGAATTTGACCCAGCAAAGCTGTTCTAGGCACTTGAGTACGAACGATGACACACAGAAGTGAAAATGTTACCCCTGTAAAAAGCCCTAGCTCTGTACTTATTAAAGTTACAGATAGCATTGTGACCCACCAAACCATAGTGTCAATTTTGCTCATCTTCCATTGCTTTGGCAGATCACGAAATTTCATGAGAGCTCCTCTTAAACTGACTATAATGATGGATGCTAGGACACACTTCTGCAAAGAGTAGAATACAGGGGCCAAGAAAAGAAGCAACATTAATACCAACACAGCACTGACAACGCTAGAGAGCTGGGTCTGACAACCACTCGAATCTTTAACAAGTGTTTTAACCAGAGTTGCACTAGAAGCATATGAATGAAAAAATGATTGAACTACGTTACAAAATCCAAGAGCATAGGTCTCTTGATTGGCTTGTATTGTGTATCCATGCTTTTTTGCAAACAACTCAGACAGTGAGATTGTGAAGGCAAAGCTGATGATTGCAAGTGTTACAGCATCCATGGCAACTCTGGGTAAGAGGTTCCAATTTGGAACTTTAGGGGGTAAGAATCCAGTTGGGATTGCTCCTGTAATGCTTGTACCATAGATTTCATTTAGATTTACAAAGTGGGATATTATTGTAGCTATAACTACAATGGTCAGCTCCATTGGGAAAGGGAACTTAAGCTTGTGTTTATATCGTTCTCCTAATTCTTTGGAAATAATTAGTAGAGGCATGCAAATTGCAGTTGTTATCAGATCACAGAAATTGGTTTTATGAATGTTCTTAAAAATGTTTATCCAAGTTACAACAACACTGCCGGGTCCATGACTACGTGGTAGTTTTATTCCAATGAGGTACTTGACTTGCATTGTTACAATGGTAATTGAGGCACCAGTTGCAAATCCATCCAGCAAGGGCTCAGATAGATACTTCGATACAAATCCGAGGTTGAAAACTGCCATTAGTACCTGGAACAAAAAACATCATGAGATGAGAACAGCCATGAATCATAATCATGAAATTGGGCATCTAACTCCCAAAAAGAAGAGATTAGCTTGCATTTTACATCTATAATACTTCACTTTTTAGAAATGACATTAGTAGAATCCATGGGCTCCTCTCAACTTTAGATCATGGTTGGTACAAGGCACTGGGAGAAGAGAAATAATCTTTTTGGCTGCCTTTTAAAATTTTGTTTAATTTGGTTTTTCTATTAAGAATGATTCAGGTACGTAATTTACTTTCCTATATTGAGATTTTAGTACTGTGTGTTTTCAAAAACACCTTAGAAAAATGTGGGAAGTGTAATGTGGATTATAAATGTGTTTATGAGCATACCAGGCCAAGGGGGCTTTTGGTAGCAAAATGTTCATATTGCAGTGTTTTACAAAAATATACAATATCTACTAAGCTCCTAAGTGAAAAAGCACTCTCTCCTCTATTCATAGGAAATTGTACAATATCATCCATTTGTATTCATTTATTTAGACTACAAAGAAAGAGAAATAAAAGAAAATACAAAGGGCAGGATTTTGCCCTTGGCGGGGGTGCTCATGGGGGCAGCCAGGAAGCTGACCACCGCCCATCGTGGCTACGCACCGCGATTTCATGTGGGCGGGCCAATTAAGGCATGGATCACAAGTGGCAGTGCTCAGCACTGCCTGTGTGAGCAGGGGGGGCGGAGGGAGAGCCAGGCCTGTCATGCAGTTCACGCATGCGTGAGATAGAGCACTTCAATTTCCCTGAGGCATGGAGCTACCTCAGGGAGATTGAAGCACTGTGCTGGAGAAGCTCCATGCTGTAGTCCATGCCTCCCTCTAGCTACTTGGTTTCCCATGGCTCAGATAATCTAGCAGTGTTAAAGCTGGAAATGAGATAAAATCTGAGGCACAAAGCCTCATTTGTATTTTTAAATGAGCAATCTACCTTCGTTGTAACTGGAAATGGACAGGTTCCAGGTGGCTTGGGTTCAGGTTTGAGATTTTTTACATATTAACACCCTGCCTACCCAATCCCCACCCGATTTTGTTGGTTTAAATTTGCCTATATTTAAGTGTGACAGATGTAGTTTGGTGCAGCTATGCATGTGAAATAAAAATACATGGAGGTTACTAAGGTTTGTAGCGGCCACATGAGGAAATCACTCCTTTCTCTAGCAAGGACTGAAGCCTTTTTATATGTAAACCCATCTTACTATTGGCTTTTATATTCTCTACCCTTTGAGATAAAAATCTAAAACTTCTATTAACTTTTTTATACAGCCTTATCCACTTGAGATGCTTTTTTAATTCATTCACAGCATGTGCGCTTTGTTGGCTGGGCCAGCATTTATTGCCCATCCTTAGTTCCCCTTGAGAAGTTGGTGGTGAGCTGCTATCTTCAACTGCCTTCTCTGTAAATGTGTACCCCAAAGTCCCTCTGCTCTTCCAGAGTACTAAGCCTACTTTCATACAGAGTATAATTTATTTTCTTTAAACTAAAGTATGTCACTTCACAACTACTGACAAATTCCATCTGCCATGTTTTAGTCCTTTCCCCCATTTTATCAGTATCCATTTAGTCCATTCCCCCATATTATCAGTATCCATTTGCAGAATGTGTGAATGTATTATTTTTATAATATATAAATAGTTCTTTGGTAGTGCAGAGCTTGAGTATTGCTGAAAAAGAGACATTTTTGTCAAAGCTTTTTTGTCTTGCACTCATCAATCCTAACTTAATAAGTATGTACCTTGAACAAATAGTTATTCACATTGGATGGCACTCATTAGGCAATTGTAATGGCCATCGGAAGCCTGGTGGGTCAAAAAGGGCTTTCAGCAGGTTGGATTTCAAAAGGGAAACTCTTTTGACCAACCTTATCGAGTTTTTTTGAGGGGGTAACAGAGAGATTAGACAATGGTAATGCAGTAGATATAATTTGCCTGGATTTTCAAAAGGCCTTCAATAAGGTGCCCCATAAAAGGTCAGAGAATGTGGAGTCAGAGGACAAGTAGCAGAAAGGATGGCTAGCTGACATCAAGATTGAAAACAGAGAGTGGGAATAAAGGGTAGATATTTGGAATGGCAGAAGGTGGGAAGTGGTGTTCCACAAGGATCAGTGCTGGGACCACTGCTGTTCAAAATTTGCAATATCCAAATCAAAAATACAAAAGTACAATTTCTAAATTTGCATATTACACAAAATTTCAGAGGGTGGTGGGGGAATAGTCAATAGTGAGGAGAACGGCAGAAGACATTTCAGTTCTGAAGAAGAGTCAATTTGAGTTGAAGCATTAACTCTGTTGCTTTTTCCATGGACGCTGCTAGACCTGCTGAGTATTTCCAGCACTTTCTGTTTTTATTTAAGCATTTGAGGGAGAAGGGAATAAATGGTTTCAGTGTTAGGTTTAGAGAAATAAAGATGGAAGGAGGCTTGAGTGAAGTATAAACACTGGCATGGATTGGGCCGAATGGCCTGTTTTTGTGCTGTGTATCCTATGTAATCCTATGAATATTGTTGAACTCGATAGAAATAAGGAAAACAATTAATCAACAACAACAACTTATATGTGTATAGAACCTTTAACATAATAAGCCATCCACAGGACCATTATAAAACAAAATATAAAACTGAGCTACATCAGGAGATATTAGGTGAGATAACAAAAACCATGTGAAAGAGGTAGGTTTTAAGGAGTGTCTTAAAGGAGGAAAGCAAGTAGAGAGGCAGAGAGGTGCAGGGAGGCAATTCCAGAGCTTAGAATCTAGACAGCTGAAGTCATGGCCACCAACAGTAAAACGACTACATTTGTGTATACTCAAGAGGCCAGAATAAGATGAGCGCAGATATCTCGGAGCTGGAGACAATTACAGAAAATAAGGAGGGGTGAAAGATTTGAAAACAAGGATGAGAATTTTAAAATCAAATATAGATATACTTGACTGCAGTCAGTAATAACCACAAATGAAATGTTCTGCATCAACTTCAAGCTACTTAGTGGTGTGTGACAAAGCTGCCTATTTTGAGCTGCATTGTAAAGATGCTTTAATTATATGATTTTATAAATCTGTTATTGCTTAGAAAGCTTAGCACAAATTAGCAGCTATTACCAAATCAAGCCAATTTAAGAATAAAATGTATTATAACTTTTCAAAAGAGCACATCTTGAAGATATAGTCCTGTCTTTTATACCGTGATAACTTTGTATTCTCTCCAACAATACATTTGCCATTGAGAATTGAATATTTAAACAGCAGTAGTTACGTGAATAATCATTGCTGGCTTGTAATTGCATTATATTTAGTTGGTAGTGATTATTTTTTACCCTGGTCCTGAGTGCAGCTGCTGTTAAAATTAATGCAAGCAAATATAATCAATATCGAAGGCTACACACTTATTCTGAGTTACTGTAAGGGAGTTAGAAAATTGAAATGATCGCTTCTTATAGGGTCAATATTACTGTGGAAAAATAGACTATGCGGCATCCAATAAATATAAGCTATTTTGATTTTTGTACTTTTGCTTTCAAGGTGGAGACAAGGGGAATTCTTTGAAAAGACTATTCCTCCAAGCATTTCTTTCTCATTTACTGTTATATCAGTATTTAAAAACCAGTATATTTAAAAAATAATTGATTAGTTTTTAAAATTCTATTTACTTTTGGATCACAACACCCTTCAAAAACACAGGAAGAACCTATTTATATGTTGTATTGGGTAGTTGGGACAATTAACTGCATTTAGCATAGGTAGTGCTTGTCAGTGGAACTACTGAACTCTGCCTTAATTGACTGTACTATAGCAAATTATCACTATATTGAGATGGATCCTGAAACTATAATACAAGGGAGTGCTTTGTTTTTTGGATTACTTTTTAAATTACTGTAAATTTAATCCAGTGATTACTCAGTAAGAAACTACCTGTTCACTTCTTACATTGCACTGTATCTGGAAGTATGAAAAGGGTTAGCACTAAACTTTTAATGAAATGCCTTACCTGATAAATACCACACATAAATGTAAGGGCAGCTGAAACACTGACAGCATAGCATTTTCTATCGCATTCAAGGTTCAGTGATCCAGGAAGGGTGAAATTCATTATCATGGTTGGATTAACGTCACTGATGTTCCAGTTATCAACATTGCCCATTGCTATTGGCGTCACCTTGCTGTCCTCTTCTACATTAAATCCAGCCAGCAGAAGCTCCCGATCAACCACTTGCCCCACCAAGAGGCATATCAAACTGAAAATGCCCACTGAAATATGGCGTGAAGTACCCATCAGAAAATAAATAATGCAGGAGAAGAAGGATGCATACAAACTGGAACTGGTTTCTAGACCAGCAAGCAATGCATATGCTATAGATTGAGGGACCATGACGACAGCAACAAGCAAACCTGAAATGGTATCGCCTAAGATCCATTCTTTTAGTTTGTATTTTGGCAGCCATTGGAGGACGGGAAAGAAACCAGTAATCAGAGTTTTAAGCTTGTCCAATGAACATGAGCAATTTTCTTGCAGCTTCTTTTCAATGACTTTCTTCATGATAACTTTTTCCTTCACTGTTCTTTCAATCTGTATATGAGATTCTAAATGAAGTTCCATTTTACACAATTGTTCTTCGTTTTCCATTCTTCTCATGTATTGTTGGATTGCACTATAGATGAGTAGTTCTAAAGTTCTGCAATTAAAAAGAACATTACTTCACACAGTGAATAAAACTGTGCTTATGCAAGGCAGCAGCTCTATCCAGTGATTCTTATAGTAAGTAAGGATTCTGGATCAGACAGGTATTAATTTATGTCTGGATCATAATTGCAGGTTACTAACATAAAGATGCTAAAATTGCAATATTTTGACAAAAAGCTATTCATTCAATGTAAAGCAGATTTTGTCTGGTCTTAACAAACAAAATGGGGAAGAAAATTTTGTGGGTTTTTCTAACCTACATTGAACATTGCTGCATTGAATAGATGGAAAGCTTTAACTACCAGGTTTAATGCCATGTGGAAAATGCTGAGTTGTAAAATAAATGCTGAATCTTCAAAATTATCACATGGAGTGCCATACACTTTAAAGACTTTATTGTCCTTCTTTAGCGAACCAATAACAATTCCATTTAATTATTAAAAGTATTCCTTTGAATTGTTCTTACTGAGATACAAAATGAGGAAAATATTAAAGCTGATCTCAATAAACTTTATAATACCTGATAGTCATAGAGCTGCGCTATGAGCAGTTTGACTTTTAACCAGCTACACCTGACGACATTACTTACAAGTTGCCACTTGTGAATTTCCTAAGTGTTAATATTGAGGACCATTTAAGCAGACCCCCTCAAATATCGCTAAAATTATATAGAACATCTATATCTAATTTATTATTAGAACCATTGAAGTTTAAATTACATTCAGCTTATTTTGTCTACATGGCATTTTGCTATATCAATTCAAAACAATAAAACTCAGTTATTATACTAATAACCAGTTATTTTACCATGTTATTTTACTGTCTTTTGGATGAGACGTTAAACTGAGACCTTGTCTGCTCAGGTGGATGTAAGAGATCCCTTGGCACTATTTCGAAGAAGAATATGGGAGTTATCCCCATTTCCCTGACCAATATTTATCCATCAATCAACATCAGAAAAATAGATTATCTGGTCATTATCACATTGCTGTTTGTTGTAGCTTGCTGTATGGAAATTGGCTGCAGTGTTTCTTACATTACAACACTCCAAACCCTCCAACACCCCCCCACCCACCCACCCACCCCCGGGATCCTAGTGGAAGGCCACTTAAAGGAAATATAAGGTACACCTCAATTGCTTACTTAAAAGCTTAAGTCACTGCACACAGGAGGAAATGCACAAGAAAATAATAACCATTGAGGATTTACAATAGGTGAAACCTGACTATTATAGAATGGGACAACAGTGAATCTACTGCAAAAAGAGAGGGTATGTATCTTGTGCTGTCATCAGACGGATAATGTCAATATAGGAACTTGCTCGCAGTGTGTAAACCTAATCTAATCTTGTAATTTTTGGGCATTAGATTTAACTTAGACTGTTATTAAGCAAAGCTCGGCTGATAACAATAATATTGCGATAATCTAGCTAGGGCTGCTTATGTTTACTTCTTTCTGATTTGTAATGAATATCTAGCCATTTTGATTCTTAATACTTAACCTTATGATGATATTAACTGTATTATCCTAAATAAAGGAGTTTTGGAGCCCTTGTGGCACTATGGATAGCGTCCCTGGTTCTGAGCCAGCACTCCGAGTTCCAGCAGCTTTGGCAAGGATGGTGCATTCATTATGAGCCAAACAGGTTGATTATCAACTTGTAAATCCTCCCAATGTACTCCAGTGGCAGGCGGTTAGAGCAGGAGAGATTCCTGGTCAGCCGTGTGACGGAAAGATATTTAAGCCTCCACCATCACTATTCATAGCTCCAGACTTCAACATGCATGCAAAAATATTTGTTACCACAGCACCTTGGACTCCTGGGGGTTGGGTGGGGGGGGGGAGCATTTGGCTTAGCTGGCTGGATGGCTGGTGTGGATCAGATTGGTGCCAATAACATGGGGTTCAATCGCCGTTTTGGCTGGGGTGGATTTGGGACCAGCCTCCTTGCCCTGACCATGGTGGAGATTGTGGTGCTGTGGGTTGGACCCGCCTTCGGGCAGAGAACTCAAGAAGAAGAAAAAAGGAATTTTAGCTAATGCATTTTTGTTTTCACCTTCCTCCTTGATGACTCGGGCAATTAGAAATAATTTCAGCATTATGCTGCAGTTCTACTGTGATTGGTTAAGCTTCTGTATTTTGAATTGGAACCTGTGGAGAAGACCAAGACACATTAAATTAAGCATCATATCAATTCTCAGCGGTAATGTAAATAGTAAATCCTACACCAAAGATTTTGGAAGATTTGGAAGGCTATGTAAGGATTGGGAACAGGGAAAAGACAATCTAGTGACCAAAGTGAAGCAACGATCATTGGTTCTGCTGAATGGTGATTGACCTGAAACTTTGGGTGGAATCTAATCTAGGTGACAGGGTTCTCACCCACTAGCTGGCAAGCTGACAAGAGCCCTGAGTGGCTCCCTTTGTGGAACGATCACCATGTTAAGTGTCAATTAGGCACTTAGGTGGCCAGTGGCACGCCTTCCCTGAGATCAAGGACCCTGGGGGGAGAAATCCTGTCCCCGAGACTGCTGGCCAATCAAAGACCAGTAGCTCTACATTGCAGGCAGTGCCACCAGAAGTGGTGGCAACTGCTGGAAATGCACCCACCTAAGGCCCAGGATCAGCAAGAGACCAGGGTGGATGATGACAGTCTTTTTGTGGCCCACCCAGTCAAGCAGTTTCTTGAACTCTCAAATTTATAACTAAACCCATTAAAATGGTGACCAAACGCCCCTTACGGGTCTTCCGGTCAACGGATCAAAACTAAAAATTGAAGCAATCACAGCAACCCTGTCAAGGCCAGGTATTCCAAAGACTGGACCCTGGAACATAGGTCTGTTAACTGAATGTTTGAAGGTCTCTTGCAAGGCAAATGTGACGAGCTGGAAAAAATACTGAGAACAAATAACACTGAATCACAGAATCGTTATAGCGCAGAAGGAGGCCATTCAGCCTCATTCACTGGCTCTCTGAAAGAGCATTCTACCCAGTCCCACTCCACTGCCTTATTCTCATAACCTTACACATTCATTCTTTTCAGATAGCAATCTAATTCACTTTTGAATAACTTGACCGAACTTGTCTTGCCATCCTCTCAGGAAGTTTGATCCAGACTCTATATCCCCATAACTATAGTTCTTTATCCCTGGAATCATTCTTGTGAATCTCCTCTGTGCCCTCTCCTTCCTTAAGAATGATACCCAGAACTGGATGCAGTACTCCAGATGAGGCCTAAATAGTGTCTTATACAAGTTCAACATTATCTTCCTACTCTTGTACTCAATGCCCCTATTAATAAAGCCTAAGATACTATATGCTTTATCAACTGCTTTCTCAACATGCCCTGCCATCTTCAATGATTTATGTACATATACACTGAGCTCCCTCTGTTCCTGCACCTCCTTTAGTGTTTCTTCTTTTATTTTAGATTGTCTTTCCATATTCTTGCTGCCAAAATGAATCAGTTCACACTTCTCTGCACTGAACTTCATCTGCTACTTATCTGCTCAACCCAACAACATGCCTATGTCCTTTTGAAGTTCAAGACTATTCTCACCATGGTTGACAACATTTTGAATCTTCGTATAATCTGCAAATTTTGAAATCATGCCCTGAACACTATAGTCTAAGTCAATAATATATATCAGGAAGAGCAAGGGTCCCAACACTGACCCCTGGGGAACTCCACTGCAAACCTTCCTCCAATCTGAAAAACAACCATTTATCACTACATTCTGTTTCCTGTCACTCAGAGGCAATTTCTTATCCAAGTGCCTACTTTCCCTTTTATTCCAAGAGCTAGAATTTTGCTCACAAGTCTGTTGTGTGGCAATGTATCAAATGCCTTTTGAAAATCCATATACACCACCTCATCAGCATTTCCCTTATCAACCTTCTCTGTTACCTCCTCAAAAAAACTCCAGCAAGTTAGTTAAACATGATTTTTCCTTAATTAATCCATGCTGGCTTTCCTTAATTATCCTGCAATTGTCTAAATGACAATTGATTTTGCCCCAAACTATAGTTTCCAAAAGTTTCCCCACCACTGAAGTCAGACTGACTGGCCTGTAGTTGCTGGCTTAATCCTTGCACCCCTTTTTGAACAAAGGTATAACATTCACAGTTCTCTGGCACCACCCCTGTGTATAAGGAAGACTGGAAGATTGTCACTAGTGCATCTGCAATTTCTATTCTCACTTTCCTCTGCACCCTTGGATGCATCTCATCTCGTCTTGGCACTTTATCAATTTTAAGTAAAGGTAGTTTTTCCAGCACCTCCTTCTCAACTATAAATTCTTCTTGTGTACCAGTTACCTCCTCTCATCTTGGCCGGGAAGAATCTTCTTCCTTTGTAAAGGCAGATGCAAGGTATTTGTTTCATATCACTGCTATTTCTCCTGCCTCCACTTGCAAGTCCCCATTTTTATTCCTAATTGGCCTTACTCCTTCTTTTACCACCCTTTAATTATTTATATGCTTATGGAACACCTTGTGATTCCCTTTTATGTTAGCTGCCAGCCTCTTTTCATGCTCTCTCCTTGCTTTTCTTATTAGTTTTTTCACTCTCCCCCTGGTCCTTCTATATTCAGCCTGATCCTCCATTGTATTTTCTACCTGATATATGTCATATGTGCATTTCTTGCTTTTCATCTTCACCTCTATCTCTCTCCTATTTGATGTCCTCGGGTAATGTGGAAATGCATGTCGCTAATAATGAGCAAGCACGTTGTTACAAGATCTATGGGTTATAAGCCTACCACAACCATACACCATGCAAAATTGGCCTGGTGAGTAATGTGAAAGATGAAATTACTAACTATGTAACAATCTCAAGCATGGAACGTAGAGGTACCTCCACTGCAGCTATCAAGATTAGCGAGCTGACAGTTATCAACATCTATAAACCCGCAACGAAGAATGGCCTATTCTAGCTCTCCCACCCCCTCAGCACCCAACCATTTTGGGAACTTCAATAGTCACCATATGGAATGGGGCTACAATTCAAATGATAACAATGGGGAAGTCCTGACAGATTGAATGTCGGCACAAGATGTTCACTTTATGATGCTAAACATTGTGCAACTTTCTGATCAGGAAGGTGGAGCATGGAATATAATCCTGGCCTCATCATTGTCTCATTAAAGTGAAGGTGTTCCTGTACACCTGTCCCGAACAGACTTTCCACACAGTCAACCTAGACCGATTATCAGACATGTGGGGAAAGTGAGATTTGGGCAATAAGTGAAGCAATGCAGAAAACAATTGAGGCTGCAGAATTGTAGTTTTTGAGGCAAAAAATGAAGATATCTTGGACAAGTCACAGTACCAAATAAGACATATTAGTAAAATCTGAGACCAGAAGAATTCTGCTACCAAAATCAGGAAGAGACGTTTGGAATTTCTTGGGCACATAATAAGAAATCATGATTTAGAAAACCTGATGCTGATTGGAAATATCAATGGTAAAAGAGATCGAGGTAGACAAAGATAATCTTTTTAAAGAGCCTCAAATTGGATTAATGCACCGCCAATAAACTTGATCTACCCTTTTTAACACCAACATTAGTGATGTGACCACCACATCATCACGAAAATGTATTTATTTTGATAATATTGCCTTGACAACTCGAGCAAAATCTGTCCAGGATATGGAAGGCACGCTAAACCCTGACATGTCAAAAATGGCTGAATATTTCTGCAAGTGGAAACTGCAACCAAACCCAGCCAAGTCCACCTTCTCTGCATTCCACCTTGAAAATTGTGAGGCAGGCAACACCCTAAATGTCACATTCTGTGGAGAAAAAGTGTAGCATGATCAGACTCTCACCTATCTTGGAGTGATCCTTGACCGCTCCCTGACTCACTATCACTACCTCCGAAAGACCACTGAGAAAGCCAAGACACAAATGAACATCACTCACAAGCTCTCTGGCACAAGCTGGGTACAAAAGCCACTGTCCTCCATACTTCTGCTGTAGCTCTGATCTTCTTGACAGCTGAGTACTGAGCATCTGTATGGGCCTCAAGTCATCACACCAAACTCATTGACGCACAACTTCACTCAGTAATGAGAATAATCCCTGGAACCCTCTGAAACTAGGGTTTAGTGGTTACCAGTCCTTTGAAGTATCGCTTCTCACTCCATTCGACGGGATGCAGCATCACGCAGAGAAATGACTGGTATCAGCAGCAACTTGGACCTCCCCATCCATAGAGACCTTCAAGACCCCCCAACTTGCCACATGGCTCTACGAAAACCCTCTGGACACAATTGAACATCTCTAACTCCATAACGCTGATGAAACCTGGAGGAAAGTTTGGGCAGAAAACAATCTCCCAATAACCACATTGTCCCTGACCCAACATCTCAGCAACCTGGCTTCAATCTCCCCAGAGCATGTGGCCAACCCTCAGTAAAATGTGGACTAGATATGGCCAATGTCGCCACCTGATGTACAAGTGGCACCTCAAAACCTCATCTGGCTGCGACTGTGGAAACCTGAACAAACCTAATAACATCTTTCCCCTCATTCAGATTTGAAGGTGACATCCTGGAGTTACCCTTGCTCCCCAGCTCCCCAACATTGGACTGTTTAGGGAACTTGATATTAAAACTGTGAGGACAGCTTCTGCTCCTAAAGCCATATGAAAGAAGAAGAAAAAGTAAGAGACCAGGACACAGGCGAGTGAGGGCGGGATGGGGCTCGAAGAGATGGTTGCTGGCTAGGGGTGGTCAGAAGAAAGGGCAAGGGGTGGCTCTCAGTAGGAAACCCCCTTCCCGAAGCCGGGTCCTTTGATCAGGCGGTGAGTGCTTTTGAATGAGGGACCCTCTGGGACCAGCTTTTTGGGGTCCCCATGTGGTAGTTGCCCCACCTGCCGCTGGTTGAATGGCGGGATGAGGCCCTTAAGTAGGAATAAATTGGAGCTTTCGAAACTGAGAAAGATAGATTTTTGTTCGGTAAGGCTATCAAGTGCTGGAGGCCATTCAGCTCAAAGGTGGTCTTTGAAAGAACTGTCCAAGTAGTCCCAGTGCCCTACTCATTCTTCATAAACCTACAGACCTTTACTTTTCGAGTATTTATCCAATGCCCTTTTCAAAGTTGTTGTTGAATCGGCTTCGACCACCCTTTCAGGCAGTGAATTCCGAATCATTTACTGCCTCATATTAAAATTTCATATCCCTTCTGATTCATTTTGCTAATTACCTTAAATCTGTGTCCTCTGGTTAGCAACTACCCTGCCAGTTGAAACAGCTTCTCCTCGTGTACTCTATCAAAACACTCATAATTTTGATCAGTGGTATTAAATCTTCCCTTAATGTTCTCTGATTTTTTTTCATGTATTTGTTCATGGGATGTGGGCATAGCTGACTAGGCCAGGATTTATTGCCCATCCCTAATTGCTCTTGAGAAGAAGGTGATGGTGAGCTGCCTTCTTGATCTGCTGCAGTCTATGTGGTATAGGTACACCCACAGTGCTGTTAGGAAGGGAGTTTCAGGATTTTGACCCAGTGACAGTAAAGGAATGGCTATATAGTTCCAAATCAGGATGGTGTGTGGCTTGGAGGGGAACTTGCAGTTGGAGATGTTCCTGTGCATTGGCTGCCTTTATCTTTCTAGGTGATAGAGGTTGTGGGTTTGGAAAGTGCTGTCAAAGGAACCTTGATGAGTTGCTGCAGTATATCTTGTAGATGGTACACACTGCTGCTACTGTGCATTGATGGTGGAGGGATTGAATGTTTATTGTGATTGATAAGGTGCCAATCAAGTAGGCTGCTTTGTCCTGGATAGTATTGAGTTTCTTGATTGCAGGACAGAGCTTTACTCATTCAGATAAGTGGAGAGTATTCCATCACATTCCTAACTTGTGCCTTGTAGATGGTTGACAAGCTTTGGAGAGTCAGGAGATGAATTACCTGGCGCAGAATTCTAAGTCTCTGACCTGCTCTTGTTGCCACAGTATTTATATGGCTGGTCCAGTTCAATTTCTGGTCAATGTAACCCCCAGGATGTTGAAAGCGGGAGATTCAATGATGGTAATGCCATTGAATATCAAGGGAAGATGGTTAATTCTCTCTGGTCATTTGCCTGGCACTTGTGTGGTGCAAATGTTGCTTGCCACAATATCAGCCCAAGTCTGGATATTGTCCAGGTCTTGCTGCATTTGGACATGGACTGCTTCAGTATCTGAGGAGTCGTGAATGGTGCTGAACATTGTGCAATCATCAGCGAACAACCCCTCTTCTGATCTTATGATGGAGGGAAGGTCATCGGTGAAGCAGCAGAAGGACACTACCCTGAGGGACTCCTGCACCAATGTCCTGGGGCTGAGATGACTGATCTGCAACAACCACAACCATCTTTCTTTCTGCTAGGTATGACTCCAATCAGTGGTGAGTTTTCCCCCTGATTCCCATTGACTTCAGTTTTGCTTGGGCTCCTTTGTGCCACATTTGGTCAAATGCTGCCTTGATGTCAAGGGCTGTCACTCTCACCTCACCTCTGGAGTTCAGCTCTTTTGTCCATGTTTGTACCAAACTGTAATAAGGTCAGAAGCTGAGCAGTCCTGGTGGAACCAATCTCCTGATCTAAGGTGAATGAGCCCAGCTTTTCTAGTCTCTACACACAACTGAAGTCCTGCATCTCTGGTATCATTTTAGTAAATCTCTTCAGTCTCTCTTAGGCCTTGACATCTTTCCTTAAGTGTGGTGCCCAGAATTGGACACAATACTCCAGCTGAAATCTAGGCAGTGATTTATAAAAGGTTTAGCATAACTTTTTTGCTTTTATACTCATTTATACTAACTATAAAGCCCATGCTCCCATATGTGTAAAGTGATGGAAGGGGTCATTAACAGTGCTATCAAATGGTACTTGCTTAGCAATAACCTGCTGACGCTCAGTTTGGGTTACGCCAGGATCACTCAGCTCCTGAACTCATTTCAGCCTTGGTCCAAACATACACAAAAGAGCTGAAGTTCAGAGGAGAGGTGAGCATGACTGCCCTTGACATCAAGGCAGCATTTGACTGAGTGTGGCATCAAGAAGCCCTTGCAAAACTGGAGTCAATGGGAATTGGGGAAAACTCTCCACTGGTTGGATCCATACCTAGCACAAAGGAAGATGGTTATGGTGGCTGGAAGTCAATCATCTCAGTTCCAGGACATCACTGAAAAAGTTCCTCAGGGTAGTGCCCTCCGCCCAACCATCTTCAGCTGCTTCATCAATGACCTTCCTTCCATCATAAGATCAGAAGTGGGAATTTTTGCTGATGTTTGCACAATGTTCAGCACCATTCGCAACTTTTCAGATACTGAAGCAGTCCATGTCCAACCGCAGCAGGCCTGGACAATATCCAGGTTTGGGCTGACAAGTAGCAAGTAACATTCATGCTGCACAAGCGCCAGGTAATGACCATCTCCAACAAGAGGGAATCTAACCATCACCCCATGACATTCAGTTGCATTACCATCGCTGAATCCCCCACTGTCAACATCCTAAGGGTTGCCATTGACCAAAAACTGAACTGGGATAATAATATAAATACTGTGGCTACAAGAACAGTCAGTGGCTAGGAATCCTGCGTTGAGTAATTCAGCCCCTGACTCCCCAAAGCCTGTCCACCATCTACAAGGCAGAAGCCAGGAGTGTGATGGAATACTCTCCACTTGCCTGGAGAGTGCAGCTCCAACAACACTGAAGAAGCTCAGCACCATCCAGGACAAAGCAGCCCACTTGATCGGCACTCCTTCCAAAAACATTCACTCCCTCCACCACTGACAAACTGTGACAGCAGTATGTACCATGTACAAGGTGCATCACAGGAACTCACCAAGGCTCCTTAGGCAGCAACTTCTAAACCCATGACCACTACCATCTAGAAGGACAAGGGCAGCAGACACATGGAACACCACCACCTAGAAGTTCCCCTTGAAGCCACGCACCATTCTGACTTTGAACTATATTGTTGTCCCTTCACTGTCGCTGGGTCAAAATCCTAGAACTCCCTCCCCAACAGCACTGTGGGTGTACCTACACCACATGGACTGCAGTGGTTCAAGAAGGCAACACACTACCACTTCCTCAATAGCAGTTAGGGATGGCGAATAAATGCTGGCCTAGCCAGCGATGCCCACATCCCATAAATGAATAAAAAAAAACCTGGGACAATGCAGCTTGCCCAACACCTTTATTATTCACTTTCTCCACTGTTGGTGCACTGTAGTATGCACCATATATAAGATGTAATGCAACAACTGACCAAGATTTCTTCTATAGCACCCCCGCCACTTAGAAGGACAAGGGCAGTAGGTTCATGGGTACACCACCAGCTCTAGATTCCCCACTTAGTCACACACCATCCTGACTTGGAAATATTTTGCCATTCTTTCATTATCGCAGGGCCAAAACCCTGGAACTCCCTATCCTTCAGCACTGTCAGAGTATCTTTGCTGCATAATTGTCAATACTTAAGAAGGCAGCTCATCACCACCTCCTCATGGGCAATTAGCAATGGACAATAAGTGCCAGCGATGCCCACGTTCTGTATTTTAACATAGGACTTAACTTGTTTATTTTAAATGGTCAACACTTACATAGAATTAGCAGGTGGAGGAATGCTAATATCAGCAACAGCAGTTTCTAGTTTTAAACAAAGAGAATCAACAGTCAGAATATAGACAGCTATAAACGAAAACTCAATGCACGCACTAGGCATAAAAAATTTTATTACAAAAATTCTAACTGATGCCAGAAATGTTATATATGATCTTTAAAAAACCTTCTCCTTATAAGATTAGGGCCAGGATTTTACAATCGGTGTGCGGGGGTGGGCCTGACACGCTGGAGTGTAAAATGACGTGCGATGACGTCGGGCATGTGTCCCAATGTCATCGCGCTGTCTCACGATATTTCATTCGGCGGATGCGCACTGGAGTCAGCTGCACGCCCGCCGACAATTGAAAGGCCTATTAAGGCCATTAACGAAGCAATTCATTTCAAGTTTACACTGCCAGTCCAACCTTATGGCTCCATGCCTCAGGGAGATTGAAGTGCTCTTTCGTGCGTATGTGCGAAGGAGTGCTGGACCCAAGTCTCCCTCCTCCCCCTGCCTGCATAGGTAGCACTGCCACCGCTCGCATATAATGCTGGGTGGGCCTTAATTGGCCTGTCCGTGTAAAATGGCTGTGCAGAGCTGATTGTGGGCGGCGGATAGCTCCATGACTGCTCCCGCCGAGCCCACCCGACGCGGGAAAAATTCAGGCCTAGGGGAAATTCAAGCACATATGCAGTTGCTACATAGTTTTGCAATAATTAATGATGAACTATATTAAACCGTACTTATTTGCAGCAGAGTGCACTGCAGTATGCACCGTTTACAAGATGCAATGCAACAACTGGCCAAAGTTACTGATGAGCTGTTAGACCAATGTTCAGTCATGATTAAGTAAAACAATTTCTTCAGCAACATATTCTGTTTAGAAGAAATGTGAAGTCAGTTTTAAAGTTTAGACCGTCACTGATTATCAAACATTAACAAACCATAAACTAGTTAATTATAGCTGTCATCAAAGTTTAGCACAGCAACATGAGGACTTTAGTACCAATTGTTCGACAAATATAGAACTTGCAGTTAAATAGGTCGTTATTTATTGCATCCGCAGAATGTTCATATCCAATGAATTACTTTTGACGTCCAATCACTGTTATCTAAGTAAATGTGGCAGCCAAACTGTGCCCAGTGAAATTCAACAGTTAATCTATTTTTTGATGCTTAGTTCCAAAACTGAGAGTATTTAGAGTTTTTCTGTGATTTGGGCCACTCACACATCAAACATTGTTGCTTATTTGTAAATATATAACTCGATTAATGCTAGTTCTTAAAACATTTGAAGCTCATGCTGCACCTTGCAATTGAAAAAATGCAAAACATTGTTTACATTGGTGCATCAGTTTGAGGGAAGTATTCTTTCTTAAATAGTGAGTGATTTAGTAAATTACAGATTTTTTTTATTGCAGTAGATTATTCATATTAAAATCCATTGAAACTGAAAGTCGATAAGGATAATCTGTCAATTTTAAGGTTTTTAATGTAGTTAGATTTATCTTTTCCATAAACTACACTTGTAAAATAATTGTACAAAGTCCAGGGTACAAATGTACTTAATTATTTACAACTTGTATAGATAGGTGTGTGATTGAAAAGTTGGATTTCAAGAGTTTAAATTCATGTAATTTTTGAACATTTTGTTTTCAAGGTGCTTGGGCAGGAATATATTAATAACCATATGGTATTGGTATAATTAAAAACTTCTATTAAGCAGCAGATTAAGGATGTTGGTAAAGTTATTGGAAATTTGATATTCTTTTGGAACCACATGTATACATTACAAACAATGTCAATGTCACAGTATTTAAATCACATCCACGTATGGGGCATTTGTGGGTAATGTTCCTTCTCTGCTTTTAGTGTAGCTTTTTTATTAGAGCAAACCGTTGCCCACAAGAGGGGGCTGAAGTTTAGCTATTTAATTTACTAATTCAACTATGACAATAAAAAATAAAGCAACAAACAGACAATATAGATCCCATATTGAAGAAAGATGATCAAACCATACCTTGCAAATACTGGCCTATTACCCTGACCTCAATAATTGGAAAACTAGTGGAACCAAAAATCAGAAACACTTAATGAAAACAACCAAACGAATGACAGTCAACATTACTTTCAAAGAAGCAGAACTTGACT